>NC_072790.1:132452396-132755426 GCF_028583425.1 Eublepharis macularius
CCCCGCCTCCCAAGTTCTCGAAGGAAAAGCCGAGCAGAGCGGATCTTCTCAGGATCCGCTCCAGTGAGCTTGGGGGTGGTGGTGGGTGGGAAGGCATGTCAGAGCAGCAGGAGGTTGGGAGGTAGAGAGTCAGGGAATGGTTCCTGAAGCTGGCAAGCAGCAAGCAGCGGCAGAAGGAGCTGCTGAGGCTGCCGTCACCGCTGCTACTCTACCAGCCCATTCTTAAAAATGGAGAAGGGAAACAGAGAGGGGAAGGAGTCTCTGACTACAATTCCCAGGTAAACTTGGGTAGACCCACATTGCTCAGCTCTCAGGTTGGCAGGGAGAACTGCCTGTCAAGGTTATGTGGGCTAAGACTGGGGTTTCCACAGCAACTAAAGGTCTGCAGACATTCCGGGCCTATGTTGCCTAGGGAATCAATGGATCAGCGTCAGCCTGTCTGGCAGCACAAAGTATTCATGAATCGAACGAATCGCCCCCAAAAGTTGTGGAGTTTGTGAAAAGTGCAGCCCCATGAAACGTGGTTTCACGATAAACGAATAGGTCCAATTTGTCACGAAATTTGATTTGTATTTCAATTCATGGCCATGTCTACTCCCTACAATACAAAAGCCTTTTTGAATAATGTGGTTTTGAATTGTTTGAGGAAAGCTAGAAGAGTGCGGGCTCTCCTGACCTCCTCAGGCAGGCTGTTCTACAGGGAAGGGGCCACCACAGAGAAAGCCTGTGTATTGGCTGCTGTTGATTTCACCCATGTGCAGAGTGGCACCTGCAGGAAACCCTGTTCAGGTTAGCGAAGTTGTCATGGAGGAAAATAGGAAAGGAGGTGGTTCTGTAGATATGTTGAACCAAGGCCGTGAAGAGCCTTGTATGTGATAACCAATACATTGAACTGCACATGGTAACTGATAGCCAATGGAGTGACTGCAGAAGGGGGGGGATGTTCATGCTCCTGCTCACTCCGGATAAGTTGGGCCGCAGCGTTTTGCACCAATTGGAGTCTTCTAGTTAATTTAAATGGGAGACCTATATATAGTGCATTACAATAGTCGAGTTTTGATGTTACCATAGCATGGATCCAGGTGGCCAGGTTAGCCACATCGAGGTAAGAAGCCATCTTCCAGGCTAGAGTGAGGTTGTAGAAAGCATTTTTTGTGGCTGCCTTAACTTGTTTTTCTAGTAGTAGCATTGGATCCAGTATAACCCCTAGGCTCTTAACCAAGTTTGCAAGGATCAAATGAACTCCATCAAAAGTAGGGAGTACAATGTCCTTTAAGATCTTTGCCTTCCCAAGAAGTGTCACTTACATCTTGTCTGGGTTCAATTTCAATTTTGTGTGTTTTCAGCCATTTCACCACAACTGTCAGGCAGCAATCCAAGAGTTGTACTGCATCCTATGGGGACCTGGATAGCAAGATACAGAGTTGGGTGTCATCTGCATATTGGTGACATACAAACTCCATAGCTGAGAATGAATTCTCCTAGAGGCTTTACGTAGTGGTTGAATAACATGGGAATAACATTGTGCCGAAGACCCCGCAAGATAGTTCCCATTCTGGAGATAGCTGATCTCCAACAGCAACCCTTTGAGTCCGTTCCATGAGAAACGATTTAAACCAGTCTAAGGCAAATCCTTTGATGCCCACTTTTGTCTCTAAAACCCTCAACAGGATGGCATGTTCTCCTGTGTCAAAGGCTGCAGATAGATCCAGGAGGAGCAATGAGGAGGCATGGCCTTTGTCTGTATTCAGATGGAGACCATCCACTAACACTACTAGTGCTGTCGCTGTCCCATGCCCTGGTCTGAGTCCAGACTGGAAAGGGTCTAGAGAGCTAGAGTTTTCCAAGATGATCTGGAGCTGGTCAGCTACCACTCTCTCAGTCTCTCTATATGTGGATTTTGGGATATATGAATAAACTTTCACATTATATAAAAATGATATACAAGAGATTGCAAAGAACCAATCAACATAAAGACCAATAATTAGCAAATGATTCATTCTGCAGCTTTTGTCTAACAGTGGTCACTGCAGTAGTCTGTAAAGTGGACTGTTTGGCTGCAGGATACTGAAAGGAGAAAGGGAATTGCCTGCCATTGCTGGAAGGAAGGAGGAACATCACAGTCAGCACCATGCAAGCACATAGTTAACTGGCTAGCAGTCCCCACTGATTTAAAAGCAGTACATGTAAAGTAACAGCTACACACTTAGTGTTGACTGACCTCCTCGGCCTTACATACAAGGGTGAGAATTCCTTTGCAGTGGAGGCTGGCTCCCTTTTACCAGCCACTGCTGCTCTTCCTCACAGCATTAGAGCAGTGTGCTTCAAAGACTGGCTTTTATAGTTACCAAACAAGAATTTTCCCCCACCTCTGATGATGGCATGGTTTATATTATTATTCTAAACTCCCCATGTCCAGCTGAACAGTGTCTTTGTTAAAAGTCTTGTCTATGCCCTGAGTGAAGACAGGTTAAGAATGCCTAAGTTTAACCTGCCTGCAACAGCCTATTGCAGTTATTTATAATGGGGAAATTATACTTGCATTGTAAGATTTTTGTTATAAGCTTTGCAGTTAGTCATTGTCGTTTATAAAAATTCTCATATCAAACTGAAATTACAACAGTATTTTATGTTGGCAGCTTCTTCAAGATCCTTGAAGTTACTGAAGAACTCTCCCAGTAATGAGTGGAGCACAGAGGCTGGCAAAGGAAATGCACTGGATTCTGATGAATGCAGCCTCAGCAGCAGTACTCAAAGTAGCAGCTGCCACACTACAGACAGCATCCTGGAATCTAAACATTCCTCTCCTGTGAAACATCTGCAGAACTGTGCATCTGATTTTTCAAACAGCCCTGTTAAGGAATCTGACATTCTAAGTGATGATGAAGATGACTACCAGCACATTCTAAAGAAAGGCAGCCCCACGAAAGACATAGAAATCCAATTCAAGCGCCTAAAAATTTCTGAGAATGCCAGTGAGGATACAGAGGCAATGCATCCTTTTGAGAGAGACGATGAGCATGGGGCAGAACATCCTAAGTTAGTGCGTGGCCATTTCTGTCCCATTAAACGGAAGGTAAACAGTACCAGACGCGACAGAGGTACTTTGCTGACTATGCAGGAGCATCACCAGTCGCTTGACAGTCATCCTGATGCTTCCAGTTTTGATCTTAATTCAATTTTAGAAAGGGAATTTAGCGTACAAAGCTTAACTTCCGTGGTGAATGAAGACTGCTTCTATGAAAGTGTGGACAGGCATGGAAAGTCCTAGCTTTCTGTGCTTTCCCGCAAGATTCCAAAACAGATGATTGTTGTAATCTGAGAAACTACTAACTTTTTGACTTAATGCACTACTGTGTTTCTCAGCAGAAGTAGTTGTAAAGGCTTAAGTTATTTTAATTTATTGTGAAACAAACAAACAAAAAAAGGTTAAACTTCCCAGAATCTGCAACCTACGTTCTCTTTTGTATAAAATTAGGTAGCTTTTAAAAATTATGGGGAAAGGGAGATGGAAAAATATGATCCATACATTTGACAAGGGTCCATAGCTTTAATGATCTGAATGTTTAATTTCCTCCTTTTTAATTTTTACTTTATTTAAAGCAGTCACATTTTTAATTGTTCCTAAAAAAAAAATAAAAGCCCACACTTTGATGCAAGGTATTGTTTATACTTTATTTTATATATATAAATGTAAATACAAAAGTCTGTACTGTAATCTTATTTTATTGTATTTTTATTTTCTTTACAAACCTGTACAGTAAAATGTTCAATTCAGTAGGCATGTTGGTTGTGTTTTGCCTTTTTCTCTAAGAATACCAAGTTCAACATACAGGCATCCAAACCTTCTGCTCATTTTATCCTTGTTCGTGCTGTCAATGTAGGTTGGCTGTTCCAGCATAGGGAAGAGTTGAAAAAAGTTAACACTAGGTAACGTGCATTTATTCTGTAATCCTAATTGCTCACCTTCTGCCAGGCTTGCTCCAGGAAGATGTGATGATATGCATACTTGCTGAAATATTTCATTCCAGTCAACAGACAGGGTTACACACTTTTCGCTTGGCTAATATTAGTAAGTAAGCTAAAGCAAACTGTTGTCCTCAGTCCTTTCCAAGTTGCTTTTATTCCTGTTTTTCTTCTGTTTCAGTTCATCTCGGTAGTTGTAAGCAAACAGCTTTGGATCTTCATCACACATTTTCCTATATACGTCACAAAGGTTTTTAAAGTGAAACACAGAAAGTTGAGTTGGGCGCAGAGTTGGATCAACATCAGCTAACATGAGCATCTGTTCAGCCTTTTTCAAACGTTCTGCTTCTGGAAATAAAATTCTGAAAATAGTAGTAGAAATAATCAAATAACAGAGGCTGTAAAATTACCATCTTGTTCCATTATTATGATTTTACATTTATCAGATCAATTGTTTCTAGTGGCAGCTAACCCTTGTAAAATGACCCAATGATATAATTTGTTTCAGTTCCATGTTGTGCAGTCACCCCTCTTCCATGTATCCAAAGGCAAAAAACATTCATATTCCTCACAGTAAGGCTTAATAATCATAGAATCATAGAGTTGGAAGGGGCTATACAGACCATCTAGTCCAACCCCCTGCCCAGTGCAGGATCAGCCTAAAGCATCTCTGACAAGTATTCATCCAAGTATTCATCTCTGACAAGTATTCATTCTTGGCAATGATCATTGTTCTTGCAACTAGCTCAGCTATACACATCTCTGCCTCAGGCAGCTGTGATTGGAGTGTAATAGCACCACCCCAAAATACCAAAACATGGTTCCAAAAAATACAAAAAGGCTGTTTTAAGCTGTAAGGGTTATATCCTCCATCTATAGTATGTTGTTCTCTTTGGAGTTTGAACTTGTGTTTTTATATATGTATTTTAAAAAGAGACTCCTCTTTTCTCCATAATTGGGACCGAAATTGGCTTATCACATCTTTCTAGCCTTCACCACCTTATCACAACAAGAAGCTCTATATTTCACTGTCCAAGTCACTACATGATGCAGTAGAGATCTTGAGTCACTGCCTGACAGCTGTGGTCAAATGACTGAAAATGAACAAACAAACAGAACCCAGACAAGATGGAAGTGATGCTGGTGGGGAAGGCAGAGATCTTGAGAGCTAGTGTAGTGGTTAAATAATTGGACTGAGATACAACACTTCCCTGCTTCAAATCTCACTACTGCCATGAACTCACCAGGTGGCCTTAGGTGTAAGCCATTCCTGTCAGCCCTAGCTCCCCAGCTGTACAACGGGGATAATAGTAACACTGACTTTGTTCACTGCTCTGAGTGAGCACTAGTATGGCCAAAAGAGCAGTATACAAATGGAACTGTTGTTATTGTTGAAGAACACTATGCTCCCCACTTTTGATGGTCAGTTGACCCTTGCAGACTCAAGAGCCTAGGGGTTATACTAGATCCAGTGCTACTGCTGGAAAAGCAAGTTAAGGCAGCTACAAAAAGTGCCTTTTACAAATCTAGCCTAGGTGCCCCAATATACCTGGATCCATGCCATGGTAACACTGCGACTAGACTACTGTAATGCACTCTACATAGGCCTCCTCTCAAAGTTAACTTGGAAACACCTGCTGGTGTAGAATTTCACAGCTTGATTATTATCAGGAGCTAGGCAGAGCATGCATATTACTCTCCATTCTGCAGTCATTCCACTGGCTACCCACCAGTTACCAGGCTCATTTCAAGGTACTGGTTATCATATACAAAGCCTTTTATGGCCTTGGTCCTTTATATCTGCAGGTCTGCTTTTCTCCCTATGGCCTACCACAGCAGCTTCACTCATCTGAACAGGGCCTTCTGCAGATGCTACCCTGCACATGGGCCAAATCAACAGCTGGATTCTCTGTCATGGCCCCCACCTTATGGAATGGTCTTCCTGAAGAAATCAGGAAAGTGCCCACTCTTCTAGCTTTCTACAAACTGTAAAACTGAATCATTCACGAGGGTTTTCTTACACAGCTGATAAGGCTGTGCTGTAAGGATATGGTTCAGAGAGATGCACTGGTACAGGGGTTGGGACTGTAGACTATACTACTGTGTACTCTGCGTTGCTCTAAGTATGCTCCTAATAGAGATTCTTGTGCTGTTTAATATGTCATACCAATCTGCTTATGTTTTTGTTTCAATGTTGTTTTTCAGCTCTGTATTAGATTTCTGCTTGTTTTCAAATTGCTGCTCTCCCTGTCCTGTTGTATCATTTATTAAATACCCAGCCAATGTTCATATTGACTTATACTATGTAATCTGCCTTGAGTCTCAGTGAGAAAGGTGGACTATAAATAATGTAAATAATAACAATCATCCCATGAGGCATGTTAGCTTGAGAGAGTGTGATAGTCCCAGCATACCTGGGTCATGATGGCATTTTTCACTCACTCAGTTTCTACTATCAGTTACTACAATCATGAAGTAACTTTGGAAGCAGTTGCATCAACATTACTATTCCAAACAGATATTTTCTATTTGAGAAAGAATTCTTACCGTACTCCTTGATGACAGTATTTTCTTCTGAACTGAAAAACACTTTGAACAACTTTCTCTATCAGCTTAAAGGGCTGTTCTATCTTTGGTTTTACCAATGGTGTAAAATGAACGATAGTCACATCCACCTGTAAACAGAAAAAAAATAAGAGGAGGACCTCTATCACCAATGAAATTAAATGAGAACTCACATTCAAAGAACAGGAGCAGTGAAAATGTTAGCTCACAAGTATAAATTATCCCTAGAAGACAACTGACTATGCATTTCAGGTCTATGGAAATGAACCCTGGGAATGAGGCATTCATTCTGTATCTATAGTGCAAGTTCTCAACTTGGTTTCTATTTAATTATTACAGCAATAGGTCTATGTGCCCAGCTTACATTCTGCAGAGTGACTGGACAATTCTCCACTTTTTCATATATCGTGGCAATTAACTTTGGAAGTATCAACCGACTTGCTTATTCTTTTTTGTAAACCTCCCTTCCTCTAAGGAGCTCAGAACAGTGTACATGCTTACTCCAATTTATCTTCCACAACAATCCTATGAGGTAGGTCACAGTGTGAGAGAGTGACTGGCTTCAGGTCACAGAAAAGCTTCATCTCTTTGCCAGAATTTGAACACAAGTCTCCATGGTCCTAGACTAAACTCCTAACCATTACACCAAACTAAGCTTCTTAAAATGCTTAAATGCACAAAGGAAGGAAAGGAAGGAAAACATTTTTAAAGTAAGCAGTAGGGCTGTGCACAGGTGGAGAGATTCGGTATTCCTGCTTCGGAATACCTCCAAATCCGAAGCAGCAAGCCGCTTCAAATTCAGGTTTCGGGAATCGCTTCGGTATGCTCCATGAAGATTTGGAGCATACTGAAGCGAGAGGGGGAAACTCCCCCCCACCCCACCCCCTCTCTGGGGCAACCCCTCTAGCCCCCCCTGGGGAGACCCCTCCACCCCCACCCAACCCTGGGGAGACCCCTCCAACCCCCACCCACTTACCTGGTGGCGGGAGGGTTATCAGCTGGGTGGCGGCAGCACAAGGCAGTGCGGCCTGAAGCCAGCCTGCTCTTCTGCTGCCACACTGCCGCCTGAGCCTGCGGGGTGGTGGGGAAGGCTGGAGCCGCCTCCTCCAGCCCTTCCTGCCCCTCAAATGGCCGCAGCACGCCGGTAGAAATATGGTGCGCCACGACCATTTGAGGGGCAGGAAGGGCTGGAGGTGGCGGCTCCAGCCTTCCCCTCCACCCCGCAGGCTCGGGCAGTGGCACGGTGGCGGCAGAAGAGCCAGCCCGGAGTGACCACAAGGTAGGTGGGGAGGAGGTGGGAGGTTGATGTTTAAAGGGCCCCGCCGCTGCTTGCAAGCAGTGGCGGGGCCCTTTAAACAAGCCCCGAAGCTTTCCAAAGCATTTCCGAATGCTTCGGAAAGCTTTGCTTCAGTATTCCGAAGCGGGGCCAGCATGCCGGCCCCGCTTCAGGAATACTAAAGCTTGCTGAATCAGGACCTCTTTGGGTTTCTTTACCCGAAGCGAAACCCAAATAGCACAGCCCTAGTGCGCAGCATGTAGAAATATGGCGGACCCCATCCAACTGAAAAGAATTAAACCTTGTAAAAAAAGTGGCAAATGAATTAGATATAGCTTGGCATTCAAGGTGAAATAACTGAAAGAACTGTGATCTCAGGATTACACTTGGATGTTTTCTGCTTGCAGAAATACACAGCACTTCACATGGCTCACTCCATTACAGGCTGGAGTTCCTAGAACTCTAGGAAAGCTGCTTTGTTACTATGGCAATGGATTCAGGAAAATGCTATTCACTTGCAACTGGGTGCTTTAAAATTATAGACATTATGTGCTATTTCTGGGTTGTGTATATTGGCAGGCAGGATTACAAAGTCTAACAGAACATAAACATACTTAACATTGCTAGTAACAATACTGGCCTCTCTACTTTATTTTGCAAACATTTTAACAGACCAAAAATAATTCCTGTGAAACCAAAGCAAAAGATCGCTTAATGGAAAAAAAACTAGAGTATCTCCCTTCTATCGCTTTTGCTGCCCTCTCCCACCAGAAAAATTAATTTTCTTGTGTAGTGCAACAAGTACTTAAGAAACACATAATGTAAGCAAGCCAACTATTAGACAAAACATACAGCCAGAAGGAGCAGCCCACAAAGGCTCAGAATCAGCCACTTTAAATAAAGTCTTGTGTGGGCCAGAAGGAGAAATTGCCCTCCACCCTGTTCAGTCCTACCCCAGATAACCAACAGGGCACCCAACAGATCAAGCAACTGGGAAAACAAAGACTCTGACAAGTAGTATCATAGCCCAGGTTTCGTAGCATTGGCTGGATAACCCCCCTACCACCATCACTTATGCAAACAACTATGGCTGCAGATAACAAAAACTACACAGGGCTAAAGACTCCAGAAGACAAACAATGGGAAAGGGTGTGTGAGATAAGATTTAAAATACGTTGCTTTATATTTTATATCTTCTGGGATTAAAGCTCACTGTATAACATTTACGGAGTTATCATTTAAGGTACAAAATGTCAGGGTTCATGGGCTGTTGCTTAGCTTCTACTTCTTGACACACATAAATACCACATAATTCCAATCTTAGCCCAGCTGTACTGGCTACTCATTTGTTTCTAGGCTCAAGTCAATGTACTGCTGCTCACCTGTCTTTGAAAACATTTTCGTGTATCTACCGCTTAGTCCTTGAGATCAGCTCCATACTCCATCATTTGTTCAAGTAAACACTGCAAGAACAGAGAGAACTTTCTCTGGTGCTGCACCCACAGTGCGGAATACTTTCCCAAAGGACAATTAATAGCTTGCTATTTCCCATCAAGTAAACTTTATCTTTCTTTTAAAAAGCCTCTTTAAAAAGCTTCTTACCAACAGTTAAGTGAAAATTGTGTTAACATGGTTGGCTGCTAATATTTAAAAACTTCTACATTAACTTAATTTTCTTAAAGAGCATGATTCCTTAATAGAATTAGAGTTATGAGAAAACATGCAGTCGCTCTCGCTCCCTTTCTCTCTGCTGAGTCCTTCTATGGGGTCATTGGCCTCTATTAAGTTCTACAGTGGTACAAAGATAGTCACAACAAAAGCACAACACATACTCAGTGTACATGTTACTGGCAGTCTTGTGTTAACAGCATATGCATGTGGTTATGTACTCTCCAATCTCAAGACCCATTTCCAATATCAGCCACAGTGCTAACTGAATCCGTCCAATGGCATTTTAAAAGTTTGCCATCATTACCTCAAGTATGTTTATAAACCCACTATAGCAAGCCTACTCAGAAGAAAGTACCACTGAGCTCAACTAGATTTTCTCCAGTCTTAGGACTGCAACTTTCAGCTCAGTGGTGACCACTAAGTTTGGCTGGCTGCCAAGGTCAGCCAACATGGGTGGAGTACTCTTTATCAAGCTATCAAGGGGCACAGAAGTCTTCGAGTAATTATGTAATGGTAGTCTTAAAATCACATTAAGAAGACCATATAGAAACCAGTTGTTTCAAGATTAACGAAGCAAATGAGAAAAATGTAGCTGTTAATAAACTTGCGCCACTAACCAATTCCCTTTTCCTTTCCACGTTTCAGAAAACTATCAGGACAACTCATATTTCTCTTGCAGCATAATCAGCAGGTTTCCCCTTCCCACTTTACAGGCTTCTTCTTACTGACTTGTTACGACCTCTTCAGCAATGCTCTGTATTTATCAGAGAAGCATCATCAGCAAATGTTGCTGCTCTAGTGCCTGACACTCCTCAGAGAAAGTGACTACAGAACAAACTTCTGAGGGTTACAAGCTATCACCACCAGGTAGGTAAACTTGATCACATAAAATTATCACTTTAATTGTACTTAAATTTAGTACACCATAATACCTAGAAGGAACAGCAGTGGCCTAGTTGTGGAGGGGGCTTTGTAAGAGCAAATTGCCTGATTTCAACTGCAGCAGAGTTGGTTGTTGTGGGTTTTCCGGGCTGTATTGCCGTGGTCTTGGCATTGTAGTTCCTGACGTTTCGCCAGCAGCTGTGGCTGGCATCAACCATCGTTCTCCGGCCGTGAAAGCCTTCGACAATGCAGCAGAGTTCATTCTAAAGTTTCCCTTTCTTACGCTTGAAGCAGTTTTTAAAAAACATAATAAAGATGTCATTTCTTTTAATACATGGTTCTCAAAAGCTTTCATGTTCTCAAAGTTTCCAAGCTGTTGCCAAACATTTAGAGAAAATACTATACATTTAGGGTGCTGGGTTTGCATCTGTCTGTCCCATAATCTCTTTGCTTTTGCTCTCTAACCAAAGCATTTTCTCCAGTACAGCTTCAGTAAACAAAGTAGTCCTTTATTCTCCAGTCGATGGTACTGAGACAGAGCATGGGCAGCAGTGGTGTGTTAGCTGTACCAGAGAGCTTTATTTGTTTAATTTAAAAAATGCAGTTTTTCTATAAGGCACAGCAAGCTTTACATTCAGGAGAAGCTGTGTTTCCACAGCTTCTGTTGTCAAGAAAACATCTTACACGTCCCATCTGGCAGTAAGTATTAAGATAAGACTCCCACATTACAGTTCATGGTATTTAAAGTGTTATGTAAGACAAAACTGTATGCTTATATTATTTATGATGAGAAAGTGTCATTATTGCTGCTTTAGGTTTCTATTTGCTTTAATTTTAAATCTACTGAAACTTATAAACTGAAGCAAACATTAGCGAGACAGTGACAAGAGATGGATGGTACCATCCAGGGATGTCTCCATTTCCCATCTATCTTGTGAGCTGCAGAGTTGTGTATACCTGCTCTGTGTGGCTGCTACTATGTCAATTAAAGAGGACGGTCATAGCAGACTGCACACTTCCAGTCCTTGCAACTAATAATCACTCCAGAGAACACTTGGGGAAAGAAATTAGAGAAAGGACTCGAGATGATGTTCCCCCTCTACAAAATATATATTTAGTGAAATGATCTCTCAATGAACCTACCACTAGTACTAGTAAAGTTTGTCATACAAAGGTGATCTTTGAGAGCACACAAGAGACCCAAAGTCTTTTGGATACAGAACCAATTGCTTTTGCAGCAAACATAAAAAGACGGCTCCATTCTGCAATTCCGCATCTCTTTCACGGACAAAATTAAGGGCAGAAAGTCTCCACTGCTTCTGCCATCATGTAGTGTGTAGTCTGGTGTATTGTTTGGAAATTTCTTGGGATGGGCATGCTTCTCACAGCCTGCAGCTTGTTGAGAGAGGAAGAGAAAATGCGTTTGTGCACGTCCAGGCTCCTTTTCCAGAATGGAAAGTGCCGGGGAGACTTTCCAAACCTGCAAGATAGGAGCAGCTGCAGAACCCTTTCTCTTTACCCATCTACTGTAAGACAAAGAAGTGAGCAAGTATATTTGGATTTTTTTTTAAAAACCTGGATTCCTGAAATGGAAAACACAGCCGGGATTGAGGAAACCAATTAAAAGGATGGTTGTTGAGGATTTTCCGGGCTGTATTGCCGTGGTCTTGGCATTGTAGTTCCTGACGTTTCGCCAGCAGCTGTGGCTGGCATCTTCAGAGGTGTAGCACCAAAAGACAGAGATCTCTGAGTGTCACAACTGTGACACTGAGACACTGTGACACTCAGAGATCTCTGTCTTTTGGTGCTACACCTCTGAAGATGCCAGCCACAGCTGCTGGCGAAACGTCAGGAACTACAATGCCAAGACCACGGCGATACAGCCCGGAAAATCCACAACAACCATCGTTCTCCGGCCGTGAAAGCCTTCGACAATATATCAATTAAAAGGAGTTCTGAAAACGTATTACTTTGCTTTTCTGTTTATAGTAATATTGTTCAGAGAATAAAACTTTTCTTATATGGTAACTGGCAAAGGATGTGGAAATGAACAATCCACTAACATGTCTTCTAACAGAGAAGATGAATTATCTACTGTTTAAAATCTTCTAAAAATTTAAACATTTAGATACAAAATTACTTTAATCTTCCCCTTATTACAAAAAGACTGCTATAATCAATGGGTGTAACCAGCATGATATAAGTGCCAAAAGGCATCCAGAGGAATCCTTGTTTAAACATATATTTTAATAGATGAAATATATTATTCATAAAAAGGTTTAAAAGTGGTTTTTAAAAGCAACTCTGCTCCTAAACATATTTAGCTCAGCAGGTTTTTAAAAAAGGCTGGCTCAGCAGAGACATTTTTCTTTTTTGTATGTTGACAGCAAGTTTTGAATTCTATATGTAGTTACAGCCATGAGAAATCTACAAGCAGAAGATCCACTAATTACTGGATTCTGAACTCTGCATTTAGGCTTGTTAGCAACTGCAAATGTCTGTTCACAGGAGAGGCTGGCTCATCTATGTTTAATCCCTTTAATTACATACTAAAATCTAATCCAATCAAATTCTGTTGCTACTACTTCTACTATTATCAGTGCTCCTCCTAACAGGTTGAGAGCAACAAAATGGGACCACCCATGGATAAGCTTTCGGACACTTGGGGACTCCCTAGGTAGACAGAAAAATACTACTTTGTAATATTATTTTAAAGAAAAATATCCAAAATATCCAAGAAGGGCAGAGCACATGCCAGAGGCATGGCAAATTGAACATCAGTTTGAAAGGAAAATGTGGGGCATGTGTGTAAGTGGGCCACTCTGGCTCATAATGGCTAATAGTACACCTGAGGGAATGAGGCATGCATCCCCTCGACCAAGTTCTCCACTACAAAGAGAGAAAAAAACCCTTCTTCCACTCTCTGTATCACTCAGGCTCAGGGCTATAGAACTGCTGGAGTGGTGAGTGTTTTCTGTTGTCTTCCTTAACTGCTGGAGAGAATTAGCTAAGGTTACTATGTGGGAGGACAGTGTTTGGGTGTGTGTGAGTATGCACAGCCTGCTGGAGAGTGGTGCCTGTTGGAGTAACTGTTGTTTCTGTGCGTCTCTTTTGCCTGGGTTGTAGCTAATTGCACAAGGTGATTGTTGCTAATTGGAGAGGGTCTGTTTTGCCTGGGGCTGACTGCTGGCCCTGCCCTGCTGGGTGAGCCTTGAATTAAATTAGGCTCCTCATCACCAGAGGCTCTTGCCCTTTGGTTCTTAGCCTGCAGGTCTGGCCTAGGGGACCTGTTAGACACTGAACATCACTTACATCCTATAGGTGTTAGGCTTTTGGGGGGGGAGGTTCTGCAAGCCTTTCACAAGTAGTCTTGTGAGACAGCTTGGCAGGGAAGATACCAAGGAAGTACAATAAAAACTGGACCACTTCTTAAATGGATTGCAGCAGCATGGCTGGTGAGAGAGCTGAGGCAGTGACATGCAGAGACTGTGGCATGTTCATATTCTTACCTGAGGGTAACAACAATCACACTTGCAGCATGTGCAATTTGGTAGCCCTACTAGAGAGAACATACAGACTTGAGGCATGGTTGTCCACACTCCATTTCATAAGGGAAGGTGTTCATGGACAGAACACACGAAGCCCTCTTGAGAAGGCAACAAGAGGAGGAGGAACTATGTGGCTCTGGGTAAGAAGGTTAAGGATCTGGGAGCGTAGGTAGTGTTTTCATCCGTTCTTCCTGTTGATGGCCATGGTGTGGGAAGGAAAAGAAGAATACTGCAAATAGTTGGTGTCATCAGGAAAGGTTTGGTTTTTGGACCATGGCTTACACTTTTGAGATGAAGTTCTTCTATTGAGAGATGGTTTGCACCTCATGAGTGGTGGAAAAAATGTGTTGAGAGCCAGTTTGGTGCAGTGGTTAAGAGCGTGCGACTCTAATCTGGAGAATTAGGTTTGATTCCCCACTCCTCCACTTGAAGCCCTCTGGGTGACCTCGGGTCAGTCACAGCTTCTAGGAGCTCTCTCAGCCCCACCCACCTCACAGGGTGTTTGTTGTTGTGGAGATAATAATTACATACTTTGTAAACCGCTATGAGTGGGTATTAAGTCATCCTAAAGGGCGGTATATAAATCAAATGTTATCATCATTATTATTATTTCATAAGAGCCTTGCAAACCTGATAAGGAGGGCTTTAAATTAAATCGTATGAGGAAGCGAGACATTCAAAGCCTATAACTGGAGATAAGAACACCGAAGATTTGTGGGGAGTGGAACATATTCTAGGAAACATTTGCTTGCAGGTAAGTACAGAAACAAGAATCTCAGGGCATATAACTCATGGTTTCCATTGTCTCTACACTAATGAGCAGAGTATGGGAAACAAGCAGGAGGAACTTGAAGTCCTAATACAGGAAGGGGACTATGACGTTATATATATATTTTTTTTTAATAAAAATTTTATTGGTGAGTATATCTTTCAGATTTAATACATACATTCACTTAATATCTAATTAACCCTATCCCCCACCCTTTTCCTCTCCCCTCCCTATCGACTTCCAACAGCTTTCCAACCCTTAACCCCTCTTATTACTTAATGAAATCCCTTACTCTAAGCACATTCTAATTTTTTTCCAGATATTCTATCATATATATCAAATATACTATCAATATAGTATACATCTATCAGTTATACTATCAATATAGTATACATCTTATACCCCTCAATATAGCAGACCAGTGTGATATAGTATAATATATAACAAAAATCTTAGTTTGAACATATTCTATTTCTTTTAGACATATATTCTATCAAATATACTACTATCAATATAGTATGTATTATAAAACCCCTACTGTGTGCCATGCCACCAATGTGGCACAGCTCACAACACCATATTACATAGTCATTATATAATATACAACCTGATCCACTAACATTATATATCATTTGTAGTATATATAGTATACCCCATTAATATATTTATTTAACTATACTCTTATTCATATACTCTGAAAAAGAATTCCCCTAACCCTTATATTAGCTTAGATTATAATTACATTTCCCCTATATGGTAAGATCCCCCCCCCTCTCTTATCCTTATTTTTCTTTAAAAATTCTCAAACTGCCACAGTTCTCCTTTTACATCCCATTTTTTTCCAAAAATTGTTTCAATTTCCCCCAATCAGTAATATATTGCCCTAGGTCAAGCTCTTTAAGTTTCCTGGTCATTTTGTCCATTTCTGCCATGTACAGCAATTTGTAAATCCAATCTTCTACAGTTGGTATTTCTTGTGTCTTCCATTTCTGCGCATACAAAAGCCTTGCCGCAGCAGTCATGTAAAATAACAGTGTTCTATGCTGTACTGGAACAGTCTCCATTCCAAGGTTCAGTAGCAACAGTTCTGGCTTCTTATTAATTTGGATTTGCAAAATCTCATTAATTGCTTCAATTATTTCTCCCCAGTACTGCTTAGCTACTTCACAAGTCCACCACATATGATATAGTGATCCTTCATGCTTTCTGCATTTCCAGCATTTGTCTGACATATTGGTATTTCCTAGCGCAATTTTCTTTGGTGTTAGGATACCATCTGTAGATCATTTTGTACACGTTCTCTTTAATATTCGTACAAGTTGAAATCTTCAATGTGTTTTTCCATAGATGTTCCCACGCCTCCATCGTTATCTCTTTGTGAAAGTTTATTGCCCACTTCACCATCTGGACTTTTACTGTTTCATCCTCTGTATGCCATTTCAGAAGTAATTTATAGATTTTAGATATTTCTTTCTTGCCTTCTTGTAATAACACTTCCTCCAGCTCCGATTTTTCCAATCTTATACCTCCTCTCAAGCAGTCCGCATTATAAAGATCTCTGATCTGTCTGTACTGAAACCATCCATAACAAGGAGATGATTCTTCTTCTGTCTTTATTCTCAACTTTGAATGTTGTATTTGTGTAATCTCCTTGTACGTTAGGCATTGCTGTTCATTATCAACAGTTCTCGGATCTATTACTCCATACGGAACCACCCATGAAGGAATTCCTTCCTCCATATACGCTTGTATTTCTTCCAGACCGTGAAGAGGCTTCTTCGAATATAATGGTGCAAAAACATAGAGTCCGCTTTTACTTTATCGTACCACATGTACGCATGCCAACCGAATATTTTTTTATGTCCTTCCAAGGCCAGAAGCTTACAGTTTTTTAACTTCATCCAATCTTTCAGCCATACCAGAGGGACTACGACATTATAGGCATAAACTGAAACTTGGTGGAATTACACAACTGGATACTAGGACTGAGGGATACAACTTGTTTAAAAGGAATAGACAAGTAAGAGGGGAGGAGTAGCGTTACATGTAAAGGAGGTATATACTTGTAAGGAAATAGACGTATCTGATAATGGAAGTTCAGTTGAGAGTCTCTGGGTAAAAATAAAAGGAGTAATTAATAATAGTGATATTATGGTGGGTGTCTGCTATAGACCAGCAAGCCAGACACTTCTAGAAATCACAAAGTTCTCAAAGAGACAGGACACAGTGGTCATGGAAGATTTCAATTACCCAGATATCTATTGGAAGTCTAACTCTGCTAAAAATGAAAGGTCAAATAAATTCCTGACTTGTCTTGCTGAGAGTTTTTCAGAGAGTGGAGAGGGAAACAAGGGGTTCTTCTATCGTGGATTTGATTTTTACCAACAGGGAAGAAGTGGTTGACAAGGTGAAAGTAGTGGGCACCCTGGGTAGTGGTGACCATGTAATTTTGGAATTTTTACAGTCTTGGGGAACAGAAAAGCTGTACATAGTCAGACGTATAAGTTGGACTTCAGGAAAGCAAATTTTAACAAACTTAAAGTTATGATGGGTAGAATTCCATAGTCAGAAATACTTAAGGAGAAGGGAGTTCAAGAGGGGTGGGAATTTCTTAAAGGAGAAATATCGAAGGCACAATCACAAACAATTTCTATGAGGAGGAAAAATAGGAGGAGCCTAAAGAAACCAAGGTGGCTCCATAAACAGCTTTCTACTGAACTGAGAAATTTTTAAAAAAGACTCATTTAGGTAACGAAAGAAGGGCCTTATAACCAAGGATGAATATAAACAAATAACCAATGCTTGCAGAGAGAGTGTTAGAAAAGCTAAAGCTCAGTATAAGCTTAGGCTAACAAGAGATGCTAAAAACAACAAACAAAAATGTTCTTTGCTTATGGTTGTTGTGGGTTTTCCGGGCTGTATTGCCGTGGTCTTGGCATTGTAGTTCCTGACGTTTCGCCAGCAGCTGTGGCTGGCATCTTCAGAGGTGTTGCACCAAAAGACAGAGATCTCTCAGTCTTTTGGTGCTACACCTCTGAAGATGCCAGCCACAGCTGCTGGCGAAACGTCAGGAACTACAATGCCAAGACCACGGCAATACAGCCCGGAAAACCCACAACAACCATCGTTCTCCGGCCGTGAAAGCCTTCGACAATACTTCTTTGCTTATGTTTAAAGTAAGAAAAAGAGCAAGGGCATGGTAGGCCTACTGCAGAGTCAGGAAAGTAAAACTGTAACAGGCGATGAAGAGAGAACAGAACTGCTCAATTTCTACTTTTCCTCAGTCTTCTCCTGCAAGGGAAATGGTATTCAACATGGCAATAACAGCACATGATGGGGGAAGGGAGTTATAGCCTAGGATTGGCATTGGGTTGTACATAAACACCTAGTTTCTTTAAATGAAACTAAGTCCTCAGGGTCAGACAAACTGCATTCCAAAGATACTAAAAGAACTTGCAGGTGTAATTTCTGAGCCTCTGTCCATTATTTTTGAGAATTCTTGGAGAACAGGTGAGTAGCCAAAAGATTGGAGGCGGGCAAATGTTGCCCCCATCTTCAAGAAGGGGAAAAAGGAGTATCCGGGTAACTACCGACCCGTCAGCTTGACATCTATACCTGGAAAAGTTTTAGAACAAATCATCAGTCAGTCCTTGAACATTTAGAAAGGATGACTGTGATTACTAAGAGCCAGCACGGGTTTCTCAAGAACAAGTCATGTCAGACTAACCTTATATCTTTTTTCTGAAAAATTTACTACTTTGCTGGATCAGGGGAATGCTGTAGATATAGTTTATCTTGATTTCAGTAAGGCTTCTGATAAAGTTCCACATAATATCCTTGTCGATAAGTTGGTAAAATGTGGTTTGGATCCTATTACTGTTAGGCGGATCTGTAATTGGTTGACAGATTATACCCAAAGAGTGCTTGTTAATGGTTTCTCATCCTCTTGGATAAGAGTGACAAATAGAGTGCCTCAGGGATCGGTCCTGGTACCTGTTCTGTTCAACATTTTTATAAATGATTTGGATAAAGGAATAGAGGGAATCCTTATTAAATTTGCAGATGATACTAAATAGGGAGAGTCAGCAAGTACAGCAGATGACAGTCAGGACTCAGGATGATCTTGACAGGGTGGAAAACTAAGCTAAAACAAATAAAATGAATTTCAACAGCGATAAATATAAAGTTCTGCATTTAGGTAAGAAAAATGAAACACATAATTATAGGGTGGAAGAGACTTGCTTTGGCAGTAGTATGTGTGAAAAGGATCTAGGGGTCTTAGTAGATCACCAGTGAACATGAGTCAGCAGTGTGAAGTGGTAGCTATAAAGGCAAATGCAACGTTGGGCTGTATCAACAGCAATATAGTGTCCCAAGGCCAAAATGCCAGGTCTTTATCCAACAAAATATTTATTTCATTTTTAACCTATGTTTCTCCCCAAGGGGGATTCCAAAGTGGGCTACATCATTCTTCTCCATTTTATTAGCACAACAACTTGTGGGGTAGCTTTGGTTGAGTGTATGTGACGAGCCCAAGATCATCCAGCAACCGTCCACGACATACTGAACACATTCAGCTGACTTCAAGTTTACAATATTAAATGTTCACAATGATGCTTGATTTCAATTACCAAGTACAGCACATATTTAACTCTTTAATCCTGAATCAATGGGGCTTGACTGGATTATGCCCAAATCTTCACCAATTGTTTTTACTCTAAACGTCAGTACAATCTTGGATGCAGCTAGAATAAATCAAGGGACAGGTAAAGTTTCCAGTCCTCAAGAAAAATTAAAGTTCTAAATGGCCAGGACAGAAGCTTGAACTTGGCTTTTCAGAAAAGAGTGCTATAAAAGACAGAGAGCTTTATAAAACAGATCTACTGAACTACCATGAAAGACACAGAAAAGTACAAACATGCAGCTAAAACTTGTAACATTAATATTTTTAGATAAATTTGAAAAAAAAATGTTATACATCTGAACTAATTAAATTAATTGGAGATTTGGACTTCACAAACAGTTTATAATACTAGCTGTTGATACCTCTGTTCCTTTCACTGCCTCATTTCGCAGGACAGAATGAAGGCTTCTGCAGTGGCCATTAAGGGCAGAATTGCCCCATTTTGCATTTCCTTCCTTTTTAGCATTACCATAATCTTACATCTTAATACACAATGACAAAAAAGTAGAATTATCAAAAGGTGGTTCCTTGCGCTCAATCGTTCAAAAACACTTCATTTGTAATCATTTCTGTTCAAATGCCCTGTGTACAGCTGCTCGGTGCTTTTGTAGCCTTCTCATCTGCTGCAGGGTCACGTTCAGTCATTCATTCAGATAGCTTGCATTAAAAACCACAGCCTTGTTTTTTCATTTCTTTTCTTTTGCCCCTGCCATTCTCCCCCCTCCCCCTTCTCTCACATACAGACGGCTACAGCCTTGGTTGGGGAGCGATCAGACAGTTGCACACGTTTACCACAACAGAAGATAAAGAGGCAGACAAAAGGTGACAGCAAATCTCATCATGGCATCAGCAGCTCTTCAGTTCTTTGCTTTCATTTTAGCCTTGCTTGGTGTTTTTGGTGCAATCACAGCCGCCTTGCTGCCCAACTGGAAGGTGAATGCAGACGTGGGTTCAAACATCATTACAGCCATAACTCAGATGCAAGGGCTCTGGATGGACTGCACATGGTACAGCACTGGGATGTTTAGCTGCACACTGAAATATTCCATCCTCTCCCTCCCTGTTTACATCCAGGCAGCGCGGACCACCATGGTTTTGTCTTGCATCCTCTCGGCTTTTGGAATCTGCATCGCCACCGTTGGGATGAAGTGCACCCGCCTGGGAGGGGACAGGGACACCAAGAGCCACACTTCATTTGCAGCAGGAGTCTTCTTCATTCTTGCAGGAATATTTGGCTTGATACCAACAGCATGGTACACAAGAGAGATCATTTCCAATTTTCTGGACCCAACAGTCCCAGAAAGCAGTAAGCATGAACCAGGAGGAGCTGTTTACGTTGGATTCATTTCAGCAGGGCTTCTACTCACCGCAGGTGCGATTTTTGGCACTTCCTGTTTTAAAAAGCATCAGGGAGCCTGGATTTATCCTAACAAGCAGCACCAGCAGTTCCCAGGTGCTCAGCAAGAGAACAACACAGGCTACAACCTGAAGGACTACGTGTAAATACAGCTGCAAATATTAACCAGGTTTCCTGTACAGCCAAGTGCAGCTTTATGTACTGTAGTGTTTTTTAAAATAAAAAATATTTTCTGTTCTTGATAAGAGGTTGCAATTATATTTTGACAAAGTGTATTCTAACTACCCCCCAAAAAAGATAGCAAAAGTTTAAATAACTGTAACAACCCTTAATGTATTGCTGAAATTGCTTTACAACTCAAATGCAATAGGAAAGAACAAAATGAAGAATACAATATTTGACTTTTATAGCATGCAAAAGTTTGTTCATGTTTGTCATGTGCCAAATTTTGTTTCCCTAGGAGTCTTATTTTAACTATGGCACCAGCAAAGCCTATTGTGCCTCTACGGGAAACCCAATGTATTATTTCCAGATCATAGCTACATCTGTCTTTCATTGTTAGTTCCCAACTACCATGGTAACTAGATTTCTTCATTAAAAAAACTCTTGTGTATTTGCATGTCAAGACTGAAAAGCTGATTCAGATGTTGCCAAAACTGCCCCATCCCATCATTTAGCACCTGCTGCAGGTGCCATTTTTATTTCTGCAGAAACATCTACTTAATCCAACTATTGCTAGTTTGAGGTCCAAACATCAGGATGGAGAAGAGTATGAATAAAATATTTTAGTGTTTCAAGTTGCACCGTTATATATTTTTGTCTCTGTCTTAACTTTTAAATACCTTACCCTAGGTACTAAGCAATTGACTTAAAAAAATTTATCTTACCGATAACTGATAAGTACTTCAGCATTATGTTTGCCTGTATTATTATTTGACTCCTTTAAAGTATTATATAAACTTGTTTGAAAGACACACTTGGATCAGGCTCCACAGTTACTGGCAGTTTGCCACACACAGCTCTTGCAGCTACTCTGTTCGTAATTACTTTGCCAGCATGATTAGCTCCTTGCTCCTCTGAACCTTCTTTCTAAAAGCTGAAATGATTATTAATCACTGTCGGGAACCCCTCATCTCCATTGTGGGGAGAGGTCAAATTTGGATCTCTTGGTAAAAAAGCAGAGAAGTAATAAAAGGAAGGAAGCTTTGGCTAATAATTCAGGACACATAACATTCGCATATAAAACAAGTACCAATACTATGAATTTATGTTTCACTAATGGATACAAAGGTTGACACATTTCTTAAAAGATGAACGAAAAGGTAGTGAACAGCTAGATTGGGAAAGAAATGAGCCTTGGACAAGGAACTTGTTTTACTGGTCTCTATATCTACAAGGAGAAATGTTTTTTAAAAAAGACTATGACATTTATTTGGCTACTGTAGTACATTCTGTAGAGTAGTTCTATTAAACCAACTTTTTTTAGGATATATGTAGGAAGTGTTGTATTTATTTTATCTTAAGAATCTGTGTCCACTGTATGTTCAATGCAAACTTTGTGTCTAAAATAAAAAGAAATTTCTTCACATAATGAACACCAAAAAAAAAAAAACCAACCCTAGCCATAATGCAGGAAAATGGTCCAAAGCAGCATTCATGTTCCACCCAATGGTCATTAGGCCACAGACTGATTATGATCATGGCACAAAAAGATTCTTCACACTTCTGCCCCCTACAGATTACAATAATCCATATAATCCAGTTAATGTTTCCTCAAGAAGGAAAACCAAATGACACACTGCTCAAGTACCACCGGGCCATAAACGCTAAACTCCTACCAGTCTCAGCTAAAAAGATTCGCAAATACCCTGACAAAGGCCGCAAAGCTACAGCTCAGGAAGTAAAATAACCAGCAATTATTGCCAACAAAGTCATGTCAGAGCAAAAGAAAGCACCACATGCAGGGAGACAGAGAAGGAGAACAGTCATTAACAACAGTGAGCACCCTCCCTTCAGGCATGTATTCCTGTTACAATATTTAAGCAGAAGGCTGTATCATCTGGTACCACAAAGAAATTATAAAAAGGATACACAGTCCATCACAGACACAGTAGAAAGCATCCAATGTACATACATAAGGAACCACACATCTCTCTCAATGTGCCAGAGATGGTGTGGTGTACAGTGTTGGACAACAATCTGAGAGATTCTCCACTTTGCTTTAAAGCTCACAAGGTAATCTGGGACCACTTTCTTTCTACCTAATTTACCTCACAGAGCTGTAGTGAGGATAAAATGGGGAAAGAAGCAGCATGCCTCTCAGCTCCTTGGAGGAAAGTCTGGACAAAAATGAGATTGAAAGATAGCTGCCACACAGCAGCAATTTCCAAGATCAAAGAGGAACACGTGGGTGACTCTAGCAATGAAAGCAAAAGGCAAGTCACAATGGAAACAGACGGCTCAGGAAGCCAAACCAAAGCACAGAAACAGCTTGTTCTTCTCAACAGATATGAAGGGAGAAAATAACAAATGCAGGGCCATCTGTAGACCCATAAGGTTTCAGGCAAAAGACACTGCTATTTCTCTCATGCTAACCAAAGAAAACTAAATAATGCAAGACCCAAACCAAGTAAACTTTGAGAAATCCACCTTGGTTCTGTATCTCTGAACCACCATCTCGTAAGTATTTCTATTTAATTAAATAAAGAAAAAAAACATACCAGCATTCCAGAGTGAATTGATTGCACATATTTGACACATTTATAAACTGCTTTTCTTTCAAACTGCTCAAAACAGTACCTGTATGGCTCTCAGTATCTTATCACCTTCGCTGACAGAGACAGCAAGCAAGCATCCAAAGGCAAACAGTGATCATGAAATTTAAGCAGGAAATTTAAATTAAGTTTTCACATCCAAAATCCTCCCTCAAACTGGCTTTTTTGGGGGCAACAGCTACAATATTTATCTTTTGAAATGCCCTTAGAAAAGCCAAATTTCCACAGTACTAATAATGACTGAATTGAATAACTTTATGCCTGGAGCATACCAAAAAGTAAATATACATAATATACAAACGCTGTGTTGAAATTCTAATTCAGAATTACTTGGAAAACAGTAATTGAGAAAAATACTTAACAAAGGAAACAGACATCTCTATTCTGATTAGGACACACTGTTTACTCTGTACTATTGAGAAAATGTCTAGTTTGCATTGTGTTACTCAGTTCTACATCTGCCTCAACAGAGCTTGTTTGGCTCTAATGCTATTACTGCTTGGAGAAGTTTTTCAAAGCAACATCTGAGTATCAGTTTGCAGCAGTTGAGCTATAACTGCTTAGGACAATTTTGTGTTATAAAATGATAATGGTTCATTTCTTCTGTTGCTACCAAACATAATCCTCAAGTGATTTTGCTGATTTATAAAACATCTACCTAGATTCTGTGTCAAGGGTAATAGGCAAACTAAGAAGCTTTTCAGCTTACATTTCGTCTCCAGGCATTTGACCATTATTTTACCAACAACCCTCGTAGTGCCAGTCTGATCAACAATGCCTACAGTTCCAGGAATCCCTATAACTTTGTTTGCTTGGGATGTTTTCTTACATCCCAAGCACTCGTTAAAACTAGTTTATATGCTCCATTGCATGCCCTGCAAATATCAGCATTGGCAATCCAAAGCTCACAGAAATCGGAGCAAAACTATACTCCACAGTGACTTCCAAGATGAAGTCTCATCCCTCTGTACAGAGGAAAGGAGAAAGCCTTTGAAGAGAAAAAAATATTGTTGAGGGATAGAAACAGGATTTCCTTCTTCCCACCTAGTACCAAACTGTTAAGGAACAACACAATTGATAACCACACTCCAAGAACAGCTGTAAATACCAGCTGCGGTACTGTGGACCACTGTCAGACTGGAACTAGGTATCTCTTTGCAGTTTCACAACTCTGAAAGTGAAGGCATCAGGACTGTAAAATTCTTTTAACCAAGAATTTAATGAGGGAAAATCCACCTTGTGGTAGATTTAATAGCCTAGCTCTCAAGAGATACCATGGAACCTTTTGCTCTCAGCACCAAGATTCTCTTAAGGATTTAGGAGCATCCCCAGACTCATGGAGGAGGGGGAAGAAGGTAGACAAGCATGAGCCCAAAACCTCAGTTAATAGCATATCTGCTGCAATGCAGTAATCCATGTACCTGAAACTGTGGAACAGGAGTTATTCAAATGATTATTACCACTTATAAAAGATTTAATTTGCAGACAATTCTCTTCAATACATGGGGGCATCCCCATGTATTCCCATTAAACTCACATAAGCACTTATTTTTACATATGCTTTACACCCCAAAATACCTCAAAGAAAAAAAACCACCATTAGGTCTTATATGAAACAACTGTCACGATCCGTATCAACTGTTTATTGTCTTGGAGATCACTGCTAAGGAGATCCATGGATTATGATATGAATGTTCTTTTATTCATTTTCCTTCTAGAGTCTATGACCATGTCCTACTCTCTTGATTTTAAAACATAGCTTAGTTCAATTATTTTCATCCAGCGATAAATGTTTCTTTAGTATGGAATGCACATCTTTATAGTCTTTTGGAACCAAACTTCATGATTCATTCATTCATATTAGAGAATTAAAGCAACTCCATGCCCACCAGAATCAAACTATCCAACTTTTTTTCCATGATGGTATATCTGAAGTCTACAGTTTCTTGTTCTTAGAATAAAAAAACAGACTCACCTCTGGCTTGGGGACAAAAGCTTGGCCAGGAATTGTAAAGCAATTGTGAACAGTGCACAGATACTGAGCCATAATAGAAAGTCTGCTACGCTGCCTGGTTCCTGTACTAGCTGTCAGCCTCTGTGAAGAAAACAGAATTGTTTTTGCAAATGAATTCTTCCAGGCTTATCAAACAGTAAGTTGATTTTGAAAAATGAGCAAAAATGGAAAGCATCCTAATCAAAGATGCCCTTTAAAATCTGTTTGAATTAAGTATAGTGAGCAAGAAAAATCATAAAAGTCTCACCAGCATTTTAGAAGTGCTAACAGATCTCTATACACAACATGGATTCAATGACCCAAGCGATAAATAAGGCAGAATTGGTGCATAATTCTACAGCCAAGGTGTTGACTGAAGTGGGCTGTAGGGACCATATCACCCCAATTTTGGTCCATTTACACTGGTTCCCAATTTGTTTCTGGGAACAAAGTACCGGTGTTCACCTTTAAAACCCTATTTGGTTTGGGACCAACATACCTAAATGGCTGCCTAGTCCCTTATGAATCTACCTGACCACTACGGTCATCTTCAAAGGCTCTACTTCACATGCCCCCACCTTCTGAGATTAGGCGGGTGGTAACCTGGGAGAGGCCTTCTTGGTCATGCAACTAAAACTCTGGAGCTCTCTCCCCAGGCAGATTCATCTGTCCCCTTCTGTTGCCATCTTCCACCAGCAGGTAAAAACTCTTTTTGTTTCATTTGGTGTGTCCTCAGTGATCCCTCCGTGTCCAATTTTTGATTATTGTACATGTTTTAATTGCTGTTTTTAAGTCTTCATATTTTTAAAGATCCAGTTTTAATTGTTGTAACGATTTTATTGTGATTTTATTACGTACGTTTTGATTTGATAGCCACCTTGATGTCCCTTATAAGGGTAGAAAGCTAGGAAATAATTTTTTTAAAATAAATAAATAGCACTATGAAGCAACAGAACACTAGTTACAGGTATGTACAACCCTGTTTTCCCTTTTAACTGCTTGGGAGGAGAGAGTTCCTAGAAAGAACACAGCTCAAAAAGTAGCCTCCTATGGCTGAAATACAAAGCAAAGAAAGTATATGTGGATTCTTCACTGTCACATCCCTATTCTTACTGGAATTGTAACATCTAACTGGAAGACATTTTAACATAATGTTTTAAAAACAGAAGTTCATCTTATTTTCTGTCCTAGCATAGTGCCTACACAGTTGCTCTTGAAATATGCTCAGGTTCTACCACAAACTTTCTGTGAAGGCAGAAAACAAGCTAAGAAAGGATCAGCAAGTAATAGTTGCTTGGACAAATCATCTCTTAGCAGGAGGATAATACTTAAATGCTCTTAATAATAACTGCTATTCACTTCAAGTATAGGGAAGGAACTGCTCAGTGTCAGTAACTCAGCACTTGATGACACAAGTACAACTTTAACTTACTTTCTTCTCTGCAAACTCTCAATTGTTTACACTCTACAACTGGTAGACATTGCATATCTGATACAATGGCAATATCATAAATATTATATAACTAGGGTCAAAGCTTCATTTTAGGAGGGTGTGGATTTTTTGAAGGCAAATCCTTACTCAAATAGCATATTTCCATATCACACCCACTGCTGTTCTTAGAGGTCCCTTAACGCCCAGGACAATTTCTCACAGATGTGCTAGAGGGGAAAATATTCTGTTTTGTGAGTACAGCTTTGCTCATGGAAGTTTGAATTCAACCCAATACCAACAACAAAAACCCTTCAGAGGAAGACTCAAAGAACCAATAAAAACAGTAAAAAATATCAGAAAAAGTAGTACTAGAAGAATCTCAACAGCAGTTACCAAAGCCAGCTTGTTCTATTGCCATGATCATGCTGCTGCATTTCCTGTACATTTAGGTCTTTTCAACTAACTACAAGAAACTTAACTGTGCATGCTATTTTGCATCTCATTTAAGCTACGTTATCTGCAGAAACACTATAATCTGCATGTCACATGTAAGAAAAAGAACTTGATAGCATATACAGCTGGTTAAAGCTATATAAAGCACAGACTGCATTTATGTTCTCAACGCTTTGTATTTCCTTTTCACTGCTAACAAACTGTTCTCCATTTCCAACTTGTTTTAGATTTGAAAGCCTAATCTGTTGGCCCTATCACTAAGCACAGAATAGCAACTCACACTATCAATTATATTGGCAAACTGAACAGAGCTTTTGTGCCAAAAGCCACATGGACTGAGAGCTGATAAAAGGAGTCTGCTTTGTCACACAATTGCAGTGTCTGGAGGGCTTGGCTCAGATGAGCCCTTCACCTTAACTAGAACATCTATGTCTCTAATTTTGAAGCTGACTTCTGAGTATGGATCAAAAAATTTGCTCAACATGGGCGGGTATGGAAAGAGGAAATGTTTCTACAAATCTGTGGAAGCCTCCATGTTTGCAGTAAAAAAAATCGTGTTCTTTTTTAAATAGGGTAGAAATAAAAGAACATTTCAAAATTTTAAAATGCCAAGACCTAACATTTACTTCCAAAGACAAATAGTCATTTTGGACTCCCTAGATAATCTAAACTGGCTGCAGCAATTTCATTTTGGAAGCTGAGATTAACGGGGATGGGGGATGAAAAACCAGCCACAAATTATTAAAGTAATGGGCTGTGCAAGTCAGAATGATGCTATTCTTGGGTTGCCAGACCCTCTCTACCTCCCGGTGGGGGACTGGCTCCTGCCACTTACCTCCGGCAGTGGGGGGTGTGCGCGTGCAAAGCATGTGCGTGCTCCCACAAGCACGATGGCATCATTTCCGGGAAGTGGTGTCATCACACGGCCCCTGGGAGCACACCCACACTCCGCAGCGCCTCAAAACGGGCCTGATCCATGCCAAAATGGGCCTGAAACAAGCTGGATTTGGGCCGAAACGGGTGCATTTTGGGCTGCTGTGGAGGGCAGGAGCACTCCCACGCTCCACAGCAGCCCCAATCCGGGCCAAAACGGGCCCAATCCAGGCGGCTGCTGCGCACAGGAGTGCACATGGAAGGTGCACACCCCCCCCCCGCTGGCCAGGTAAGTGGGGGCGGGGTGTGGCATCCCTATGCTATTCACAAGTGATTCTCACTGATTGTCCTTAAATCCTGATTGCTGTCAAGGGCACAGCACTCAGCCAGTGGGAAAAACTTATTCCAGGTTAATGATGCCCTTGGGTCAGCATAAGCCTTCTGCTGAGAGAACACTACAAGTGCAAGGAGTAAAAAGTAGTTGTCATGTGACTGTAATTACAGAAGAATTACTTCCATTGCAATTCATGAACAGCTCCAGACTATAATAACATTGTAAACCACTCTGAGAGGGTGTTAAGTTGTCCTGAAGGGTGGTATATAAACCAAATATTATTATTACGGACCAGTTTGGTATAGTGGTTACAAAGAGTGACAAGACTCTAAACTGGAGAACCAGGTTTGATTCCCCACTCCTCTGCTTGAAATCAGCTGGGTGACCTTGGGTCAGTCACAAGTCTCTCTGAGCTCTCTCAGCCCCACCCACCTCACAGGGAGATTGTTGCAATAACACACTTTGTAAACTGCTCTGAGTGTGGCATTAGGTTGTCCTAAAGGGTGGTATATACATCGAATTTTGTTGTTATTGACCACATTCTTCCTCATTGTCTTCCTGCAATGGAGGACAGGACTCTAGCTAACTATGCAACCAATTATGGCATACCCTCAGCAGTGCATAAGAACTGTTGGAAACATAGATTTCACATATTAAGGTGCATGACATGGGGCTACATCACTCTTGGTGGTAGTGCAAAGCACCATCAAGTCATATCCAACTTATGGCAACCCCTACTGGGGTTTTCAAGGCAAGAGACTAACAGAGATGATTTGCCATTGACTGACCCAGCACAGCAACCCTGGTCTTCTCTGGAGGTCTCCCATTCAATTATTAACCAAGGCTGACCCTGCTTAGCTTCTGACATCTGGTAAGATCGGATTTGCCTGGGCTGTCTTAGGGAGCTGCAAAACACATCTCATCTAATTCTATGACACTGCCCAACCTGCTGTGTATTTTCTCTCTCTCCCTCCCTCCCTCTCTCCCTCCCCCCCTCTCCCTCTCTCTCTCTCTCTTTCTCACACACACACACACACACACACACCTTTCTCTCACAAAACCTAATTAGGTAAACACAAAGAACTACAGCCTTTATGCAGCACACAGAGCAAGAAGACAGCAGCAAACATTTTAGCAACAACATTTGGCATCAGAAAGACAAAGATGAAGTGGTTAGAGTACTGGGTTCAAATTCCTCTTAGAGCTGAGTAATTTTGCATTAGATGCTTTCTCTCAGAATAACACACCTCATAAGGGGCTTCTGAGAATATAAGAGGGAGAAGAAAACCAAATGTCCCTGTGCCCCTTGGAGGAAGGACAGGATTACAAATAATATTGTTATAGACAACTCCATATCTCCCTGAAGTCAAGGGTTCAAAATCCCTCATAATATAAACACAGACAGCCTGCTCAGTCCTCACCTTTCTGACAAAGAGCCAGGGAAATAGGAGTGCTATTCCGATCACAACAGTCACCCATGCACGGCAGTTAACTGGGGAAAAGTCAAGACCCTGGGAGATACTGAAGTGGCCACCATAGGGGCCAACCTTAAGTTTTGGCTGCTTGTCTTTTAACAATTGTTTTAAATGTAGAGAGGGTATGTGTGCGCTCACTTGTGTAGCAATTCCCTATGAGCATAGTGATACAGCCCCAGTACAAAGTACCCCCTTGATACATAAAACCTACAAGCCCAACTAGGGAAAAACAGTGTTTCATACCTGTAACTGTTGTTCATCTAGGTCTTCCATGCAGTAACACATGGGACTGCGCATGTGCAGACCTGCCGATCTCAGAGATTTTTATAGCTCTGAGCCACTAGGGGGCGCCCTAGCCTCCAAGCGCGCATGCGCGGCCGTCTTTTCCCGCCGAAAAACAGCTCCTAGGAGGCGGGGCGCCCCCGACGTACCCTCAGATCCTCTTTCGCCGCCGACTGCAAGGTAAGTACCAAGAGAATTAGCGGGGAAGGAGGGAGGGTATGTGTTACTGCACGGAAGACCTAGATGAACAACAGTTACAGGTATGAAACACTATTTTTCATCGGCGGTCTTCCTGTGCAGTCCCACATGGGAGATTTCAAAGCATAAATACCTGGGTGGTAGGCGTAGAGGTATCACGACAGGAATATTGATTGTAGGACCGCTGTACCCACTGCAGTCTCTTTCCTGTCCAGGACGTCCAAAGCATAATGCTTCACCAATGTGTCTGCAGACGCCGCTTTGCAGATATCTTGTAACGGAACACCTCTCAAGAGAGCTGCCGAAGACGCCTGAGACCTAGTGGAGTGAGCGTGAATCTCCAAGGGACAAGGTAAGTTAGCACCCTTGTAACTCCACAAAATAGCCTGCACCACCCAACGGGCCAAGGTTTGAGAGGTAGCTCCCCTTCCCTTCTTAGGGCCCGCAAAACAAACAAAAAGGTGAGAGTCCTTCCGGAAAGGTTTAACCCTATCCAAATAAAAAAGGAGGGCTCTACGAACATCTAAGGTATGAAGAGATCTCTCCGCCTCTGAGGTAAAATCTTTAAAGAAAACAGGAAACGAGATCTCCTGTGCCAAATGAAATTTTGACACCACTTTAGGTAAGAATTCAATCTTAGTGCGAAGGACCACCTTATCTTGATGAATGCTCAAATAAGGGGGATCACAGGAGAGAGCCGCTAACTCACCCATCCTCCTGGCAGATGTAACGGCTACCAAAAAAGCTACCTTGAAAGATAATAAACTTAACGGGCAGGATGCCAACGGTTCAAAGGGTTTTGAAAGGAGTCGCGTCAACACCAAAGACAGTGACCACTGCGGAACTAGCACTCTAATCGGGGGAAATAAATTATTGAGCCCCTTCAGAAACAATTTAGACATGTAATGGGAAAAAACGGTCTTCCGATCAATAGGAGGGTGGAAAGCCGAAATAGCGGCCAAATACACCTTGACGGAAGAATTAGCTAATCCAGATTGCTTAAGACCCCATAAAAAGTCCAAAACCTCAGAGAGGGAGGAAGCTGAAGGGTCAATCCCTCTGTCTCTACACCAAACAGAAAACTTGTTCCATTTCAGGGAATACGACTGCCGAGTAGACAACTGATGGGCATTCTGGAGGACGCGCAGCACCTCTGTCGAAAACCCTAGTCCTGGAGAATCAACCACGCCGTCAGTCTGAGTGAATGTACTTTGTGATGAAGCACCCCTCGAAACGACAGGAGATCTGGGCAATCCGGAAGATGACACATCCGGCTGTGCAGTCTCATGAGGGCATGGAACCACGGCTGCCTCGGCCAATACGGGGCAATCAAAATTGCTGACGCTCTGTCCATCTGGATTTTGGACAATACCCTGGCTAACAGAGGAATCGGGGGAAACATGTAGAGAAGGGGACCTGACCAACTCAACTGAAAGGCGTCCCCAAGAGACTCGAGGCTGACGCCTCCTCTGGAACAGTACTGGGGAATCTTGTAGTTCTCTTCCAAGGCGAAAAGGTCTAACTCTGGGGTCCCCCATTCTGCAAAAACAGGATGTAAATATTTATCGTGAAGGGACCACTCATGCGTGTCCCCCGCTAGTCTACTAAGATGATCAGCTGTGACATTTTCTTCACCTGGGATATGAACAGCCATCAGCCAAATCGAGTGGTCAATTGCCCACTCCCAAATTTTTATCGCCTCTTCACATAAGGTCCTAGACAGTGTACCCCCTTGTTTATTCAAATAAAACATGGCTGTAGTATTATCCGTTAAAACTTGTATAGTCTTATTGTACACCATTTCAGAAAAAGAGACCAAGGCGTAGTAAACCGCCCGTAATTCAAGGAGGTTAATATGTTCTTCACACTCTGATTCGTCCCACAACCCATGGGCATAAAACCCTTGGCAGTGAGCGCCCCACCCTAGGTTAGAGGCATCAGTGGTAACGGAGAGGTCAGGCTGCCTATACCCAAAGCCTACACCCTCAAAAAGGTTAGAAACTTGTAACCACCAGTCCAAGGAAGATAGAACTTTGCAAGGAATACTCAACTTCTTACGTTGAGAATCCCGCTCCGGGTTAAAGGCCCTAGAAAACCACCCCTGAAGCGGTCTCATTCGTAATCTCACTAAAGGCACCACTGCCGTAGTAGCAGCCATGTAGCCCAACAGGACCTGAACACGCCTGGCAGGCTGGAATCTACACCCTTTAAATTTTCTAATAAGGGCAGTCAGTTTACCAGCCCTGTCGGGAGGTAAGAAACCAGCATTCTGACACCCGTCGATAACGGCTCCAATAAATTGTATGATCTTAGTAGGGGTAAGTGTTGATTTTTTTAGATTCACAGATAACCCCAACTTTAAACAGGCAGCCAGCGTGATAGAGATCTGGCAGGAAACATCTTCTACAGACTACCCCATGATGAGCCAATCATCGAGGTACAGAAAAATACAGCAGCCCTGCGTCCTAAGGGAGGCAATTACCACTGCCACATATTTCGTAAACACCCTGGGGGCTGTAGACAACCCAAAGGGGAGAACACAGTTCTGGAACATCTGAGAGCCATAAGTGAAGCGAAGAAACTTCCTGTGGTCAGGAAATATGGAAATAGGCATCCTTAAGATCTAATACCCCAAACCAGGAATTTGGGGGCAATAAGGACAACACCATTTGCAGTGTGGTCATTTTAAATTTCCGTACCTTAATGGACTTATTCAACCTTCATAGTTCCAGAATGGGGTGAAGACCCCCATCCTTCTTGTCCACTACGAAAAGGTTGGAATAGAAACCCAAGGAAGGGGGGGTAGAGGGGACTTCCTCTATAGCCCCTTTTAAAAGCAAGGCATATAACTCTGAAACCACTCCGGGTTGGGGTGATTGAGAAGAAAAAACAGGGAGCGAGAGACTAGGGTAGTGAACAAACTCAACTTTATATCCAAATTTAACTATGTCCAAAACCCAAACATCTGATGTGATCTCACACCACTCATCAAAAAAGGCAAATAGTCTGTCCCCAAAAAAGGGCTCAGGGCCCTGTAATTGTCAGAATTGCCTCTGTGCCTGTCCCAACTCCTTGGCTTGATGCTGAGGGTTGCTTTGTTGGGGCTTGGGCCCTTGTCTCCTCCTCTGGAAAGAGGGCTGTGGGCTCTGATATTGATGTTGCCTCTGGGAACTGTACCCATAATAAGGTTGATATCGTTGTTAACGATACCTGGAATACGGCTTGTATTGTGGGCGACTAGACTGGTGCTGTGAAACGCCATACAAGCGCGCCGTGAGCCTGTCTTTGCGTTTCTTCGACAGATACTCATCTGTCTTATCCGAGAACAGGTTCTGACCCTCAAACGGTAGGTCCTCCACCTTGGCACGCGTATCCATGGGTAGAGCCGTGGTCCTCAGCCAGGCAAACCTTCTCAGCACCAAGGCAGATAACAGTGCCCTAGCAGACGAGTCAGCCATATTTCGGCTAACAGTAATTTGATGTCTCGATAGTCGGACAGAATCCTCTTGGATAACTCGGAGGAAGATCCGCTGGTCCTCAGGTAACTGAGGGACGAACGTAGCCACCTTTGTCCACAGAAGGAGTTGATAGGCAGCCATCATAGCGGCATAATTGGCTATCTTAATGCCAAAGGCTGAAGAAGTGTAGACCCTTCCTGGCCAAGGAATCAACTTTTCTACTGTCCTTATCGGACGGAACTGAAAGGGACTCTTGCTTGGGTTTTGCCTGCATATCTTCCGTTACCAGAGAGGAAGGAGGAGGGTGTAAAGAAAGGAATGGACACTGTTCGTCCTTAACCCGGTAAAGATTTCAATCTTCTTATTAGTTGCCGGGGTCGAGGCAGGCTGCAAGTTAAGCCCAGACAGGAGCTCCACAAAACCTTCAATCATGGGAAAGGTGATGGTTGGAGTCAACCCCGAATACATGTGTTTGAGAATCTTGTCCTTCGAACGCGGTTCCAAGGAGACCACTTCGATCTCAAGAGCTTTTGCCATTCTTTGTAGCAACTCATTGTAAGCGCGGAAGTCTTCCGTAGGAGAAGCTTCCTCCGATGGGCCAATGGTTCTGTCCAGCGACTCTGACGGCGGTGAATCATAGTGTTTATCATAGGTAAGGTAGTCCTCATAATCGGTATCAGAAGGGCCCGGGGTCCGTCTGGAACCCCCTATGGACGCAGCTGGCAAGGAAGGGGAGCGTGAACGGCGTTTCGGTTCCCGGTCAGAACCGAAGGAACTCTCCCTGTAATAGCGATGTCTCGAGTACGGACTGTATCTATCAGAACGTTTGGATGGACGTCCTCTATCGGACCGAGAAGATCGCAAGGACCAGGAACCACGAGAAGGTGATCGGGGCAATCCCGAAGGAGTCGGAGGCTTTTCCACCATGATGACATCGGATTCTCGAGACCTGACAGAGGCAGGCGTTCTTCCTGGGGAGGACGCGTCCCCGGAACCACGGTGACCACTCGGGGGATCGGGTTCGAGAGACTGCTGATGCACCTGCTGGGGGGGTGATTACACTCTCCAAGACTTGCTTGTCAGACTTGGAAGACAGGTGCTTCCTCTTTTTCTTCTTTTTCTTTTCCAGAATGGAAACCGGAGGCGCCGAGTCCGAGGCAAGTGGGCGGTCCGACACGGAGCCGCTGCGGGATGTCCTCGGTTCCGAAGGGGCTATCGAGCCCTCTCTTCCAGACAAAGCGCCTGCCTTGGAACCCGAAGGTTCCGATGCTGGCCTCGACTCCGAAGTCGGATCCGACGAAGCCGGGATCGCCGGCGTCGAGGAGCTCCGAACTGTGCACCCCGGGCTCAGGAACCTCGAAACGCTAGATGTCGGGGAGTGTCGCGGGCGGGACGATTTCTCCGACGACTTCGAAGTTGGAGTAGAAGCTTTTTCGGGAGCTGGGGACTTGCCCTGAGCAGGGGGCTCGGTCGCAGCCATCGCGCGCCGCCACAAATACGCTTGAAGCCTCCCTGAGTGTTCTGCCCTGGCCTTCGAAGTGAAGGTGCGGCAGTGTTTACAGACCTGCGGATTGTGCGTTTTTCCAAGACAATAGAGGCACTCTGAATGACCATCCGATTTGGTCATTTTGCGGTCGCAGGTGGAACATCTCTTAAATAACGCTTTTTCCGACATATTCCAAACTCGAACGAAAAGTCCAAGAACAGAGCTAACAAGAATCTCTTCAGTCAGTGGCAAAAGAGGAACTGAGGGTACGTCGGGGGCGCCCCGCCTCCTAGGAGCCATTTTTCGGCGGGAAAAGACGGCCGTGCATGCGCGCTTGGAGGCTAGGGCGCCCCCTAGTGGCTCAGAGCTATAAAAATCTCCAAGATCGGCAGGCCTGCGTGTGCACAGTCCCATGTGGGACTGCACAGGAAGACCGCTGATGAACATATACTGCTGAGCGTGCACTGTGATTGTAAAATAAGTTGGAATCCTGTACTCCCCTGCAGACAGATCATGCTAGAGCATCATGCCATCCTCTTTCGGCTCCTTGCACTTACAGTTCTTATGCTAGCATGAAGCTTACACCAAGAGTATCACCATGCTGGAGTAATTTTCTTCCACCAGCAAAGCACTGTATCCTGTCAGCACAAATGGATTTAAGGACACGGCTATCGATAGCATCATGGATAGAGTCATTCTGACACGTGCAAGTCTATGACTTTGACAGAAGTCAGAATTTCACCAAGAACTGTTTATTAGAAATAAGTTTGGTGCAGCATTATATTCTCTCTTAGAATGAGGTTGTAGAGAAAATGGTTAATTGTTTCCCTAACCCATTTTGATCTCAATAATCAAAACACATATGAAGCTGCCTTATTCTAAGTAAGACCAGTTGCCTATCAAGGTCAGCACTATCTACTGTAACTGACAGTAGCTCCCCAGGGTCTCAGCCAGAGATCTTTAATTACCTACTACTTGATCATTTTAAATGGCAGATGCCAGGAATGAACCTGAGACTTCCTGCATGCAAAACAGACACTTTACCACAGCCTCTTACAGAGGTCAAAACCTATAGACATCCCAATTATCTTTCTGTACTTGCAGAATTCAGTTGGGAACTTTGATATTACCAAAGATAGGCAGAATGCTATCTCCCACAAACCTTGAGATGACTAAAGTAAAGATAATGGGAAGAGGGGTACACAATACAGAAACTACCTCCAAAAACAGAGCAGTCCTATCCAAAGCACATCTACTTAGAATCCTACTTATGTCTATTTAATGGGGTTTACTCCCAGGAAGGTGTTCTTAGGATTGCACTGTTAACTTTTATTGAGGATATCTTTGTTTACATATTTTAGCCTTTTACAGTTTAGAGATGTTGAAACAAGTCAACAGGCAAACTTACCTCCCCTACTTCCTTCTGAAATGTTAGAGTCATCGGTATTCTACCGTAACTAAAAGGACCATTCCTTTCAGATATATTCTCAAGCCACTTGATTATTAGCGGAGTTGAAACACTGAAAGGTAGATTTCCAATAATATGTATGTTTGGGGGATCTGTAAGAAAAACTTTAAGAATTAGTGACTGCTCGGTATAAAAGTATCCTGTGCATTAATGCATGCTTGCAGTACACACTGTCATAGAGCACACAAACTATTCATTTACCTCATCCATATTTTACATTTTATACTACACCACATACATACACCGAAAAAATGCAAGGTTATCTTTTAGGTATTTTTATACCTACACGCAGGAGGGTTCGGCATTGAAATAAGATGACCATGGCATCCAGTACTATGGTTGTCTACTATTTCTCCATAACCATACTATCAGCCACAATCGATCATCACTTCCATGTCAGTACATAAAAGATAAACATTATCAACAGTGGTGTATATTCTGAAGTTGTGTAACAGCTATAAATTCCTTCTCCAAACCACCAGCAGCTGGGGTGATTCATTTATTTGTTCCAAATAAGACATTGTTATTATCATTGTTAGCAGAATCAATCAATCCATTCCTCACCCCCCAGGATATTTTGTTTCATTACAGAGGGATTACCCTTAACTAATGCACTTCCAGTGACCATCACTCAGACTCTAAAATGGCAGTTTTCTTCCCTGCCCATATTAAAATTTCAGAGAGGCAAAAGGTGATTGGAAGGACACTATTGTTTTGAGCTGCTCCTAAGAAAAGATTTTGCAGAAAGATTAACTTCTTGTACTATACAGAAATTGGGGTGAGCAGGTGACAAGAGTCAAATAAATAAAGGTTTAATTAATTGCTAAGTTTTAAAGAACTAGTATGAGCCACTAGAATATGGAACCAGCAACAGAAAATTGAATTTGATATATTGGCTTTGGAACTGTAGATGAGGGCTGCTCAGTGGAGAACCCTGTAAGAACCAGACCAGTACAAAAAAAGTAAAGAAATAAGTAAGTAGGAACATTTCACCCTTCATACATCAAATTATTTCATCAACTGGAGACCCTAAACTCTCAAATAATAATGCAAATAATAATACAGTCATGTGTCAGAGCTTGATGATGGCTAATTCATGGATGCAAGTTGTAATGTTTTGCCATGTAAATGTTTGTGTATTTTATTTCTGAATGTTAATACGGGGTTTTGAATATTCGTTACTATGGATTTAAATGTAGGCCGCTTATGTGAGAAGGAGGGGAGTTGGAAGGTAGAATGAAATTTGCTGTGACTGAATGGTAGTTCTATCCTAAGGGGCGGAGTGAATAACAGTTTTGTGAGAGTTCAGAGAGAAAGGTGTTTAGTTAGTCTCAGAGAGAAGTTATTCTGTCTAGTTCAGTGATTCTGTGTGGAAGCCTGAAAGTCCTACATTGTGCATGAACACAAGCCCAGACTGTTGTTTGTGGGCTACACTGGTGGGGTGTGGGACAGGGCCGCCGCCATGCCTGACCTGGATGGCTTTTAGCGGCCCCTGCAGGAGCTGAAATTTTAAACTGGTCTATAGCCAATCAGTGGTGGGCTGACTGGGCACAGGGGATGGGCCCTGCCACCAGACCTGTGAAGTGTAGGCTTCCCTCAGGTCTGCCAGCAGATCATATATAATAGGGAGTAGGGGTGTGCACTTCGGGTTTCCGATTTGGGTTTTTAACCGGAATTGGGCACAATTTGGAAAGATTCAGAGTTCCCGAATTGGCCCCAGCATTGCTGAGCTGATTAGGAAATCCCGAAGCAAAGCTTCCCAATGCAATTTGTATCGCTTGGGGAAGTTTTGGGCAAAGAATAACAATTTTTTTGCTGCTTGCAAGTGGCAAGAAAAGTGTTGCTTTCAAAATGCCGGCTGCTTTACAACTGATGGGAGGGGATTCCCCTCTCATCAGCTGAAAAAAGCCTTTAAATGCTGACTACTTTTTTCTGCTGACAGGAGGGGGATTCCCCTCAAATCAGCTGCTTTTTTCAGCTGATAGGATGACAGCTGACATCCCCCTCCCATCAGCTGTAAAGCGGAGGGCATTTGAAAGCAACACTTTTCTTGCTATTTGCAAACAGCAAGAAAAGTGCTACTCTGAGCTTCGGTTTGCTCTGTAAAGATTCCCAAATTGCACACTCCTAATACGAAGCCAACTGGGCCCTGTCAGCAGTTGGTGCTGATTGGCAGCCACAGCAGGCAGCAGCTCCAGACCAACATACAAGCAAGCAGGCCTATGCAGGGGTAGTAAGGCCTTCAGGTAGCTGGCAGAACAGTGGGAGGTGGCAGTGGTGCCAGAGGCAGTAGCAGCAGTGGTGGAGCGGCAAGAGGCAGCAGCAGAAGTGACAGGCCTGGCCACTGGCCAGGACACGCGACCATAGCATGGGCCCCAATGGCAGGCCCTTGCCTGCTGCTTGCAGGCCACCATGTTCAGTGCAGCCTCATTACCCCCCCCCCACACACACACACACTTTCACAAAGAAGTATGTGGCGTGCTCTGCTTAGGGAGGGGAGGAGGGGATTCCTAGCTTACTGCCGAGACAATCGGGAGTGAGGGTGCCTCCCAAAGGACAGCTGGACCAAGTTGCTGCCACAGGGCCTGAGCCCCAGAACAGCTTGCAGGAACCAGGAAAGAGGTGGGGAAGCCTCAATAAGGCAGCAGGCCCTCTAGCCCTGGAGCAGTAACCAGGTCTCCGGCACAAAGCAAGCAGAAGGGAGACCGGCCCTCTGAGCTTACATCAGCCATGCCTGGGTGATTTCGTAGGGAGGGCAGAGAAGTCAGGGCCTGGCTTTCAGGGCCTGTTCCAGCTGTGGCCAGGTGGGCCCCCATACTGGACAAGCAGGGGGGCTGCCTTTGAGGGCCACAGCAGGCATTCCTCAGGGAACGGACGTAACTGTACCCTCCCTACAGGTCCTCTACAGGAAATTAGAACTGTCACAGAGAGAGTCGAGCAACTGGCTGCCTCTGGACCCAGGGCAGTGGCAGAGGCTGCGAATCTAGGGCCTGTCGAGGTGCACCTCCAGGCGATTGGTTGGGTCACTGGGGAAGCTCATTTCTCAGTTAGGAGGAGGCAGGAAGATCCTCTACCAGCAGCAGCTCCAAGAGCCCCGACAGAAGGAAGAGACCAGCAGGGAAGAGGAGTCATAAGACATGCAAGGTCATGAAACCTTCTCACCATCAGGACACATCAGATAGTGGGGGATCATTAGATGAGTCCTCTGAGGAGAGGGAGGACTCGTAGGAGGGTTATTGGGGGGAGGCTGCCTATGTTCCATCCCCCACATGGTTTGGCATTAGGGGGATGTGTTGGAACTAATTCCTTCCTTCCTTTCTTTGACTTCTGGACCAGTGGGGCCTCCAGATGCGGCTGTGATTCAGCTTGGGGAGAATGACTAAGACATATGGCCTGGAGTGGACCTTTCACAGGCAATTCTGGCAGGCCTGGGGACGCTTTTGGGACAGTTTCCGGGACTGAGTATCCTGTGGTTGGATGTGCTAGAGCATTGCTTGTGGCGTGGGGCTTCTTCCTCTGGGAAGATCAACCTGGCAAGGAAGAAAGTGGCCAAGGTGGTGGGTCGATTTGTTGATGCAGCTGGGGGCCTCATTCTTCATCACCAGGACGTCTGCTTTCAGCTGGAGCTCTTGTTCTGTCCGGATGAGGTACATCTGTCCAGCCAGGGACAGGACATTTGGCTGCAGGACAGCCGGAACCAAGTGAGGGGTTGGTTGCAGCTCTAGGAACTTTGGTGGGAACAGTTTTGGGGTTCTTGTGATAGCTTTGGCATTAGGAATGGATCTCTTGTGGGGAAATACATCCTGCATGCTCTCTTTCCCTCCTAATGGAGGGATCTTGGGGGGAGACATGGAGGGGACAAGCCCGGCTTACGGGCTGTGAGGGCATGCTCACTTCCAGGTGACAGTTTTACACACGCAAAGGTTTACACTCATGAGGAATCCCACTTACTGTCATCCCTTGGTGCCCCTCCCCCCCTCAGCCAGAGGGGGTCATTGGCTGGCAGGTAGCCAGCCAATGCTTGGATCCACGTCCTAGGTTATGCCAATTCTCCTTCTGTTGTAACCAATAAAGCAGTGGCCTTTTTACTCCAGCCTTTGACTTGCCCCCCCTCCCTCACCCTCAAGGTATCCTTGCAACCTAAGTTTCAACAGATGGAAAGTCTAGTACAGTCAGGCTATCTGTGCGGAAGCCTGAGAATCTGCATCTGTGTGGGTGAGAGGAGAAAATTATTCTGAGTGACATACTATGGGGAAAATTAATCTTTGTGACTGAGTCTGTGCATATACCTTTACGAATATATAACTGTTTTTAAACCACCAATATGCTTATCAATACTCTAAAATTGTCACACATACGAACTTGGAAAGAAATTCTACTTCTGGTTAAGCAAAACACCTGTTTCATCTAAAATACAGGATCCCTTTTTTTACCTCACACCCACCCCAATGCGCTGATCATTCTGTTATTCTACCATCTATAACTAAGCCTTCCTCTAATACTAATCAAATGGAAAAAATCTAAGGTAAAAGCCTTTGGAGGCAGCAAAACCTTTTGGGAACACTGAGGACATCAGAGAGGCACCAATATATAAGTCACACATAGGGGGCAAAATGCCACAGGTGGTGTTAGCGGTGGGATTTAACCCCCAAAGGTTTGAAGGTTAAAAAGCCTGGCTAAAGTAGAGAACATCTGAATCTCTGGGGGAGGGGTAATGTTGGTTGTGACCAGAGTCCTCCTTAGGTAAAAGTTTAAGATAACATAAAGAGGAGTTGCAATAAAGGTCCAAGGCATGTTATGCAAAAACATTACATAAAGCAGGACAGGCACACTCATACTATACTCAAGGAGATAAATATTAAACAAGATCAATACTTATACTGAACACATGAAGCTGCCTTACACAGAATCAGGAAGTTAGCCTATCAAGCCAATATTGTCTACTGTGACTGACAGTAGCTGTCCGGGGTCTCAGATGAGAGGTCTTTCACATCACCTATTATCCGTACATTTTAATTGGAGATACCAGGGACTGAACCTGGGATCTGAAGGCAAAGCAGGTGTTTTACCATTAAGACAGTCCCATACCATTACTATGAATGTATTTATTGAAATTTTAAAAAGTGTTTTAGATAACTCTGGTTCTAGCATATTTACCATCTCCCCATTTCTTCTTAAGATGCTGTGGAAAAGCTTTCTCCAACTTATATGTCAAAATATCTCCATGAACAATACGAACTTTTCCTGGAGCTGCATCAGAGAGCATCTGCGGTTTTTAAAGAAAGAAAGATTAGGTTAATTAATACACTTGAACTTTGGAAATATTCTTCCTGACATTACTTGTGCACAAGCCTTCATATCAGTGATCTCCAATGTGGAGTTTGTCAGCGCTGTGGGGCCACCAAAGTATTTCCGGGCATCCACTTACTTCTTCCCCAAAGCAAAGAGCCAATGCTGGCTTTTCTTCACCTTAATGGAGCAGAAAAGAGCCCCGGAGGGTTCAGGAGACAATTTGGCTCCCTCACACTTTTTTAAAGGCAAGTCCCTGGTCACACGCTAAACATGAGTTGGGTTGGGTTTCCCCTAACCCAACTCACATTTAGCATATCATTTAATCAAACCCTAAGATGAAAGGTATTCCAACTATTTTTCTTCCAAAGATACACCTTCTATAAAATACAATTGAACAACCCAAGCCCAACAATCTAGAAAAGTTAATTTTGTGTTACTATATCACAACTCATACAAAAACAAAGGGTTCTACTATCAAGCACAAGAAGTACAATATGGTCCTATGCCAGACAGGCATAGTTTCATGACCATGAGTAAAAACATGGGATCTCTTTTGATGTGTGAGCACCAATCTACTGGCTGAGCAGGTACTGGCAAGCTGCTGCTTCCAGAACCCAAGGCCCAGATTGGTTAAGGCCTCTATACACACTTGTGAAGGAGCCCAGAAAAAAGGAATTTTCCTTCAGTGCATATGTGTGACTGTGGAAGGAAGTGTGACCATGTGAAGGGCAGCATCCTTTTTATGCATACACCCATTTGAATCTCCCAATGGGGAGGGGAGATCAGATGCTCAGGATCTGTAAGTGCCCAGTAAACCATAACAGTTTTGCTCAGCTGAGCAGGGGCTTCTGAAAAGTGCCATCCTGCAAATGGGAAAAAATCAATCACTCCCCATACATGTGCATTATCTGTTCAGGCCCCCATCTTATCTGTATGGCCTGCTTGATGATGTTAGGAAGACTCCTGTTCTCCTGACTTTCCACAACCTATGCAAAACTAGATTAGTCAGGAGGACTTTTGTAATAGGACTATATGGTAATTAAATGGTTCAGAAAGATGCTTTGGTAAAAGGATAAGGACTGTGAACTATAATGCTGTGTACTGTCTGTGGCTTTAAATATGCTCCTATGTAATTTCTGCATCACTGAACATGGCTTCTCCCTCTGAGGCGGAGGACATCTTGGGTGATTCCCACCATCCAATCAGGGAGGCAGGAACTAACTTTCTTCCTCTTCCTGTCTAGCCTGTGGGACCACCCTCTCTTCAGTTCTGTTCCTGCCTCCAGGGAGAGCAGTTCTGCAGCAGACTAGCTCTGCTGCCTTTTTTCTCTCTATCTCTTATTTATCTTTCTTCTTCCTCAAATCATTCTTTACCTTACTCCTTACTTACTTCATTACCTTACTCTCCTCCCATTTCCTCTTCTTCTACTCCTCTTGCCAAAGAAAGAAAAGAAGAGGACGAGATGGTCTCTAGAGAGTCATCGGACTCTGAGGAAAGCTTCATGGAGAAGAATTTGGGCTGTTCCCACAGAGAGCCATCCTTCCGGTGGCGGGAACAGGCCCAGCCAGCACCAGCATGCCTCTGAGGCTGTATGGGTTCCCTGGCAAGGAGAATATGGGCTGTTCCCATGGAGTGCCGTCCTACCGATGGCGGGAACAGGCCCAGCCGGCACCAGCATGCCTCTGAGGCTGTATGGGTCCCCCGGCAAGGAAATGGCCTTGGAAGAGATGCAGGCCTCTCAACAGCTCCATCTTCCACAGAGGGAGCTTGTTAAAACAGCGTGCCTCAGCCAGCCAGCTGAGAACAGCGCCACCTGGTGGAGCTCAATTTTGGCGGGAAACAACGCAATGCACTTGCCAATCTCCTGGTAGGAGAAACATGGCTGAAACATAATCCAGACACCCAGAGCTCCAGCTGACAAGCCCAGGAGGGCCACGTAAGTGTTCCCCCGAGCGTGTTATACCTCCAGAATTCCTGTCAGCAATTAGACTGGCTGTGAGGGAGGAAATCCTGTTACTTTACCAGTCAGAAGCACCTTGGCCCTATAAAGATTCCAGGAATCTCCTCAGCCCTGGCTCCATGTGAATGTGCCCATGCCAATCTCCTGGCTGGAGATTTTACAGCAGGCCTTTCCCTTTTGGATTTAGCCCTGCTTTTACAACAGGATCTAGCCCTGCCTTTCCCTGTCAGATGGGTAATGTATAAAGGGCGCAATTTTCCCGGTGTCTTTGAACCTTTTAACTCTTAAGACTAACCAGGAGAGAGGAAATAGTGGTGTGGTGTCTACCTCCTCCTCCCTCCATGAGTAAGGCTGTAGCTCTGTGGAAGAGCTTCTGCTTTGTATGCAAAAGATCCAGGTTTGTTCCCCATTAACTCCAGTTTAAGAGATTAGGTAGATGAGGAGAAAAACCTCTTTCTGAGACCCTGGTGATCTGCTGCCAGTCTGAGGAGATAACACTGACCGATGGTCTGAGTCAGAATAAGGCAGTTTGTAACGTTTATCAGTCAGGGATCCCCACGGAGCAGGGGGATCGCCCTCAGATAGAGTTTGTAATGACAGGGAGAAGGATGAATTCCTTCAGATGTGGAAAAGGAAGAAATATCCCTACCAGAACAGTCAGTCCAGCTGTCAGAATCTGAGGTCTACCAGTATTTACACCTAAGACATTCTCAGCCTTAGAGCTGTAAAAATTAGCCTTGGGGGAGTAGGACCCTTAGACTGGGAATACTAAATCCAGCCCAGGGAAACGAGTCACTTCCTCGTGAAGGTTCCTCAGAAAAGGTCCTCCCATTTCCAGAATATTTGTGGAGAAGGTTCAAGGCTGAGTGTTCTACACCATAAGCCAATTAATAATCCCCAAACTTGGTCCCAAAAAACAAAACAAAAACTGTACTTACTACCTTTTTTTTTTGCTATGAGTTGTTGCAGGTACCTACGATGGAACCTCCAGTGGCTACTCTTCAGTCATCTGGGCTCTGGTCAGAAGATGGGTAAGGATCAGTCAGTGACCACTTAGATAAGAAGAGAGAGGCCATGCTAACAAGAGCTCACGAGGCCATGACCATGGCTATTAAGGCTACAGCTATTGTCTCTATTGCCTCAAGAGTGTCAGGAGTATGGATCTGGAAACTGATCCAACTCCTCCTGTACAACAATAGCTGCCCCCATTGAAGGGGCAAACAGAAATGTAAGGGTCAATACCTTCAAGGCAGATATCATCCTGGATACATTTACCTTTTTCTTCTAGGATTATGGTCTTGACAGCAGTGACAAGCTGGCACACTTGAGTAAGAGCATGGCCAGCAGATTCACACTCTAAAAATATCATCCTGGCTTACCTCTTTCAGAGAGACAAGGTATTTGGGGGTGCCCTGGGAAAGATCTAGATTGAGACCTAGGACAGAAGAATGTGTTGCCAAAAACACTCAAACAATCTGAGAGGAGATCCATTGGACCTCAGCCTTTTATTCATAACACACACTACTAAGGCCCAGACAAGATTCCAAATGGCCATCCTGAGGTTAATCTAGGCAACCCTTTAATAAGGGGGGTCTTTTTAAGACCACACTTGTAGTATAGCGGTTAAATAACTGAACAGTGATGCAGTCCTCTGCAGGTTCAGTTCTCACTGCTGCCATGAACTTGCCATATGGTCTTGGATAAACCAGTCCTCTCAGTCCCAGCTCTCCAGCTGTATTGTGGGGATAATGCTTACCTTTTCCCAAGATCAAACAGACAGTTCTCCACACGGGGAAAGAGATCAACCTTAATACCCAGATCTCTAAGACAGAACTTGCTAGCTGTCCCGTGAGAGGCCAACTACTCTTTACCATCAAGCTTAGGTTGACAAGCAGGCAGGCTTTACACATAGTCTCACAAGGCTATTCCATACAATTTGAAAGCTGCCCTCCAGAAAGGGGTCTACTCAATCTTCTTCTCAGTCCCTAAAAAGAATAGGGACTGGAGGGTGTTATTAGACCTCAAGTTTTTTGAACAAGTTTATCAAATTATATCACTTCTGAATGGAGACTCTGTGCTCAGTCGCAGTGACTAATCAATCAGAAGAACACATACATCTACAGATCTCACAGAGACATACCTCCATGTACCAATTCTGACAGCCCATCAAAATTATCTAAGATTTTATGTTTAAAAAAATAAAAAATAAAATAAAAATTGGCAGTTCTGAGCCATCCTGTTTTGGCCTGTCCGTCACACCAAGAGTATTTACAAAATTCATGATCAACCTCATCATATCTTTCAGAGACAGGGGGTATTCATGTTCACTTGTACCCAGATGATCTCCTGATCGGTTCAAGAGAAAATCTCACCACAACACTCAATTCACCATTCAGTTCCTACAAGCTTGAACACCTGGGTTAGATCACAGTCACCAAAAGGGTTTTTTCTATCCCTCACCAAAGAAAAGGTCAGGAAGACCAAACTGCTGATTGAGACTGTCATCAGAGTGCAAAATCACTTCTCACAACACTACTGAAACTGATGGGTTTGCTAGTTGCTACCTAGTTGCTACCTAGTTGCGACCTTTGGGGTCGTCTATAGGCAAGACCACTTCAGACCTTTCTTAAATCTCATTAACAACAGATCATGGAGAAGACAGATCTTCCCATTCAGATACCACTTCAGATCAAAACCCATCTGAGCTAAGGTCACCAACCCAATACAAAGCAAAAGATTCATGACCCCTCGAGAACAACAAATATTTACAGGAGTAAGAATCAGGTTAGACATGGCTTCCTATCAATGACGTAGAAAGGGGAGCAATTTGTCTGGCCCTGTTCCAGTTCAGAGCTCTGTATGGACAAGGTTGCAGACAAAATATATATAAACAAGCAGGGGGGATTCAAGACCTTGAAGTGACACAGGTGGCAGCAAGGATACTTAGCTGGGAGGATGGTCACCTAGCTTCAATCAGAACTGTACACATCAAAGGCATATCCAATGCCCGGGCAGACTGGCTGAGGGGACAACGGGAATAGTCCCTTAAGAAACATCTCATAACATTGCACTTCACAACACCTCATGGACCTGTGTGCGCCCCAACACAGCCATCAACTACCGGGGTACATGACAAGATTTGTTCTACTCACAAGCAGATGCCCTGACATTGCAGTGGCCATTACGCCTCCTCTATGTATTACTACCCTTACTAGTAACAGACCATGCCTTTCCACCCTCCAACAGATGGTGATATTTCCACCTTTCACCCTACTGACCTCTTCGGTCAAGTTACAGCAGGGACCAATTTGGCTCCCTCATTTAGACTTACTCTGCTTAACCGTGTGGAAATAGAAAGGAACGCCTTCCTAAGATGGGGATATTTCTGAGAGGTGACCAACATTCTCCTAGCATTCAGAAAACAGTTTATGCTCAGAATTTACAACTCTTATTGGGAAGCCCTCATTCAGTAGACATTTTACACAGCCCTGACCAAGCATCCATTTGAACCAGTCAAGGATGTTCCCCTGAGAAGGCTGAGAATGAAGACTATCTTCCTTATTATGTTCGCGTCTGCCAGAAGATTTAGTCAGACCTAAACTCTGTATCTTTCCCAATAGTAAGGTGATGCCTCGTACTGTCTTCCAAAACCGTATTCCAAACTGCATAGTTTGCAAGAGATAAGGCTACCATATTTATACCTGTACCCTAAATAGACGAGGGAGAGGCTCTGACACAACCTAGATGTCAGAAGGAGGATTAAGGCCTCTGCTCCGAATAGTGCAAATTAGAAAGTCAGTCTTACTGTTCTTAAATATATCTCATCTCAGTTTAGGGAAGAAAATGTCTTCAGCAGCAGTAGGTGCCAATAGCAAAACATACACTATCGAAACTCCTAAAAAACTCTTTTCGCAGAGGTTCCTTGTGGAATACCAGCTCACTCTTTGAGCAGTGCTACTACCAGTGCAGCGTTACACGGGAACACTTTTGTAGGAGAAGGCTGCAAGTTTGTCAGTCTTGACCTTATTAAGATGCTACAAATCGAATCTATATGATTCAGCGGACACCGACTATAGTGGAAAAGTACTGCAGTGCATGATCATGGACGAAGACCACATCCCACCCAGAAACTGGAAACTGCTTTGGGAGCACCCAAGATGTCCTCCGCCTCAGAGGGAGAATGGACCTTTGGACACTTACCGTGAAGGGTCCTTCTCCTCTGAGGAAAGGAGGACATCTTGCCCTCCCCGGGTCTCCGTCCTTCTCTACCCTGCTGCCTCATTCTTATACCTCCTCCGGGTTATGCTTTATTTACAGTACATGTTAATGCAACAGGTGTTTTTTCTCTCAGTATTAACAGTTGCTGAATGATAAATTCAATGTTACTGCTTTGTGGAGTCACCTGAACTGAAGAGAGGGTGGTCCCACAGGCTAGACAGGAAGAGGAAGAAAGTTAGTTCCTGCCTCCCTGATTGGATGGTGGGAATCACCCAAGATGTCCTCCTTTCCTCAGAGGAGAAGGACCCTTCACGGTAAGTGTCCAAAGGTCCATTTTTTAAGTCCTTATGCTCTATTTCAGATTTCTGTTTTCAGATTTTTGTAATCCCAACCCTATTGCAATGTACATAGGATGTCCCATCCTGTTACACTGTAATCTGCCTTGAGTCTCTTTTTTTTTGTTATTTTTTTATTTTTCATAACTACAAAACACTACACCAGACTATCACAAGGAAAGGGGAGAGGGAAAGGACAAAGGGGGGTGGAAAAAGAAAAAGGGGGGGGAATGAACTACAAACACTAAACACTACACTTCAATGTTTCCCTTCATACTGTCATAATACAAAAATAGCTCCATAGAATAATGATGGAGTGGTTAATCATACAGAAAATAAACATTTCAAATTCTGATTAAACTTTCCTCCCCCTTCTAGGTCCCGGACGCAATTCTCTCTGTGCAACTGCTGTTGCGATGCTCTCCTCCTCCCCCCCCCTCCGGCTCCTCCTTTTCTTCGTTCTTGGTGCAGCAGAGTTCTGGGTTTTTATTCTCAAAATCCTTTAGTTGATCTTCTGATAATATCTTATAGGCCTGATCTTTATATCTGAACCATATTCCTTCCGGGAATAACCATTTGTACTTTATTCCATGGTCCCTCAGAAGAGCTGCAAACTTTTTATATTTAAAACGCCGTTTCCGGACTAGAAATGGAACGTCCTTCAAAATCTTGACTTTCAAACCCATAAAGTCCAAATCCGCATTGTATGAGTTATATAGGATGGTGTCCCGAATCTTTTTAGTTGAAAAGTCAATAATGATCTCACGAGGCAACTGTCGCTTTGTTGCATATTTTGAAGAAGCCCGACGGACCTCCAAAATGGCGCTTTTAACCTCTTCTTTAGTCGTCCTCGCGGGTGTCGCCAGTAGTTCCGAGACCAAATCCCACAGATCCTCATTTTCCTCCTCTTTCACGTTTTGGAGACGCAAAATTGTCTGCGTTCGTTCCACCTGTAGCCCGATCAGTTGGTTCTCCACCAACTTCAGCTCCTTTTTTGTAGCCTTCACAAGTGACGCACTTTCCAGAGCAGACTTTTCTGCCCCCCCCGCTGCTGCCTTAATGGTTTTCACCTCGCTTTCAATTAAGCCCACCCTTTGATCAGTTTCGTTCAGCTTGTCAACAAAGGGTTTTATGGCTTCCACCACCGCCCTGCGCACCAACTCTTCGAGCGACTCCCCTTTCTGCAAGGTGGCCGAGATTGACTTACCGAGAGCGGGACTTTGCTTCTTTGCTGCCATTTTGGGGGGGGGGGGGGCGCCAACAAAATTCTGGAACTCCACGAAGGGGAAGAGCGAGTCTTCTTCAGATCAACCTCTCCTTCACAAACGCTTGTAGAACAGAAGGGATTCGCTTGTTTACAGGCTTCCGCCTGTTTCTTTTACTTGCCGTTTCTCGTTGCCCGGCGGCACTCGAGGCGCCGCGCACATCTGCCGGCCTCCATAGGGACAAACGGGCAATTCCCCCCCCGCATTGATTTTGGGGAGTTCTTCCCACCGCGTCCCGGACCCTGGCTCCCTCCCTGGGAGTCCTGGGGGCTAATCCTTACGGATCAGCCGCCCGGTCAGGGTGCCCGGTCGTTTCCTCCCGGACCAGCCGAGAGGAGCGTCCGGCATGGCTGAGAAAACGAAACCGAATCCCGTAATCTACCTTGAGTCTCAGTGAGTCTCACCAAGAAAGGCAGACTATAAATAATGTAAACAAACGAACAAATAAATACAGATTTCCATCTCCATTGTATAGATTGCTATAGCCATAGTTGCAGAACAACGAATCTGGAAGAATATGGTTAGCGTTACACACGATTGCTGGCAACAATCATTTCAAACTATAGTTCTGGATAGTCCCAGCAAACTGTGGTTATACGAGATCATTGAAAGACAAGGAAAATCCTCTAGAAAGACAGAAGAAGGGGGGAGAGAGTAGCACACAAACCCATTGCAATTTCAGTCAAAATCTGGGAACTGGGAAAGGCTGCATCTGAATTCCTTCCTTAAAAGAAAAATACCTTTGGGAAGCGACAATGACATTCTCAATGCATCTGCCTATTATGAAAATTAAAGTAATTAATCACACCCCTTCTTTACATGTGGTCTTTTCTTACAGAGTTGTAAGAAAATCAAAGAATATATAAAGTACACTGAATGTTTTATTTGCTAAATAAATGGTTATTATAAGTCCTCATAAAAACACGGATATGTGACAACGAAATATAATTAATTTCCCTGTTCATTCAGCATTAGCAAATTACATAGATGTTATGAAAGACTGCAGAAAGGTGACTAAATCTAGACTAACATTGTACATGTGTCTTGGGCTTTCAAACAGAACATTCACCAAAATTTAAGAAGCATTTATCAACTTAAACCCCAAGATTCAATGGATCCAGCCAACAATGTCATAGGAGGAAATACAGTAGCTGTACTAAAGTAGTACTTTCACACATCGCTAGCTACATACCACATGCAGGGTTGCCAGTGTCCTGGAGAAACATCCTGCCTCTTTAATAGAAGATTTGTGTGTAGAAGTAGTTTTCATGGCATGCAGATCAATAACATAACCTGGCAAATAACATCCCATTAAGCTTGTATCAAAGGGGCAGGGTGGTTTTTCTCCAAGCTTTTAGCGACTCAGTCCACATGGTATCGGTACGTAGTCAAAATCATGTGGTTTTGAAGATACAACTGTTTAGCAGACTAAAACATAAATAGAACGTATGTTAAATACATAAAACATGTAGATAAGTTTTTAGTGCTAACTATTGCCTCTTAGCTTTAATTTACATATGCAGTAGTGACTGCAAGCAGGCATATGTAGAGATCTTTGAAGAAGCAATATGACACATGATCTAGGGAAAAGTTCTCTGTAGTAGCTTCCACCCTATAAAACAGCCAACGTGAAGAGGTCAGGAAAGCTCCCATTCTCCTGGCTTTCCACAAAACAATGCAAAACTGAATTATTCAAGAGGGCTTTTTACTCAAGTAGTAGGGTTTTACTGTAGGGAAGTGGTCCAAAAGAGATGCATAAATAATGGGATAGGAAAAACAAACTTTACTTCTATGTACTGTCTCTTGCTGTAAGTATGATCAGACTGGATAGTTTATATGTTGTTTAATATGTCCGTCTTAGAATTGCTTATGTTCTGTTTAGCATTTCTTCCTCTCTATTAGATTTCTGGTAGTATTAAAGGTTTGCAAATTTATATTTATATACCCAATTACATTGTTTATTGAAATGTCTTTGAAACTGATTGTGCTGACTCACACTGTGTAATCCCCCCTAAGTCTCAATGAGAAAGACATAAATAAAGCAAATATATAAATAAATACTATATAAGTCCATTATTGCTTTAATAAGCTTACTATATTCTTCTATCAAGAGATGTTGTTAGGCTCAGCACTGTGGATTAGGAAAGCTGGGAGTGGGTGGGGAGACAGCAATTAATCATTGCAATCCTGAGACCTACTGTGCTGCCAGCAATCGTACATCCTCAGAACTGCGGCACTGCTAGTCTATTCCCTAAGGACTTTGACAGGAGAGCTGCGCTGGCAGCTGAGCCCAGCAAAGCACAGTGAGGCCACTGGCAAGTGCACCCACCCTGCCATTCCTCTGGCAATCCTGCCAGCATCCCCCAGTGACCGCACTGCCCCTCTGTCAGGCATACAAGTGATGAGCAAAGGCACAGCCAACATGTGGGCCGCATTCTCCATTGCCCATCAACACCTCCATGCCGCCATGGCACCGGCAGTCCAGTGACACCCACCTGTGTTGGCACTGCGCAGCCTGTTGGACAGGGTTGGCATCCCCATGTGGGTGGGAGGGGTGGTCTGCTCACCCCCCTTGCCCCTCCACTGCTTCTTCCTCTTTGGTAGTCTCTGGGTTAACGGTTCCAGTCAAAACGGGGGAATGACTGCCAGCCACCTCTCTGGATCCCCCCTTCTCACTGGTGAAAAGAAGAACTCCATGACGGCTGCCTTCCACGGATGGTCTCCTGGGGATTTACCCCCAGCGTGTGTGGGTGTGCAGAATGGGGACCAGCTGCCACTCCTGGATCACCCCCACCCTCTGGACACAATAGCCATTAGTCTGGCATCCCCGGCCCCAGCAGCAGAGAGGGAGATTAACAGCCCCCCTGCACATGGGTGGGACATCACATCCTGGCCTGTTCCCCACAGTAGCATGCAGTGGCTGCAGCTCACCGGAGGACAAGCCATGCTCACTAGTGGGGAGGAATGACCCCATGTTATGTCCTGGGCCACCCTGTAGGTGGTGGGTTGGGAGGGAGGGTTGGTGAGAGGACACATGTCTCAGCTGCGAGTGGTCCAAGCAGCTCTTCAATGCATGCCTATCCCTCGCATGTGACAACCAGTAGACTCCCAAGGCAGTCTGCAGCCACTGCCAATGCGGCCAGGTCAGCCATGCACTCATGGCCTCAGGATATAACCTCCCTCCATTTGCGGCACATCTCCAGCTACTCCCTCTCAATCATTGCCCACATGGCAGAGAAGTTAAGGGGGATGCACTGCACAGGTCGAGGCCCTCATGTCATTGCACAGGCACTGCGTCTCCCATGTTCCCCTCTATGCTGAAGCCCACAGCACCCACCCCCGGATCCCCTGTCCTGGCAACCCATGTTCACCCTCCGCACCCCTTGCCGGTGTCACACTGTTCCCTTGGTGGATATGGAGTCTGCCCACAGCACAGAATAACCACCTGCATGATCACCTCCATCCCAGGCAAACACTTCTGTACTGCTCACTCTTACGGGATGCCCTCGGCTATGACGGCGCAGACCTGCTTTCAAGCTGGCCTTAAGGAGTCATTCCAGTGTGGACAACTCCATCCACATGGTGTACCCAAGGGCCAACACCCACTCCGCCACCATGCACCAAAAAGCCCAACAGTGACTGGTGGCTGAGGTGCCTCTGGTCATGGTGAGGGCAGTGTTGCCATGCTCCACCACCAGGCCATATAGGAGCGCCTTCTCAGCCTCACCCTACTGCTGGCCGCCACACACCCCAGAGCATTCTGTGGCCATGCCATGCCCACAGACAGGAATGCAGAAACAAGGCTGTGCAGTGTAGAAAAGCCCCATGAGACAGACACCCCTCCCCCGTCCCTGGCTGACAAACCACAGGATGGACACAGAGCAGCTGGAAGCTGCGTGCGGGCTGGGGGTAAATGTCAGGCTCCAGGCCAGTGGAATGTGGCCTCCCCTCTCCCACTAACCCTGCTCTTTCTCCACAGCCCCTATGCCAGAGCCCATTCTCCACAGCCCCTATGCTGGAGGCACCATGCCAGGTGATATTGAGAGCATATCTGCACCCTCCAGATCCCACCTGCCTGGATTGTTTCCCCCTGGACCAGGCAGCCATCCGAGCCCTGTGAGAGGAGCTTGGGCCAGCGCTCCAGGGACAAGCCCCAGCCACTAGGGCCATTCCCGTTCTGCAGAACGTGCTTCTGTTCCTCGTTTCATGGCCACTGGCTCATTCCAAGGTGCGGTGACCAAGGTTCTGGAAGTGTCCCAGTCCTCCACAAGCCGCTGTCTCGATAGCTTCCTGAACGCCATACTGAGCGGCCTACCCACCCACTTCCCTGTGGAGAAGAATGCACTGGCCCCCATCATGGCCTCCTTCACAGGATTCCCAAATATCATGGGTGCTGTGGACAGCACACACGTAGTCCTCTACGTCCCCTGAAAGGAGCCCCTAGTCTACTGGGATTGGCATCACATTTATATTTCTGCTCCTTTCCATCCGCTTCCTAAAGTAACCTCCGCTTCCTAAAGTAAATTTCCCACTACAAACAGAGGAGACAACCTCAAAATAGTGTAAGTCTCACTCCAGTTTTCTATCCAATATTGTCATTTATCACTGCGAACATCTAAGAGGAGCGGGGGGGGGGGGGGCGCCAGACAGAAGCAGGGTGCCCAGAGAGAACAAGGTGGCAGAACTGAGCAAAAGAAAACTGATTTGATCAGGAAGGAATTAACTGACTTAGCTCCAGGCAATTTGCAGCTGCTTTTCCCTCATCCCTTCCAAGACAATCAATCCCTTCTCAGGCAGACTTCTGGAGAACATGCTCCCCAACTCTCCCTACCCACAGCTGTCCAAGACTTCATTCTACAACTGAAGTACACTTTTTCTTCTATGGCTCAGACCTAACAGACATACAGCTTTTAATTGTTTAAAAACAATTTTACTTTCCAAATTACAACTCAGCTGGAAATCTCCAGGAAAGTATTTCCATACCTGCAGCCCTGGAATAAAACGAGGATCTTTTTCAACTAACAGGAGTTCTGCTACTCCAGCATTCAAGATGGATCTTGTGATTGCTCCTGGACCAGGGCCCACCTCGCATACATGGGCATCTTTCAGATTGCCAGAATTTCTCACTATCTTATCTGAAAGTAAGAACACAATAAGGGTTTTCATCTGCAAAGCATAGACCACATTAAGAGAAAGATTTTTATTTATTTACATTATTTAAAATCTGCCTTTCTCACTGAGACACAGTGTAAGTCAGTACAATCAATGGAGGGACATTCAATAAACAATATAACAGGAATTTGAAATGAGCAAAAATCCAATACAGTGCTGAAACAAAACATAAGCAAACTGACAACCTATTAAATGATGTGGAGAAACTATCCAGCAGAAACAAAAGACAGTACATAGCAGTATAATCAACAGTTGTTATGCCTTTACAAACGCATCTCTCTGAACCATTTCTTTACAGCACAATCCTATTACCTGTGTTTAAAAAGCCCTTCTAAATAATCCAGTTTTGCTCCCACATTTCTGGCCTTCCATGTAAAGGAGGGAAATTTTTTAAAAGGAACAGGGACGCATTATGACAGAATGATTCAGGAAGACATTTCAATAGAGAGAACAGGACAGTGGACTATACTGCTGATATGTACTATCTGTTGCTGTATGTTTTTATCTTGCTCTCACTACATTATATTTCTACTTATGCAATAAATTTCCTGCATTATTTAGCATGCCATCTTTAATACTTATGTCTCATTTCAGATTAGTGCTGTCCTAGTCCTCCAACCTATGGCGACCCTATGAATGAAGGACCTTCAAAACATTCTATCATTAACAGACTTGCTAGATCCTGCAAACTGGAGGATGTGGCTTCTTTTATTGAGTCAAGCCATCTCGTTTTAGGTCTTCCTCTTTTCCTACTGCCTTCCATTTGTCCTAGCCTTATTGACTTTTCCAGAGAATTCTGTCTTCTCATGATGTGACCAAAGTACAATAGCCACAGTTTTGTTATTTTAGCTTCTAGGGAGAATTCAGGCTTGATTTGATCTAGTACCCACTTATTTGTCTTTTCAGCTGTCCACGGTATCCACAAAACTCTCCTCCAGTACCACATTTCAAATGTATCAATCTTCTTCCTGTCAGCTTTCTTCACCATCCAACTTTCACATCCATACATAGTAATGGGGAATACCATAATTTGGATTATCTTGATATTGGTTCCCAGAGACACATCTTTATCTTTAAGGTCTTATCTAGCTCCCTCACCGCTGCTCTTCCAAAGCTCACTCTTCTTCTGATTTCTTCATTGCAGTCTCTCTTTTGGTTAATGGTTAATGAAAAATCTTGAACTATTTCAATTTCCTCATTGTCATCTTTAAAATTGTGTAATTCTTCAGTAGTCATTACATTATTTATTAGAAGTCCCCTCATTCTATTGATTGTATTGACTTATATTAAGTAATCCGCATTGAATCTCAATGAGAAAGGTGGGCTATAAAGCACATAAATAATTAGATAAATAAGGGTCATTGAAATAATTACTCATATTCTCAGCTAAGCAGAGACAAACCAACATACACTAAAGAGCAGTGCAGCACAATCAAATACAAAATGAAAGGGTATGTTATGTACCAAGAGTTTAAGAAAACAAACTGAGAAAAAGTTACAATTTCTCTCATATACTTCCCTAGGTCAGTACACTTTTTACTTTAGATTTCATGGTGTGTTCATATGATGCTTTGAGCAATTTGCTGAAAATGCAGCAAATCATTTTCAGTAAATAAAAGTATGAGCCTAGCACTGACCTTTGCAGTTGTTAAGACTTTTAATCCTCTCCCCACAAGGAAAAGCCAAAAATCAAGTCAGGACAAATAAATAAACTATTTTCTCAAATCCCAACTTTCTTTTGCCACAGCTGCATGACACTGACTGCATCAGTACAGATGTCACACAAAATGGAACCACTGTACTCCTATAGTCTACTTAAACCCAAATAACATAGCATTTAAGTTCTCATTTGTGTTTCACTGTAATTTTATATCTTGAGCTAGGTCTTCTTTCAACAAGAAATACTTCCATTGAAATAAAGCAAACCTCTCAAATATGCTCACAAGGAAATGCCACATTTCAGCGGTGGAATATAGGTTTTGCACACACAACATTACAGCTACAGTTCCAGTCACCCACAGTTAAAAGATTTCAGGTAGCACAATTCAAACAGCTCTCTTCCTTAATCTTAGAGAGTTGGCTGGAACAGACCATTGGTGCCCAATCTAAATAAGCCATAAGTTTGAAACAGGGTGGATAAAAATCAATGATTTTTTAAAAAAAAATTAAAAAAATCAGATTTTTTTTATTCAAATCGGATTTTTTTGATTTAAATCGGATTTTTTTAATTTAAATTGGATTTTTTTAAATAAAATGCTTTTTGAGGAAAATATATTACCATCCAAAGGTTATTCCATCATGAAATAAAGATTAGTTTTTAATTATGTAGAATAAGGCTGTATATGTTTAATTTTTTTGTTTAATAAATTCCATTAATCCATTCACAATGTCATGCTCTTCCAGAGGTTTTTTAAGATTATTGGGCAGTTTCTCTGCCTACAAGATATTATCACAGATGCTTGGTTTTGCAGTTCTCAAAACTGAATTTGTGTCAGCTCAGCAGAGATCACATGCCTCTTCTTCACAGCAAAAATGTTATAACATGAACAGAGTTGAGAAAAAGACCTTAATCCTATTGTTCTACAAACCTATGAAGACAGAATCAACCCCTTCAGTGCTAAGTTTCAAGAAGTTCAGTGAATAGAAACAATATTTTTCTGATTGTTTGGAGTGGAATAGATCTGCACAAGAAGAAACTAAGTGTGAGGAGGGAGGGGCAAGCAGTACAAAATGAAAGTGAAACTTTTTGAGCACAATACTGCACAAGTCTTTGGATCTTTTGTGTGTATGACCTGAGGTTTATCACATTCTTTCCTTGGAGGAAAAAACCTATAATGGCAGCAGGCCGTAAAAGAGACCCAGTTTGGGAATACTTTAATGAAGTTCCTTTACCTATCGGTAAGGCAGGCATGCGTGCAAAATGCAAACACTGCAACAAAGAAATGCAAGGCCTGGTGGCCCGAATGAGGCAACATCATGAGAAGTGCTGTGATGAAGATGACCAAAGAAACACATTTGAACAGGCAGGATCTTCAGGTTGGTAAACATTTTTATTGAGTCATATTTCTAAAGACTGCCTTGAACTGTCATGTTTGAGCAAAATTATATTTCTTATTACTACCGCATGTTACTGTCATTTGGTACAGTTATGAAGAAAAGCAAATATTCCTTTTGGGGCAGTGCTGTACAATAAGCAGAAATTGTATAAACAATAAAATAACAGCACTGACTTTTTTGTTTAGGGGAATTCATCGTCAACATTAAGGATTCTGGAAACTATCCACCTTCAAGATCACCATCCTCCTGTTCTACAGTTTCAGAGTTATCCATCCCGGATAGTGCTTCATTTGCATCATCATCAGACACCCACAGTATATCACCTAAAAGAAAGAAAAAACCCTTCCCTCCTGGAACCACCATAGATAAGTTTGTGATAAAAACTAGCAGATTAGAAAAAGAGTTAATTGATGAAAAAATTGCCCAGTTTGTTTATGCAACGAACTCTTCTTTCCGTCTGACTGAGAACCCACATTTCATTAATATGGTTCAATCACTGAGACCAGGATACAGTCCACCCTGCATAGCAGATGTTGCAGGGAAACTGCTGGATAAAGTGTATGACAGAGAAATGGAGCAATGTGCAACAGCTCTGGAGGGTAGAATTGTTAACCTAAGTATTGATGGGTGGAGTAATGTCCACAATGATCCTGTTGTATGTGCTTGTATAACAACAGAAGAAGGGAAAGTCTTCCTTGCACAAACAATTGATACGTCAGGAAATGCACACACAGCAGAATACTTACAAGAAGTGGCAGTAAAAGCTATAACAACATGTGAACAAAAATTCAAATGTCTAGTACGCAGTTTGGTCACAGACAATGCTGCAAATGTATCCAAGATGTGAAGAAATTTAGAAGAGCAGGAAGGGAATACAAAGCTAATAACATATGGTTGCAGTGCTCATTTGCTGCACCTCTTAGCCAAAGACTTAAGTGTTCCAGAAATAAAGACTAATGTTGTTGAAATTGCTAAATACTTCCGTAACAATCATTTTGCTGCAGCAGCTCTGAAAAGGATGGGTGGAACCAAGCTAACGCTCCCACAAGATGTTAGATGGAACTCTGTGGTGGACTGTTTTGAGCAGAGTATCAAGAACTGGCCTATTCTGATGACAGTTTGTGAACAAAATCGAGATAAAATAGATGGCACTGTCATGGCCAAAATCCTCAACATTGGGCTTAGGAGAAATGTTGAACATATGCTGAGCATCCTGAAACCCATCTCTGAAGCTTTAAACAAAATACAGAAAAATAGCTGTTTTATTGCTGATGCTGTTGAAATTTGGAAGGAACTGAGTGAACACTTAAAAACAGAACTACACATGGACAGAATTAAATTACAAGCATTAAAAAAACTAACGGGACAAGCACTGTCTCCAGCTCATTTTTTGGCAAATATTGTCAATATCCAGTACCAGGGTCAAAACTTAAGTGCTGAGGAAGAGGAGTTAGCTATGACATGGGTATCCAGCAATCATCCATCTGTACTGCCAGCTATAATAAACTTCAGAGCTAAGGGGGAACCATTCAAGAAATATATGTTTGCTGAAGATATTTTAAAGAAAGTCACACCAGTGAACTGGTGGAAGTCACTTAAGCACTTGGATTTAGAGACTGTTCAAGTAATGATTTCACTTTTAACAGCAGTAGCTTCTTCTGCAGGCGTTGAAAGAATATTCTCTTCCTTTGGACTCATTCATTCTAAATTGAGAAATCGTTTGGGACCCAATAAAGCAGGAAAGCTTGTTTTTCTTTTCCAGATTTTGAACAAAGATGAAGATGACGAGTGAGCTACAGAGGACAGTATTTAAGTTTTTCATGTGTAGGCTGGGCTGACAGTCTAAGTTTCTTAAAATATATATATTTTGTTTAGCCAAATTAGTTAACAAACATGGATGTTTGTTTAAGCAAATAACATATGCTGTAATGTTATTGTTTCAGTTGAATAAATAAAACTATTTAAATTGTTATTATTAAGGTAATGATTATTTTTCTCCTTCCAATAAAGTACAACAGAAAAGTTGTCCAAATATGAATGATTAACCTAAACTGGGGCAGGGTGGATTTGATTTAAATCAAACTGATTTAAATCACGATTTAAATCACGATTTAAATCACTAGTCAGTAAGGCTTGATTTAAATCATAGTTTTCTACATAAAGACTAATTCTTGCTGGTATAACTTTAATATGCAAGTAGATGAAGATTTTTAGAATAACAACTTTTCATATTAGTTTTACAGTTGTATAAAATATTGATTTTAATACTATTAGAAACACATTATAGTTAATTTATTGTGAGATGAATTATCCCCAGTTTAGGTTAATCATTCATATTTGGACGACTTTTCTGTTGTACTTTATTGGAAGGAGAAAAATAATCATTACCTTAATAATAACAATTTAAATAGTTTTATTTATTCAACTGAAACAATAACATTACAGCATATGTTATTTGCTTAAACAAACATCCATGTTTGTTAACTCCTCACACTTAGTTTCTTCTTGTGCAGATCTATTCCACTCCAAACAATCAGAAAAATATTGTTTCTATTCACTGAACTTCTTGAAACTTAGCACTGAAGGGGTTGATTCTGTCTTCATAGGTTTGTAGAACAATAGGATTAAGGTCTTTTTCTCAACTCTGTTCATGTTATAACATTTTTGCTGTGAAGAAGAGGCATGTGATCTCTGCTGAGCTGACACAAATTCAGTTTTGAGAACTGCAAAACCAAGCATCTGTGATAACATCTTGTAGGCAGAGAAACTGCCCAATAATCTTAAAAAACCTCTGGAAGAGCATGACATTGTGAATGGATTAATGGAATTTATTAAACAAAAAAATTAAACATATACAGCCTTATTCTACATAATTAGAAACTAATCTTTATTTCATGATAGAATAACCTTTGGATGGTAATATATTTTCCTCAAAAAGCATTTTATTTAAAAAAATCCGATTTAAATAAAAAAAATCCGATTTAAATTTAAAAAAATCTGATTTTTTTGTTTTTTTTTAAAAAATCATTAATTTTTATCCACCCTGAACAGGGGATAATTCATCTCACAATAAATTAACTATAATGTGTTACTAATAGTATTAAAATCAATATTTTATACAACTGTAAAACTAATATGAAAAGTTGTTATTCTAAAAATCTTCATCTACTTGCATATTAAAGTTATACCAGCAAGAATTAGTCTTTATGTAGAAAACTATTATTTAAATCAAGCTTTACTGACTAGTGATTTAAATCATGATTTAAATCAGTTTGATTTAAATCAAATCCACCCTGGTTTGAAATATTTCATATTTCATTTATTTATATCCTGGTTTTTCCATATAAATCTCCAAACGGGATTTATAAATTATACAGTCCAGAAAAAAAACTATATAATGAAACCACAATATTAGAAAATTATAAAACAGCAGAGTAAAATATAAGCAGTGAAATCCAACCAGCTGGCAAAGGTTAGAAGCAAGAACAGTCAATAACAACCCTGAAAAAAGTTTTAACCCAGTTCCTAAAAGTATATAGCACTGGCACCTCCCTGATGTTTTTGGAAAGGACATTCTATTAAAAGGTTCCTACCACAGTAAAGGTGATTTTTTTGGTCACCACTTGCCTCATTTTTGAGAAATGTGAAGAAGAGTCTCCAAAGCAAATCTTAAGTCATACTGGAGAAGGAAGTCCTTCAGATACCCTGGTTCTAAATCCACATAGGGTTTTATAAATCAAAACCAGATCATGCTCAAAAACATACTGAGACACATCTGAAATCTCTGAACTCTGCCAAGTTATGCATGGACCAGAGGAGAAAGGCTTGGAATGTCTTTTTGCCAACTGAAGAAGATGAACAGAGCTTCTGTTCCTTGTACTTGGCCTGGGTGTCAACAGATAGTGCAAGTCAAACTGATCTTAGTACTTTGTCTCTTAGCCATGGCTTGTTGCCTACAGCCCTAGTGAGCCTGCCTACTGAAAATAACACCAGCCAAGAATGCTGGATCATCATATTGTAGATGTTTTTGTCTGTTTGTTTAAAATGATCTTATAAATTTGTTTTGTAAGCCTCTGAGTCTGCAGATGGAAATAAAAGTTTATATTAAATTTTTAAAAATCCCGGACAGTAACGTAGCTCCTGAACAAAATGAAGTTTCTGAAAAGTTTTCAAAGGCAGGCCCATACGTAAGAGCAATCTAACATGGATGTTACAAGCATGTAGAACTCTGCCTAACAAAGGCCACAGCTGACACATCAACAGTGCCATAGTCGAGCCCAGCAGCCATCTTGCTTCAGTTCAGAAGGCTACAAACTGCTGCCGCCCATGCCAGCAGACATGCCATGAACTGAAATAACCCATGGAGTACAAGTACTGGGCTAGACACACCAATGGTCTGAATCTGCATAAGGAAACTTTACCAGGTCCTCAGCTTACCTTCATATTCTTTGAAAACACCATATGTGAGAAGGCTGTCAACAGGACAGACCTCAACGTATGATGCCAAACCACTCGCAGCATTCTGTACTGTGAGAATAAGTATAACTGAACCCTGAGGCATCATAGGCACTCTTGAATATCATAATATTACAACATTTAAGCCTTGTTTGAAGGCTTTAAAAGCATTTCATTCAGAGCCAAGCTACAAGTGACTTTTTTCACATGGACAACACTTTATCGTTTTCACAAGTTTTCCTGGGAACTGGAGTCCCAGTGTCGTTCCCCTCTCTGTTAGTATCACTGCCTGAAGAGCCAGAGAAAGCTGGCTGCAGCAGCAGCTTTTGCAAATTGTTCCTCCAGCCACAAGCCGGCTCTCAACGATCGTTTGGGGGCAGGCAACTGGTACTTTCTCCCTGGGAGTCCTGCTCCCGGGGAGCTGCTCTGGAGAAAGCCGCCCCTCCCTTGCTCCTGAGCTCCTGGAGAAAAACTGGAATGAGGGCAGATTCTTCCGCTGTCGCTGCGGCTGGAGCTTCACCGACACGGCGGCTTTCTCCAGAGCAGCTCCCCGGGAGCAGGACGCCCAGGAAGAAAGTAGCAGCTGCCCGCCCCCAAACGATTGTGGCTGGAGGAACGATTTGCAAAAGCTGCTGCCGCCGCCAGCTTTCTCTGGCTCTTCAGGCAGCAATTCTAACAGACAGGGGAAGGACACTGGGACTTCAGTTCCCAGGAAAACTTGCGAAAACGATCAAGTGTTGTCCACGTGAAAAAAGTCACTCATAGCTTGGCTCTCTGTTTAACAAACATCTATTATCAGAAAACATCACTGCAAATAAAATCTATCCATGTTTTTTCAGAACAATCAAGATGTGCTTCAATAAAAACTGAAAAAGACAATTAACCTGAAAGTCTCAGGTCCAGAAGAAAGTTCTGAGATAGCTGCTTTACGGCTCGGAGCTTAAACAGTTTAATAATCTCTCCAATAGTTGGAAGAGGTGGGAGACGGAAAGTAGCCACTTGTCTTGATGCAGCCATAAATCAAAAGGTTTATTTTTTCCCACTAAGAGAACATGAGAACAAAGAAATATTAGAACAGAATCAAATATTCAACTAATGAATAATTTGCAAGTAGGGATTTAGTTCTTATTACACAGAGAGAAATGTGGGGTGCAAATGATGTAAATAACTACAAAATTCCAACAAACAATATTGACCAATGGATTTAGAATTGTCCTACCCTGCTTAGGATGGCACCTTGGCCTTTTAGAAGCACTCTCAATCCAATTTTTAATATATTCTCAAAAAAAGCAACAATCTGAGCAAGATATTGCTGAAGAATATGGAGATGTTACCTACTTTTAAATTGTGGTATTGTGTTTAGTACAAGGATCTCATACACCTTGTTAAACCATTGCTTGGTAGTACGTATGCATGCATTTCCATTTCCATGGAGCTGCTATTAGAAATGCTACTGTTGTCAACAATAATCAACTCAGGCGAGGTATGTAATCTACATCTGGATCCAATAATTGTACAAATCAATCCAGGTTTTTAAGCAGAGGCTAAATGACCATCTGACAGCAATGCTGATTTTGTGAACCTAGACAGATCACGAGAGGGAGGGCAGGAAGAGTGACATCAGTGCTTAGTTCTTGTGGCTCCTTCTTACACGCCCAGGGTAATCACCACCCTGGAGTCAGGAAGCAATTTTTCCTAGGACAGTTTGGCTAGGGATCCTGATGGTGTTTTGCCACCTTCTGGGCATGGAGCAGGGGGTCAACGGGTGTGTGTGTGGGGAATAGTTGTGAATGTCCTGCACTGTGCAGGGAGTTGGACTAGATTATCCTGGAACTCCCTTCCAACTCTATGATTCTACGATCCAGGGAAATTTAGCGTCCAATGATTTTGATGATACCTCAAGACTTCTGTCACTTCACGCAAGCCCAGGAAGAGCTTCCTTATTTCCTACATCCTTTCCAAACTTAATTCAAGCATCGGGCCCATATACAATGTAGTATAGTCAGTGTCAGATACCACCACAATAAAATTGTATGTAATTTTTAAATATTGGCTGATGAGGATTTGACCAATACAGACTCCCCATATCTCTTTTACAATTTCACCTACCCCCATATTTACAGTAGGTGATTTTTTTAACAAAAGGACCTCCTTAAACATGTTATATATTGTGCAATTAGGATGCATCTGTCTAGACAGAATGAATTCTTCAATAACCTTCCTACATTTTTGAGTCTCAGTATTTTGTAAAGGGTATCATTTACTAGGGAAGCAGGATGCAGGATTATATAGCCCTCAATTACCACTACCACCTTTTTATTTATCTTCATTTATATTTCACTTTTCTCTCCAATGTAGAACTAAAGTGGCTTAAAACATTCTTCCTTTCTCCATTTTATTCTCTTCACTAGTTGTTCACTATGTGCAATGTTTTGCTCACTCTGGTTAAAATGAACCCTGGGATGCTCCTAAACCCAATTTAAGAACCTTAATTAAACCTGATTCCAAAGCAGGTAAGGCAAACTGTGAGATCCAGTGATGTTGGAGCAGGGGGAAAGTAAGCTTAACTCTCACACCTGTGGCATTTCCCAAAAGAAAAGCCCCCACGAACACTTTTCTCATCCTACCAGGTCTAAGCTCTATATGGGATCCCCACCAAGTGGGGCTTAGCCCAGGAGCAGCATTTTCGGTTTGGGAAACTGGATGGGAAGGTTAACAGTGACCCGCCCTTCTTGCCTGCAGTGCAGCCCTTAAACCATAAAGCCAAAAACAAACAACAGTCAGTGTTATCTAATCACTTCACTACAATATTAAATGTAGTTTGGGCTCAACTCATACCAAACAATTTGCAAGGACCAAAACCCTTACAGCCTTGGTGGGGAGGGGGACTTAAGCAGCGTGGACAGCTCACACAATTGCACCTTGGGTAGAACTATGGGCAAATGTTAGTGGAGTCGCCACCTGAGCGCGCGAAACAAACCACGACTGCTCTTGAGCCTTTTACAGCAACTGAAAAGGGGGGGGGGTTGACAGTACCGAAATTAATATTATCAGCTGTCATCGGCAGATACAGGCTCTGTTCAAGGCACAGGAGCAGGGGTTGCCTACGCGAGCGAGAAACTCTCCGATCGCTCAAGGGCGCCGGGGGAGTGGGGTGTTCCCACCAAGACTTCATCATCGGCCGAAGGCCGTAACGAACCACGGCGCTCTCATCGCCCTTGTGCGCACGCGTAATACGGGGACGAGTGCTACACGTGAAAGCGCACGGCGGGTTAAATCCGCCCGGTCGACTTACACTTAGAAACCTTTGCCCTCAGCAGATGGTACAAAGAAGACGGAAGGACACGCCAGGTCGAAATTTTGACAGGCTGCCTGTTTTTGTTTGTAACAAACTCTTGTCGACATCCACCGCCACAACAAAAGCCAAAATTGCCTTTGTAACCCCGATGACCGCTAACCGGAAATACGTATTATTTACTTCCTGCTTTAAGAAGGGACGCTCTGTTCTTGACTGCTCTGAAGAAGGAAGTCCGCCCAAGAGAGAGTTTCCGCTTTCTCGTTAGCTGGCGCTTTTCTCTCTGCGACGTTCAAGGCTCTCTCGCGGCGTTTCCATCTTCAGTCCGTTCTGAGCGCCCGTGCAGTGCCGGGCAAAGCGATTCAGGGAGACCTGCGCGTCCGTTTTTTCCCCTCAGCGCTAGTGGGCTTAGCCTCTCTTCCCCACCCCCCACCCCCAACTTGCCCATATAAAAGTGTCTCTGAGTGTGTGCAGAAGGCCTTTCTTTCACTAATGAATAACCGAGGATTAGTCTTTTCTTACCATCCTCAGAAATAACGGAGGAACGTTTCAGGTCCTGACAGATTTAAATCCTAGTATTTTTCACAATGGGGAATTTTTAAAAAGTCCGAGAACTAAATAAATAACAGCTTCAGCATTAGGGTTGCCACCTTCGGGTTGGAAAATTCCTGGAGGTTGGGAGGTGGAGCCTCGAGAGTGCAGGATTTAGGGAAGGCAATGAGCTCCGCAGGGATACTATACCTTAAACTCCACCCTGCAATTAGCCATTGTTTCCAGGCGAACTGTTTTCTCTCCTCTGGAGATCACGCCAAACTCCACTTGGAGGTTGGCAGCACTATGTCAGCTCAATGATCAAGTGCCTCTGGACATGTACAGAGTGTCTTTGCTCTGCAGTTAATAACCATGTTTTGTGAGGACTGTGTTAGTTGTGGCTTGCAGAAAGACCACTGTGACAGACTGCACCTAACAGCAGGTTTCTAAAGTGCAGCAAAGGCAGTCCTTTGGTTTCTGACAGGATTTGGAGTCAGGGTGTGTCATGATCGGGCTGTGCCAGGAAGGCCTAGCAAGGCCTCAGAAACCTGTTAGTGGGAGTGGACCTGCCTACAAATCCCAGGAGCCCCTGGGCCGTTTTGGCACCCTTTCTGGCCAATCAGAACACGGGGCTAATGCTTTATAAGTCTGGGAGGAAAAAAACCTCTGTGCTTTCTCCCAGGGAACAGGCCAGAGGCGGTTTTTGCTAGGGGGAGAGGCCCTCATCCAGGTAGGGTATGAAGACAGGCCTGGCAGACAGAGGGACAGTGAATTCAGTCGCACTAGGGCCTTTTGTTTATTTTGCTTTCACCCATCTATTGTTGGTAGTGCACCTTGCTTGTTTGATATTAACAGACAACCTTGTAAATAAATCCTTTTGTTTGTTGTTACTCTGCTGGGTCCTCACACCAAGCTACGGAGGTCAGAAGGGTTGGGAGGGTACTCTGGGCCTTCCCAAGGGATCCTAAATCCCAGAGTGGTGGCAATGTAAGGTGGCTCACCCCACCTGAGGCATGACAGGGTGTCTGACAAGAAAAGTCAGACAGGTTCACCTTTAGAGTGAAGGGAGAAAACTCCTTTGCCTTAACTGTAGTATTTCTGTCCTGAGGAAGATAGATCCAGAGTAGTTAGCAGTATTAGTCTATAGTTGCAAAATGCTCTTCATCAGAGCATTTGATGAAGAGAGCTATAGTTCTTGAAAGCTTATGCTACGATAAAGTTGGTTAGTCTTAAAGGTGCTACTGGAATCTTTACTGTTTTGTCCTGAGAAAGAATTTTATTTAAGAATTCAAATTCTAAGTGTCAGCGTAAGCTGAAGTATGCTGTACACAGACACCAGAGAACTGGGAGTGTGTTTTGGTGAGAGTGGTTAGGAGGTTGAAACTCCCTTTCAAGCCAAAAATAAGAGGAGTTATATCTTCTGAGGAAAAGAAGATTGATTCCAGCCCAGTTTCTACAGCAGGGGTTGGCTCTGAGGAGGACCTGGGTCTGTTGTGAAGGGAAAACAGTTTTAGACTACTCAGAAGATAAATACCCTCTAGTTTCAAGAAAGGAGTGAGTTAAGTGTGCAAAGAAAGTGACTAACTTCAGAAAACAACTGTCACAGGAAACTTCTTGAAGAAACATTGTTGCAGTACCTAAATTTACTAAGTAAAACACCTCTCGCTGTTAAGAACCAAGAATATATGAAAATAAGCTTCAAGGATACTATTTTGCCTGTTACATGAAGTGTATTCTGTAATACTAACAAAATTTTATCTCCATTTCCATCCCTTGACTACACTTAATCTCTTCCTGTTAAATAAAGTTGTTACTTGTTTTTGAATGCTATACAGCATCTAGTGCCATTTCCAACAAAAAGATAGAAGGCTCCTGCTTTTCCTCAAGTTCCTGGGCTGGACTAAAAAAACCAAAATTGTATCTGTGTGTCAGGGTGGGACAACCAGACTTTCAAAATCACATATATTAACATGCTACGTAGGGCTCCTCAGTCAAAACAAGGAAACTGAATTTTGGTGGGGAAATCTGCCTCACAATTGGAAGAGTGAAGGGGGGGGGGTCCATCATAACCACATAGCTTGCCAACTTCCAGATGAAGCCTGGCAATTTCTCAGAATTGCAACTGATTTTCATACAACAGAGATCAGTTCCCCTGGAGAAAGAGCTGGTTGGAAGCTATGGAGGCGGAATATGAGTCTCTGATAAGTAACGAGGTGTTTACTATTACAGAGCTGCCGGAAGGGAAAAAGGCACTGGGTTGCAGATGGATATTTACTGTAAAAAATAAGCATGATGGAAACAAACAATATAAGGCAAGGTTGGTGGCGAGAGGTTTTGCTCAAGTTGAAGGGCAAGATTATAATGAGTGTTTTGCACCAACTGAGAACAGAAACCGTTAAAGCAGCACTGACAGTAGCAGCTAGAAAAGGTATGAGAATTGATCACTTTGATTTCCAAATTGCATATCTACATGCAGACATAAGTGAGGAATTATATATGATTCAAATACCTGGTTTTCTGTGTGGCAAGCCACAACAAGTATTGAAACTAAAGAAAGCCTTATATGGGTTAAAACAAAGTGCTCATGCATGGAGTGTATGTGTAACAAATGCATCGAAGCAGCATGGATTCAAACAGCATTGCTGATCCATGTCTGTATGAGGTTAATCTACAAGGGAAAGTGTGCAAATTGCTAATTTATGTAGATGACGTCTGTTTCTTTTACTATTCAAAGTCTGAATTGAATTGGTTCATGAATACTATCCAAGGTCTGTTTAGGATGAAACATTTAGGACCTATTCAACATTATCTGGGTGTACAAGTGTCCAGAAATGAGAATGGATGGTATGAATTGTGTCAGAGAGACAAAATAGAACAGATGTTAATAAAATACAATATGTCTGATGCATACTGTGTAGAAACCCCAATGACAACCAGTTTCTGCAAGGAACCAGATGATGAAGTGTTTATGCATAAAGCATTGTATCAATCACTGGTAGGATCATTGTTGTATGTGGCAGGATGGACACGTCCTGATATATGTGTTGCAGTAAACTGGCTCTGTCAGAAAAATGCCAATCCATACAAAAGGGATTGGGAAGCTGCCAAAAGAGTACTGAGGTATTTAAAAGGTACTATAGATTACAAACTAGTTCTGAGGGCAAACACAAGGCATTATTTGCATACAGTGATGCAAGCTGGGGTGATCATGCTGATTCCAAGTCAACCTCAGGGTTTGCAATATATGTGTTTGGAGCATTGATACACTGGAAAACCATTAAACAAACACATGTGACCACAAGCTCGTGCGAGGCCGAATACTCCGCCTTAAGTGACTGTGTTATACAGCTTGAATGGTTTCATCAGTTATTAAAGGATATGTCTGTAAAATGTACACAGCCTGTAACAATCATGTGTGACAATACGGCAGCACAGCAATTAGCAGGAGACCAAGGTGTACGTACTCGTAGCAAGCATATCAATATAAGGTATCAGAACGTACGGGAAGCAGTGCAAAAAGGGAATGTAAACATTGAGCACTGTAACTCAGAACAAAATGTAGCTGATGTATTCACAAAGTGTTTATCTACTGAAAAATATGTGAAACTCAGGAGAGAACTATGTCTGACATGCTGAAGTCTTGGGAGGCATGTCAGAGTGAAAATAACTCTGGCAAGATTCAGGCATTGTCAGATCATTCTAATCTAAGTGACAGCTAAGTCATATGATCATCCAAGGTTGTAAGGTTGCATCAGCCAGATGTGCTGAGTGCAAAGGTAAAAGCTGATTGGATGTAAGTTGTATAAATGTATTCTGTGTACAGTGTATTGTGTGCCTGCATAGGTATCAGAGTTTGGCGAAGCACTTTGTCGCTCTGATTTGTAAAGGCTATTGGAGTGTGTATATATATCTGTAAATAAATCTGTATATAGTTCACCTTACTTGGTGTGATCTCTGCTGCATCTAACCTGCTAGCCAGTAAGCTGCTAGAAAGCTTTGCGTCACTTTGAGGGGGTGGACTCTATAGTGTTATACCCCACTGAGGTCCCTCACTAAATTTTGCCCTCCCCAGGCTCTACACCCACATAGAATCATAGAATCATAGATTTGGAAGGGGCCATACAGACCATCTAGTCCAACCCCCTGCCCAGTGCAGGATCAGCCTAAAGCATCTCTGACAAGTATTCATCCAGCCTCTTCTTGAAAACTGCTAGTGAGAGGGAGCTCACCACCTCCCTAGGCAGCTGATTCCACTTTTGAACTACTCTGACCGTGAAAAAGTTTTTCCTAATATCCAGCCGGTACCTTTGTGCATGTAATTTAAGCCCATTGCTTCGGGTCCTACCCTCTGCTGCCAACTGGAACAGCTCCTTGCCGTCCTCCAAATGACAGCCTTTCAAATATTTAAAGAGAGCAATCATGTCCCCCCTCAACCTCCTCTTCTCCAAACTAAACATTCCCAAGGCCCTCAGCCTTTCCTCGTAGGGCTCAGTCTCCAGACCCCTGATCATTTTCGTCGCTCTCCTCTGCACCCTCTCGATTTTGGCCACATCCTTTTTGAAGTGAGGCCTCCAGAACTGCACACAATACTCCAGGTGTGGCCTGACCAAGGCAGTATAGAGAGGGGCTATGACCTCCTGCGATTTCGACGCTATGGCCCCTTTGATACAACCCAAGATTGAATTAGCCTTTTTTGCCACCGCATCTGCTCATAATTAGTTTACAGTCCACTCTTACCCCAAGATCCCTTTCACATATACTACTGCCCAGAAGTGTATCCCCCATCCAGTATTTGTGCTTCCCATTTTTGTGGCCCAGATGTAATACTGTGCACTTGTCTTTGTTGAATTGCATCCTATTCACAGCTTCCCGCTTCTCCAGAGTATTCAGGTCTTGTTGAATTTTAATTCTATCTTCTTGGGTGTTTGCTACCCCTCCCAATTTGGTATCATCAGCAAATTTAATGAGCAGCCCTTCCACTCCTTCATCCAGATCATTGATAAAAATATTGAAAAGTACTGGGCCCAAAACCGAGCCCTGCAGCACCCCACTGGACATCTCCCTCCAATCTGATGAAACACCGTTGACCACCACTCTTTGAGTGCGGTCCTCTAACCAGTTCCCTATCCACCGAACTGTCCTATAGTCCACTCCACAGTCTTCCAGTTTGCCCATCAGAATGTCAGGAATCCAGTTTGCCCATCAGCATGTCACATCTCCAGGAATTTCCCAATGCAGAGTTGACAACCCACCTTCTCATGAAAAGTTTCTTCTTAGAGGGAGACTTTAGCTTGCTTTAGCTCTGCCTCTTTCCATGTAGTAGGTGGAGATGGAGAAGAATATTCTGAGGCTATATAGTTTAAAGACAAGAAAGGCCAATCTGATTACTTTAAGGATGCATACAAGTATATAATTGTAAAGCGGGACCTGGAACTGAGGGTCTGCAAGTGTTATGCTTCAATAGCATTTATCATTCATTTATTATGTCTTTCCATTCTATCAGATCTCCACAGTGGATTACTAGTAATCAGGGGAAGACTAGGTGTGTTCACCTAACTTGTTCTGTAGCCAGTGTTGAGGTTGCTTCAACAACAAATCTCTTTATTGCTTCCAACTAGGAGTGAACAGTAATACACGTATAGGGGGAGTTTGCAAGCAAAACACAAGAACTAAGTGCATCCCCTCACACAGGCTTTGAGGCCTAGTTCTTCAGGGATTCAATTAAAAGTATACATAAATCACAGAGACCAATCCAGCCCTGGAGCATTTCATGCCCCTCCCCTGCCATGGCCTCAATGGAGGGAAGACTTGTCAGGGCAGGACCTGGCAGAGGCCACTGAACATTAGACCTGGTGGTGGCCACCAACCAACTCACCCAGACAAGGTTCCGCAGCAGCCACCAGGTGACTCACTACTATGTGATTTGTCTGAGCCTGGCAGTACGACTGTGCTGTCATTTGCTGGCAGAGGCTACCATACAACTCACCAAGGCTATGTCCAGTAACCACAATGCAATTTGACTGGGCTGGGCAACAGTCACCATCCAACTCTGCCACTCACGCCAGGCCTGGTGGCAGACACCGGGTGACTTGCCACTACCATGCAACTTGTCCAGCTGTGGTAGCAGCCAGGGTACCACTCACCTGGACCAGGAGCAGCAGCACCCACTTTGACTTTTCCTTTGAACAACAGACTCAGAGCGGGACCACAAGTGACGCCTGACACAGGTTGGACACTAGTCAGCTTCCCTCAAGTTTTGATGGGAAATGTAGGCATCCTGGTCTTGCAGCTTGACTCTCTGACTGCTGTCCAATGGACTTTTCAACTGTCACTTGTCCAACATTCCGCCAAGCTGCCTACATTTTCCATCAAAACTTGAGGGAAGCTGACAAGTGTCCAACCTGTGTCAGGCGTCACTTGTGGTCCCGCTCTAAGAATGTCCATTTCCCCACCCCCACCCCTCCATTTTCCTTTTGGTTTTGTATGTTGTCATTGTAAACTTTTAGCTTTTGCCATTTTTCATTGCTGGTGTTCCCAATCCATTTCTTTTATATCATATTTATGTTTTTTAAATTACACCTGGCTTGTAAGCTAGCCTCTCATCTAGAGTCTGCCATTTTGGTTTCGCTGATCCATGCTACTGTAACCTCTGAATTGGACTGTTGTGAAATGCTGTATGTGGAGTTGCCTTTGGAGAGGTGTCAGAAGGTCCAAGAGATATAAAATGCAGCAGCAGCAAGGCTTCTCTCTGGAGATGGCCACTGTCAACTGCACTAGCTAGCTGTTTGCTTCTACACACAATTAAAAGTGCTGGTAGTTAACTTTAAAGCCTTTCAAAGACTTGGGCCCTTATACTTACTGATCCATGTCTCCTAGTCCATTCCCCTGCACCAATTATGTTCTACAGACAGCCTCTTCTTTAATGTGCACTCCCTTAGGACTAGCTGTACAGCCCCAACATGCTCACGGGCCTTTGCCCTGGTGGACCCAGTCTTTTGGAATGGCCTGTCAGAATGGATGAGAAGGGCACCTTATCTTGTTACATTTAGGAAAGCATATAAAGCAGTCCTATTCCAAAGAGCATTTAGTGGAGATTAGGCTGTGAGTCTACTGATCCTGTGTGTTTTAATTCCCATATGTTTTGGATCTGAATTATTTTAAACTGGTTAATTTGTGTATTTTAATCTTTTAAATTTTTCAGTTGAGCTACTTTCATATTCCAGGATTAGAGATCCTAGCCGAGCAAAGCTTTGTTAGGAATGAATCATTGAGCTACTTTCATGTACTTTGAACTTGGTTGTTGCATTGTTTATGACCATGGGTCCCATGAGATAAGGTGGTATAGAAATATTTGAAGTAAATTAATAGTGTGTATTTGCAACGTTGCCAAGTATAGAGGAAGAGGAGGGCCTTTTGAGTTAACAACAGACATTGCTGCATGAAAACCTTGGACATTATAGCTTTGTCTTCTCAGCACCCCTTTATCAGCCTAGAATTCTACCCCTCTGGTTTTCCAAAAAATAACAAGAAGTGCCAAAGAAACTGTTAATTATCATTTTTTTCTAGTTTATATGACCTGTCAGCTTTTAAAATTGCTTGCTCCCCCCCCCCCGCCACAGAAACTTATTGACTCAAGCCAATCCTTCTTGATTGTTGCCCTCACGGCAGCCAGGGTGGGGAATGGGCTGGGGCCCAGCCCCCAGGACAGCTCCCTCATCCTCCCCACCCTGCTCTGAGTCTGATGGCAGCTCTCTCTGCCTCTCCCAGCCTATTAGACAATGGATTGACACCCACTCCCCATCCGGTGCCCCCCTGCCACCTCAGAGGATGTGGAGTCTGTCCTTGGAATGGGGACCACCCGCCAATCAGCCGATGCCAAGCATCTGGAGGATAGATGTTCCTGCTACTGCAGACCGGCGTATTGGATTCATAGGCCGTAGTTCTGACAGCACCTTTGCAGAGAACACCACTGTGCAGGCCCCTGCAGGAGAGGAAGTGGGTAAGCATGGCAGCCATCCATGAATGGGCCTTACTTGGTGGCACCAGTTCTGGGGCCTCAGGCCCCTCGTACACATCTCCCTGCTCCATCTCCCCATATTCGCCACCCTTGTCGAGTTGTGGCAGGTCCCACAGTGGGGTGGCTTCTCAGCTAGTGGCACCTGCACCTGTGCCAGCCACCACCTCAGGAGTGGCATCTACCTCGCTCAGTCTGCCTCAAACAGGGAGTTATCTGCATCAGCAGCTGCCGGGGGCCCATCCCCAGCCTCAGAGGCCCTGCTCCATGGGGGCCGTGCTACCAGCTGCAGCCCCGAACTCACTAGCAAGGACTTTAACACTGAGGCCTCGCCCACAACAATGATCAGGAGGATGACCGAGGTCCCTGGCATGCCCTTCTCGAGTGCCCACTAATACAGGACACTCTCAGCCATAAGGGCCCTGACCTGTCTCCTCGCTGGCCTGAAGGAGTCATTCCATTGCTTCATGGTGAAGTGTTCCATCTATGTAGCACGCCCCAGGGCAGCCACCCTCTCTGCCACATCTGCCAAAAGACCTGACGGTGACCTGTGGCTGAGGTGCCCCTGCCTATGGCAAGAGTGACCACATGTTCCACCATCTGGCAGTAGAGGAGCGCCTTCTCAGCCTCAGTCTAGTTGGATTTGGCGGCCCCTGCCCAAGGAATGCAGGGGCAGGCCGGCACACTGTAGGAAAGGTGAGGGAATGAGATACCCACCCACCCATCCTGACTGTCATTCTGCGTTGTGTAGCCAGAGAGCTGGGGCAGCAATCCCGAAACCCTGTCCACAGATGGGGAGGAAGGGAGTGAGAGCTAGAAATTGGCCTGGGATGGGTTGCGGTTCACGGGGGGCCCTGTCGCTGAGACCAAACATCCCCTCCCCTGCAGCACCCAACCTCGAGGGCTTTGCCTGGTGCCTGCTCCTGCCATCTTGTCCATCTTCTGCCAGCACTATATTTCAGTTAACCAAATCCAAAATCACGAAAAACTAACAAGTCAAGCAAAAAACAGTCAAAAAGTAATAAATTCAATTCACTTATTACAGTATATTTACAGGCTGCCTTTGTAGGAGCTGGTCACTGGCGACTGAGTTAATGTTGTTTGAATAGGATATGCTTGAAAAGAGGAAAATGACGTTGCTGTGCTAAAACCATCTTTGATAAAGATCCAGAAATGGGACCTTCCAAATGAACTGGTCAGCCAGTAGATGGTCTTCTGTATCCTGCATTCTCGGACCAGTTATTGGACTATAACTTATGAACTGTTTGGAGTGAACTGGTCTTTGCCTTAATTGGCTTTTTGAATGTGATTTTGTTTCTTCCTACTGGGATTACCATCTGTCCCAGATTTGACCTTGTATAGGTCCGGACCCGAGGACTGCATGCACCAACACTGATTGAAATTGTATGGATTACTTATATATTGTAATAAGTGAACTGAATTTATTACTTTTTTGACTGTTTTTTGCTTGACTTGTTAGTTTTTCATGATTTTGGATTTGGTTAATTGACTCGTAATTCTCCACATTGCTGTGGCACTATATTTCAGGGCAATGCAAAGCCACCAGAGGAGCTGCCATCCCTGGCAGTAATGTGAGCACATCAGTTCCCTCCCATTCTCGGATGGCATCTGCATGGACTGTTTCTGTCTGGATAGGGAAGCCATTCAGGCCCTGTGCAAGGAGCTCACCCCGGTGCTGCAGGGAAAGGCCTCTGCGCCCATGGCAATCCCGGTCCTGCAGAAGGTGCTGCTCTCACTCCGCTTCCTGATGACTATGGCATTCCAGACCTGATAGTCTGCCTCACTCCCTTCTGCAAGAAGACAAGGTCTTTTTGATTTCAAAAGGTTTATTATGAAAGACAGCATTCAAGTCCAGATGTACATATTCCAGGATTAGAGATCCTAGCCGAGCAAAGCTTTGTTAGGAATGAATCATAGATCTAAGGTTGTTACATTTCACACTCCCGGAGCCCAGCCTCCCCCCCGAGTTCATACAGCAAAACTTCTCAGAGGAGCGCTGAGCTGGCCAAGGTCGAGACGACAGATAAGACAGTATCCTTTCCCATGGAATCGGCTCCGTGCAGGTGGTGTTGCCTGGAGGGAAAGCAGACTAAACGCTACAGGATTAAACATGGCGTTACTCATGTTAAACAGGTCCTGACACTTCCAGGCTGTCATGGCAGAGGTCCTGGGAGATCTCCCAGTCTTCTATGAGCCAATGCCTCCACGGCTTTCTGTAGACGATGATCGGGTGGCTCCCGGAGCATGTGCACTTCCCCACCAAGGAGAACTAGCTGGCCGCCATCTGGGCTGGCATTGCATTTGTGGCGGGGTTCCCGAATGTGGAGGGAATGGTGGACTGCACCCCCCGGAAGGAGCCTCAGGTCTACTGGAATTGCCACTGCTTCTACAGCATCAACGAATAGGCAGCCTGCAACCACCAGGGCATCTTCACAGACCTGGTCACCAAGTTCCTTGGGAGTGTCCATGATGCCGAGATCTTTGTGGCGTCCAGCCTGAACCATCTCCTTGCTGCATGGGGCAAGGAGCAAGGGGTGGCTGCTGGGTAGGTGGCCGGAGTGGGGCAGCTCCGGGGGGGGGGGTGCTCCAGGGGCTAACGTCTCATTTTTTGACCAGGCTATCCCCTCCTTCATACCTGTTGACTTCATACCCAGTGGACGAGCTGGCTGATAGAGCAACATACAGCTGAGCCTACTATCACATTCGAATGGTCGTTGAATGGACCTTCAGACAGCTTAAGATGCGGTTCCACTATCTGCATCATATGGGGGGGGCGCTGGGCTATGAGCAGTTCACAGTCACAAAGCTCATGGTGGCCTGTGTGATGCTCCACAACATGTCCACTTACCAGCAGCTCCCCATGCCCCTGACGGAGGGCCCAACCATGGACCCCTGGGAAGAGGTGGCTGGTCTCGACCTCCCTGAGCAGGCGGAGTCATGGCAGGACGTGGTCATGGAAGCATGTGAGTTCTTATGTTGCAAGGACTGCAGAGTGGGGGCTGTGTTTTGGGCAGTGCTGGAGGCCTCGTCCCCAGCCCAGACAGCAACCTGAATGTCAGAAGGCCAGCATGGCCATTGCCTACCCAGACCAGAATATTGTTTCTTCCACATCTCTGGCCCTGCTGCCAACCCCCACCCCACTAGAGCTGGGAGGTCCCTGAGGGCCTTGCCCTCTGCCAGGTAGCTGGCTGCATGATTGTGGACGTGCAACGTGCGGCATGCCCCAGGGGTACGGGCCAAGGAGGCAACCTTGGGGCACCCTGTCTTCGCATGATCCAACTGGTTCACTTCTTGTGCTAGGGGGTTCCTAAGCGACATCATGAGACCCTCAGAGAGGGTTAAAATGGTCTTTATTGAGAGTGAGGGAGGTTGGGGAAAGGTCATAAGGTCGAGTCCTCAGCCACAGCTCCTGAGGGACATCCTACATCAGTCTGGCCCAGGACGCCGGTGGTGCTTCCTCGTCTTCTGGAGCCAGTGCTGCCACCGCTGCCACCCAGAAGGTCCTGGAAGGTCAGCCACATCAGCAGCCACCACTGCTTTCCTGGGGATGTGGTGCTACCGCCTGAGACATTGCTGGGGATTCTTCTATTGCTACATTTTTCATAAACAGTTTTCTGTGTCAACTTATAAGCAGTGTCTAGCTAATAGTACCATCAGTGGGGATGGTACGGGAGAAACCAGGCGGTGAATCCCAGGCCTAGAGCGGTGCCCTCAGGCTGTGGGGGGGGGGGCTGCGGGTGGTAAGAAAGGGTAGTCAGGCGGGTGATTGGCACCAGCATGGGCACTGAGGGGGCCCTTTCCTTGGTGGTAGGTTCTAGGGACATGCAGGGGCCACCCAGAGACACACCTGGCTAGCAGACCAAGCTTCTCACAACCCCTATGTATTGGGCCAGCCACTTAGAGTGAGGCCACACATAGCAGACTGTGAGGCCCCCACCCTATGAGTGCCCAGTGGGTAGCTGGATGCAGAAAAATTGGTGCGGCCCCCACCGTATGGTCTGGCATGCCCCTGCCGTCCAGGAGCAGAACTCACCCCACTGGACCGCCCATGTTGCCATCACCCAGTGTAACCTCGTGTAACCTCTCCTGCATGACGCTCCAGTGTTCTGACAGCCTTCCTGGTGAAGAGAAGGGATACCCCTGAGATGCTGACCACCAAGGGAGCATGGGGCAGCAAGGCAGCCAGAGGCAGTATGAGGGTTGTGGCCTTGGGTCCAGCTCCAGGTTGGGGGCTTCCCCTATGTGCCCTCTCCCCCTTGTCATGACCCATGTCCCGTTACTATTGTGGGAAGTAGAATTAATGAAGAGGGATATTTCATGTACCTTTATGTGCCTTTATTACTGCCATGCATTATTACTCTCAGGAGTGAATGTAGTATTTGTAATGCAACTTGCAAGAGAACAAGACTTGAAACAAAATGACCAAAGCAGAATGTATGTTATATATGTTAATCACTGTGAAGATTGAGACCAGCAACTGTGAAGCTTGCTATAAGGTAGTTATACCTGCACTTACTATTAGCTAGACACTGCTTATAAGTTGACACAGAAAACTGTTTATGCAAAATGGAGCAATAGAAGAATGGGAAGAAAATGTGTTACTGAAAGAAGGAAGCTAGCTGCGAGTTAATCAGATTAGCAATACCTTTCAAGGCTGAGAAGAAGCCCCAGACCAAGGGGAATGGGTGCTAAATGCACATTCCTCAGGAGGGGAGAGCGCTCCCCTCTCACGGAACCCAAAGAAACAATCCCTGCCTGTAGCATACAAGGTTGCCAAAAGCAACATTGGGGCGCCTTTGGTAAAATGTTACATGGGCCAGAGAAGGGGACAAAGTGAAAAGCCTATGAAAGAGATGTGTGGGAAAGGAAGAGAGATGTTCCTTCTAAAGATAAAACAAGCACTGATAAGATAAGCAATGGTAATCGGGAAATATTGAAATTATGCTTTTGACCAAAGTTATTTCTTCCAATAAGAATACCCCTGGACTATTATATCATTAGAGGTGGTAGCCCACTTGAGCCAATGGGGACCCCACTAGTGTCTGAGCCAATAGAATAACAAATATTGTAATTAATCAAAAGGTATAAAATGCTTTGCACAGCTATTGTAGCTTTGATGAGCATTGGACACAAGGGAACCCTTTACTCTCTGTGTAACCTCCGTTCCTCCATGTTTAATAAACGTAGTAGACTTTGCTTCATTCACAGGACTCTGCGTCTGTCTCTTCTTATGACTGGCTGAGCGACATTCGAACCACAGATTGTGTGGAAAACTATCTTACTGCAGGTGGGGCCTGCCATGACCTCCTCCTCAAGGAGGTGGCAGGCCCTCCGCCTTCTCCGCCATGCAGTCCAGCCACGCCCAGAATAGCCAGGCCTCCTCCACCTGGCTCGGGTGCAGCTTCTTGAGCGCTAGCAGCTGTGAAGCCTCACCCATGGGGGCAGGTAGCCTGCCTGGTAGGGGCAGTGAGCCTCAGTGAGCTAGGTGAGCTGTGTCCCTGGCTCCTCCTTACTCATCAGTGCAACCTTGGACTTCCTCGGGTTGGGACTCAGGAGTCAGGTACCCTGCAAAGCAACTTGGGTGTTAGTTGTTAGTCAGACATTCTGGACTTAGCTCTCCTCTCCTGAGTGAGTGCAAAGTGCACCTCAGAGCTCACAAATTTACCCCTGTGCAATCTCGCCCCACCACCACGAGCACTCTTTCCCACCTCGTGCTCCAAGCCCTCATGGCAAGGTGATCTCAGGCAAGGCCTTCAGCCATGCACCCACTTACCTGGGGCCATGGCCACCCTGCCCAAGGAAGGGGTGTGTGCTTTTTGGGACTAGCAGAGGCCAGCTCTCCTTCCTTGAGTGCTTGGCGCTCCCCAAATTTTGCAAAGACCCCTTGGTGCATGATCCTGCCCCGCCACCTTGTGCACCCTCTCCCTCATCATGTGCAAAGTCCCCACAGCAGGATGCTCCCAGGCAGGGCTTCAGGCCATGTACACGTTTAATTGTGGCCACGACCACCTCAACCAGAGATAATATAGGATGTGCAGGGGGCTTCCGGGGAGGCGCAGGCTGATTGGTCCCAGTGGTGGTTGGCATCCTGTGTGGCGCTAAGCCACCTGGACGGGGCCGGCTGTTGGTAGTTGAACAGGTTTTTCCCCTTGCATTGGTGCCAATGGGCTCCACTGCCATTTTTCTTGGTGTAACTCTCCGCCGCTGCGAAGGGTGTTTCCTGGTCCAGAGTGGCTTAGGGAGCTGACTACATCATGCCCTGTCCCCGGACTTCCCCTCTGATGCTGGCTTAGGGGGTTACTTCACATTTACGCCTGCGGTTCAGCTGTTATGGCTGGGCACCAGTGTAAGGCCATAGCAGAGTGGCACTGCAGCCGGGCACTGTCATGGGGGAGGTTTACGCCAGTGTAAGTGTGGGTTACGACGATACAACCCTTAGTTTGCTCCCTGAGTGCTTTCTCCCCCCTCCCCCCCTGGCCAGGATTGAGCTTTTAGTTTGAAAGGCATTAACCTTATTCATGATAAGCTCTGTTCTGCACATTCTACAACATCATGTAAAAATTCCTGACCTCCTCAGAGTTTGTGTACAGGCCACTGTCAATCTACCCATTTGCAAGGTGGCACCTTCAGAAGGTAGAGTCCTTTGTTCTTCTTCAGACTTGGGAAATCTTGCAAGAGTAAAAAAAATGTCACCTGTGAGCTGTCTGTGCTATATCATAAAACACTTTAAAGACTTTCCTTGAGAGGTTTGCAGTGTGACACAGGGTTCTGCTGTCCAAGAAACGTATCTTCAGAGCTTCCTTGGGTGTAATGAACTATAAGCATAGCTCTTCAGATCCAGTCCACAGAAATGTAATTTATGCACGTGTTTCCAAGGAGTTACCCTACCTCTGATATGAGGCACATTGACAGATTTTCAGAGGTACTTCTGCTATTGTAGATTTTAATCTTGAAGTGTTGAGCACCTCCGAAACTGTCTACAAGGGTGTGTGTATTCCATATCCTAAATTTAATCTGACTATAGTAAGTATTTCAAGTACTCAGTATTTGCCTTATCTGCCTTTGGTGGCATTTCAAAATGAAGCATGCAATTGAAATGTCACAAGTTAGCATTCCAGCTGCCAGACATAGTATAACTAAAAATATATGCACCTTCTTTGAACATTTTCGAGCAATGATTGTCAGAGGGGCCCTGCTGGCAAGGGAAGTGATTTTGGCAGGCCATTTGCGCAAGTGTTCAACACAGCAGAGAAAAATGTTCCTCTCTCGGTGGTACTGTATAACTAATGATGGGTTTCAAGGATTTCCTTATGATTTTGCCTGGCTTGATTTTCTTCCTTGCTGTTCACTGTGAGTATAAATGAATGGCAAGACACTGTTTTGTGGTAGCAGAATATATAATAAAAACACATGGATATAGTCTGGAGGATCAAACGAGTATCAGGTAAAGACAGAAATCTAAGCTTCATTGAAACAGTTTCAGCAAGTGATCTCATATTCCATACATTCACAAGTGTGAAATATTGAATGCAGCAACGTTTATTACTTGGATCATTGATAGCAAATTCTCGCTAATAAAACAAGTCAGTGCTACTAATATGTGTGTAAAACTGATAACTAAAGGCTTCAAAAGACTTCAAAAGACTTGAGAACTACAACCATAATGATTAAGGGCTTATAAACATTACAAGGTTCTCTGAAGCACTATATTATTTAATTTCTACCTTGGAAAGAAAACCTAGAATTAAGAAAAGTGAAGAAAAGTACCTTTTAGTTTTCTTAACATAGATAGATTCAGACCCCTTCACTGTGTGCAAAGGGTGAACTTACTGTAATCTTACTATATAATTGAGTACGCATATTTCAGACAACTCACTTTATACCCTGGTGCACCACCAGAGGGCACTGCCCCGAAGGGAAACCTAGGCACCATGTCTCTCCAGAAAATGTGCCATGATGGGAAGCCCAGGCTGGGAGCAGAATGGGAGCAGGTGGCAATGCCCGCCTCCCGCCTTCACCTGGCTGGAATTAGGCAAGTGGCAATGCCCACCACCCAACTTAACCCAGCTGACATTAGGAGTGAGCAGGTGGCAATGCCCATCCCCTGCCTTTACCCTGCTGTTATTAGGAGTGGAGCAGGTGGCAATGCCCACCCCACCTTAACACAGCTGGTATTAGGAGCGGAGCAGGTGGTAATGCCCACCCCCTGCCTTAACCCAGTTGGTATTGGGAGTGGAGCAGGTGGCAATGCTCTCTCCCCGCCTTAACACAGCTGGTATTGGTGAAAGGGAGGTGTCTTGTGTATGCATATAGTGCATTTTATTATGCCACTGAGTGTACGTGTATGTATATATAGGTATTTTAAATGTTAGGATGTTTATATATAATTTTAAACTCTGTAATTGTTAGATGTATTTTAAATGTATGTAAATTGTAATCCGCCTTGAGCCTGCTGGTGTGGGAAAGGTGGAATATAATTCTAATAAATTAAATTAAATTAAATTAAATTATTAGGAGCGGAGCAGGTGGCAATGCCTAACCCCTGCCTTAACCCTGCTGGTATCAGCAGTGGAGCAGGTGGCAATGCCCAGCCCCCTTTGAACCAGTTGAGATCAGGAGTGGAACAGGTGGCAATGCCCTCCCCTGCCTTAACACAGCTGGTATTAGTGGCGGAGCAGGTGGCAATGCCCACCCCCCACCATCACCCATTTGGGATCAGGAGTGGAGCAAGTGGCAATGCCCACCTTGCACCTTCACCTGGCTGGGATCAGGAGCAGAGCAGGAGGCAATGCCCTTCTTCCCTTCACCCAGCCGGGATAAGGAGCAGAGCAGGTGGCAATGCTTGCCCTCTTCAACCTACTGGAATAAGCCACTGAGCAGGCAGCAATGCCTACCCTGTCTTCACCCTGCTGCAGTCAGGAGCCAAGCATGCAGCAATGCCTGCCCCCCCTCAACCTGCCAGAATCATGAACAGAGCAGGTGGCAATGTCTGTAACCCCTTCACCCAGCTGGGATCAGGAGCAGAGCAGGTAGTAAAGCCCGCCACCCACCTTTACCTGTCAGGATCAGGCACGGAGCTGGAGGCAATGCCTGTTCCTCCTTTCACCCAGTGGGAAGTAGGGGGCAATGCCTACCCTCTTTCACCCAGCTGGAATCAGGCTTGGAGAAGGCAGCAATGCCTACCCCCCTTCACCCAGCCATAGTCAGGCGCAGAACAGGAGGTAATGCCCCCCCCCCTTTACCCAACATGTATCAGGCATGGAGTAGGTAGCAAAGCCTACCACCCCTTCACGTGGCCAAGATCAGGCACATCAGGTGTGGAGCAGATGACAATGCCAACCCCCCTCCTCCACCAGCTGGAATCAGTGACAGAGGAGGAACGAATGCCTGCCTGCCTGCCCTCTCCTTTCTAGAGCCTGTTGTATTCCCCCCCCCACACACACAATGGGCTTTGTTGCTAGTTGTGGCATATTGTTACTGTCCTTAAATGCTCCTTACTGTGTTTTGTATTGTTGGTATTGTGATTGTGGGGTGCCTGGAGCTGTTGATGGAACAAGGTACATAAGATTTATACTATATAATGTTACATTATCATAATAATAATAACATTTACAAATAAATGTCCTGAACGTTTAAAGGTGCTAATGCAGATAATTTGTTTCTTGTCCTTTGAGGAAGTTACCCCAACTTGGAAACCTACTATGCCAACTGATGCTGTTCCTATAATGAATAAGTTTCCACTGAAATGTGGATGCTGCTATAGCATTTTCAACGTATTAATAGACATGTATTGTTTTGAACATAAGGTAACATTTATTTCATATTTATTTCAGGTTTCACAGTCTTGGGGAGTTAATATTCTGCAACTTAAACTATTTCAAGAATGAAAACTGATCATATAAACTGCATTCAGAAATGACAATCAAACCACATTTTATCTGTGACATGAATGAGCCTGACATTCTTGGGATTTCATGTTCCCTCATTGTTTACCCTCATGTGCCATCCTGAGGAGGAAATCTTCCAGAATTAAAGAAGTCTTTGCCATAATCTCAGCAGCCATGGTTTTAGAGGTTCTGGTGCCACGAGCAAATGTCCATGATAGGCCCCCCAAATCACTCAACCCACAGGATCCCCTTGCCACCCTGGGCCCAGGTAAGTGGCAACCATTGAGCCAGCTGCCAAGGAGACAGGTGTGCATGTGCTGCTGCCACCAAGCTGGCTGTTGAGGAAACAGGTGTATGCTGCAACTATTAAACAAGCTGCCAAGGGGATGGGCTTCAGCAGTCACTACTGAACCATCTGCTGAGGGGAAGGGTATGTACTGCTGCCACCAAGACAGCTGCCCAAGGCCCAGAGGAGGCAGGCATTCATGATGGGAGGAATTTGCTCTCCTATTCTTTCCCCCTTTGTTGGGGGTGGTTGAGGTGGCATGAGCAATTGAGACCCTGCCTAGCCTGGGTCAGCTGCCCTGGAAGTCCTGTAGCTAAGACCACTCCTCAACTACAGTTTGTTCTGACATTCACATTGGGGCACTTTCAATAACTGAAATTTGCTTCTTGTACACAAACTGAGATTCTAAACAATTCTAAACATGTTCAATGTGCAATTTTCCCACGGTGTGCTCAATTTGGATGAAATTATATGTCTGGAATTTTAAAAACAATTTTAAAATCGATGTATTGTCGAAGGCTTTCACGGCCGGAGAACGATGGTTGTTGGGGGTTTTCCGGGCTGTATTGCCGTGGTCTTGGCATTGTAGTTCCTGACGTTTCGCCAGCAGCTGTGGCTGGCATCTTCAGAGGTGTAGCACCAAAAGACAGAGATCTCTCAGTGTCACAGTGTGGAAAAGATGTAGGTCATTTGTATCTACTCAGGAGGGGTGGGGTTGAGCTGAGTCATTCTGTAAGAGTTTCCCAGGGTGTGGAATGCTAATGGCAGGAGGCTTCACTGTATCCTGAGGAGGTTCTTTTGCATATGGATTGGTGCTTGATGTGCTAATCTTCTCTGCAGGGCTATTGTCGGGTGTGGAGTGTTTTGTTGGCCTGGTGTTTTTCAGAACTGGAGCCCATGCTCTGTTCATTCTTAAGGTTTCTTCTTTCCTGTTGAAGTTTTGCTTATGCTTGTGAATTTCAATGGCTTCCCTGTGCAGTCTGACAAAGTAGTTGGAAGTGTTGTCCAGTATTTTGGTGTCCTGGAATAAGATACTGTGCCCTGTTTGGGTTAGGCTATGTTCAGCCACTGCTGATTTTTCAGGCTGTCCAAGTCTGCAGTGTCTTTCATGTTCTTTTATTCTTGTCTGGATGCTACGCTTTGTGGTCCCGATGTAAACTTGTCCACAGCTGCAGGGTATACGGTATACTCCTGCAGAGGTGAGGGGGTCTCTGCTGTCTTTTGCTGATCGTAGCATCTGTTGTATTTTTCGGGTGGGTCTGAATACTGCTTGAAGGTTATGCTTTTTCATAAGCTTTCCCATCTGATCAGTAATTCCTTTGATATATGGCAAAAACACTTTTCCTGTAGGTGACTGTTTTTCCTTGGTTGTTTGATTCATCCTGGGTTTGCTTGCTCTTCGGATTTCATTTCTGGAGTAGCCATTTGCCTGAAGTGCGTGGTTTAGATGATTAATTTCCTCATTGAGAAAGTGCGGCTCACATATCCGTCTTGCACGATCCACTAATGTTTTCATTATGCCTCTTTTCTGTCGGGGGTGGTGATTGGAGTTTTTGTGTAAGTACCGATCAGTGTGAGTGGGTTTCCTGTAGACCTTGTGACCTAACTGAAAGTTTGCTTTGCGGATGACCAAGGTATCCAGGAATGAGAGTTTTCCCTCACTTTCTTTCTCCATTGTGAATTGTATGTTCAGGTGGATGTTGTTGAGATGATTCAAAAACTCCATCAATTCTTCCTCCCCATGGCTCCAAATGATGAATGTATCATCCACAAACCGGAACCATACACTGGGTTTGTGGGGTGCTGATTCTAGAGCTGTTTTTTCAAAATGTTCCATGTAGAAGTTTGCTATAACTGGGCTGAGTGGGCTCCCCATGGCCACCCCATCCATCTGTTCATAGAATTCGTTGTCCCATTGGAAGTAACTGGTTGTCAGACAATGATGGAATAAGGCTGTTACATCCTCTGGGAAAATCTGATTAATCAGTGCAATAGTGTCTTTTACTGGAACCTTGGTAAACAGGGATACAACATCAAAACTGACAAGTATGTCTTGTGGATTGAGTTTCAGAGAACTGATTTTGTTGATGAAATCTGCTGAATCTTTGATGTAAGACGAGGTTTTCCCGATGTGGTCCTGCAGGAGATCTGCCAGATGTCTAGCTAATTCATATGTCGGTGAACCAATGGCACTCACAATGGGTCGGAGTGGGACTGAATCTTTATGTATTTTGGGGAGTCCATATAGTCTAGGTGGCTGTGCTTCTACATGGAACATTTTGAAAAAACAGCTCTAGAATCAGCACCCCACAAACCCAGTGTATGGTTCCGGTTTGTGGATGATACATTCATCATTTGGAGCCATGGGGAGGAAGAATTGATGGAGTTTTTGAATCATCTCAACAACATCCACCTGAACATACAATTCACAATGGAGAAAGAAAGTGAGGGAAAACTCTCATTCCTGGATACCTTGGTCATCCACAAAGCAAACTTTCAGTTAGGTCACAAGGTCTACAGGAAACCCACTCACACTGATCGGTACTTACACAAAAACTCCAATCACCACCCCCGACAGAAAAGAGGCATAATGAAAACATTAGTGGATCGTGCAAGACGGATATGTGAGCCGCGCTTTCTCAATGAGGAAATTAATCATCTAAACCACGCACTTCAGGCAAATGGCTACTCCAGAAATGAAATCCGAAGAGCAATCAAACCCAGGATGAATCAAACAACCAAGGAAAAACAGTCACCTACAGGAAAAGTGTTTTTGCCATATATCAAAGGAATTACTGATCAGATGGGAAAGCTTATGAAAAAGCATAACCTTCAAGCAGTATTCAGACCCACCCGAAAAATACAACAGATGCTACGATCAGCAAAAGACAGCAGAGACCCCCTCACCTCTGCAGGAGTATACCGTATACCCTGCAGCTGTGGACAAGTTTACATCGGGACCACAAAGCGTAGCATCCAGACAAGAATAAAAGAACATGAAAGACACTGCAGACTTGGACAGCCTGAAAAATCAGCAGTGGCTGAACATAGCCTAACCCAAACAGGGCACAGTATCTTATTCCAGGACACCAAAATACTGGACAACACTTCCAACTACTTTGTCAGACTGCACAGGGAAGCCATTGAAATTCACAAGCATAAGCAAAACTTCAACAGGAAAGAAGAAACCTTAAGAATGAACAGAGCATGGGCTCCAGTTCTGAAAAACACCAGGCCAACAAAACACTCCACACCCGACAATAGCCCTGCAGAGAAGATTAGCACATCAAGCACCAATCCATATGCAAAAGAACCTCCTCAGGATACAGTGAAGCCTCCCGCCATTAGCATTCCACACCCTGGGAAACTCTTACAGAATGACTCAGCTCAACCCCACCCCTCCTGAGTAGATACAAATGACCTACATCTTTTCCACACTGTGACACTGAGAGATCTCTGTCTTTTGGTGCTACACCTCTGAAGATGCCAGCCACAGCTGCTGGCGAAACGTCAGGAACTACAATGCCAAGACCACGGCAATACAGCCCGGAAAACCCCCAACAACCAATTTTAAAATCAATTTTTCCATTTTAATTTTGACTTTTAACACAAATCATTTTTTAAAATTAAAATTATACCTGGGAAGCTATAATAGCCTTGTCCATCATTTATAGTGAGCATATGCACAACCAGTGTACAGCATATGTTAGAGTATTCTTTATATATTTGTAAGTAATTCTCATACTACATATAACACATGTACAGCTGAACATACGTCTGAAACTGGTATGTCTGCCAACCAAAGAGCTCCTGTTCTCTATGTGAGTGTTTCTTATATAAGGCACAGTTCTGTGCCTCCTGCTTTCAGTTCCAGTAGACAGAGGGAGAGGGAGGAGCTGTTGCTGGGATTTGGAGTGAGAGAGAGTAGATTTGGGAGCTTTGGGCTGGATTTGCTGCTTCTTCAAAAGAGACCGAAAAGCCTCTTATTTTCTGCTCTTCTTCTTGCTGGGAAGATTGTTGGGTGAGGATGCCTTTTTTCCTCCATCCCACCCTAACCCAGTTTCAGGGCATTGCCTGGCTCTGGGGCCTAGCTTGACAGAGGCCACCCCCCCAAGCCCGTAGCACCCGGGGGGAAAGAAGGGAGGTGGTCTCTCAGTCAACATATTGCAATCTTCACCAAACTTGGAGGGTGGCTGGAGGAGAGCCTGCTGAAGTCTCCCTGCGAGTTTGACATCTCTAGGTATGAAGGGGGTCATTGTAGGGCCCCGGGATCTGACGAATCATGAACCTAACAAATCATTTCATGAAATGGGACAATTTCATGGAAGTTGAGGTTCGTGGAACGCAATGAACCACGAAACTGAGGGTTCGTTTTTTTTCATGTTTCATGCCCATCTCTAATCCACACTATTGTCTAATCTGACTGGCAGTGGTTTGTGTGGAAGTCTTTCACATCACCTACTATCTGATGCTTTTAACTTTGGCATGTTGTCTATCACTGAGTAATTAAAACATATTAAAGACTACATTTGCAATGTCTGAAAAGTAAATCCATGTTCCTTTATCAAATACCCATGATCTAGCAAGGGAAATTTGTATGCAGTGAGAATACAGTGAGAATGTAGACACACACACACTAGCATCTGCATTGCAGTACTAATCTGAGCTCCATTGAAATGGCTGGTTCTACCTGTTGATGCAGATGAGAATGCACTTTCCCATCCTTGGCTTCTATCGCTATGTGTGACGAGCTGCATTGGAGCTATTGTTATAGAATGCTTTTCTATACAAGAACAAGCAATATAAAAATGGCACACACTTGCCTTATTAAAACACATCGGGACAGTGTGGTGGGAGGACATTTGCCCAGCTCTGTGGCCATTGTCCCTACCCATCCCATGACTGTTTTTTAAGGGGGAGGGGGCTAATAACAAACCTTCAGTATAACACGTAATGTAAAATTTCTGATTTAAATCACTTTGATTTAAGTGACTAGTCTTCCTAAGTGGGTTTGATTGGTTGTGAATAGAGTGGCTGTAGCTCGAAAAGACAAACATCAAAGGGAATGAGATGCTTAGAAGAAAGGCGGGCATATAAATATTTTAACTAAATAAATAAAAGGAGAAGAAATTAGCAGGAATGGTGGGCGGGGGAAACTGAGGAAGAAAGTAGGAAGGGCAATAAGAGAAAGAATAAGCAGCAAAAGAAACAGCAGTGAAACAATCTGAAGTTCTGAGGTAGCAAAAGATTCATGGTCAACTTTAGAAAGGAGGAGGAATGAAGGATAGTTTGTAAAGGAGGACTTTAACAAAACTGTTTAGAACCCTTATTTAAATGTCTTATTTTCTGCATAAGTGGAGTACAATGAAGGGAAAGCTTCTACACTTAAGGAAAGGCATATGAAGATACAGAAATAAAAACAGATTTTTTAAAAAAACATTCAAAATAACCACTAGGTGCCACTCTTGTTCCACACAGTTCAAACTTTTTTTAAAAAAAACCTGTTTAAGTAACTAAAGCACTAGATGGAGAGGCTACCCAAGTATAAATACCTTGTCTAGAAATTGTACTTGAAGGTCAACAAAATAAACCCAGAATAAAGGGAAGTAATAAGGTAATAAAATAAAGGAAATCACATTTAGTGAAATCAGATGCCAGCATGATTAGTAAGAATAGCTTCACACAACCTTCATTGGCAGTAGAAAATGATTACTTGATGAAGCTATGCTTGCAAATGTCTTGAATGGTGTCATCTGCCAAAATATCAGCCTCTTGTAAAGTCTTCACAATGAATATTTTCAGGAGCATTGTCAACTGGCAGCTGAGTTCAAGTTAACTATGTTGAGAAGGTATGGTCCTACGTAAATTAGAAAAGATCATCTGATAGAGAAAAAAGAGTCACACATGGCATAGTTCCTTGTGTATATTAAAAATATAAACATCCCTGAAAGAACATGGGTTTATTATTTTTCAGAGAGTCATTCTTATTTTAAGAGTTCTTCGGTACAATATGAATGATATGAAAAAACAAAACAGCAATAAAAATGCTCCGAGTTTATTTGTTTGAAACTTTTCTGTTCTATTATGACATTCTGCCAACATAGAATCCAAAGTGGCTTACAAACCATTAATAAACCAATGCACTGAAACAAGACATTAAAAATTACCAAAATTAAAACACAAGTAAAGCTTAATATCAGACCAAGAGCAGCACAACAGCCAAATTGCCCTGGAATAAGCAAAAGCAGGAAAGAAAGGGAAAACGTGAACATGAGTCCACAACCTTACATTACAAAATTCTAGGAAAAGATAAACTTTGCTCAACATCTGAAAATCACAAGGGAGGAACCAGGCAAACGTCCCTTAGGAGGGAGCTTCCTAAATGGAGCAGAAACACAGAAAAAGGCTGTTTCTCTTCTTGATAGTGGAAAGTGCTAGCAAGTCATAGCTGAGTTATGGCAACTCCTACTGAGTTTTTTAAGACAAGAGACTAACAGGTGGTTTGTCATTGCATGACTTCTGTTTTGGAGGCCTCCCATTCAATTACTAATCAAGGCCAACCCTGTTTTGCTTCCAAGATCTGGCAAGATTGGATTTTCCTGGGCTATCCAGGTCAGGACATTTTGCTGGTTGGTCTCTGCCTAATCTCAGAAGGGCAGTGACTGTGAAGTTGATCTCAGCAGATCATTAATGCACCCAGGTCCTTTTATTTATAGTTATTTCACATTCTATTGTAATGTATGAAAATGATTAAGGAATTGTTTTCTTGTTAAATCTTTCACCAGATCCTGAGTAGCTAAAATTAGTATGTGTTCCTTGCCACCAAACTCATAAAAACTGTACCAGATGACTGGCCACTGGCTTTGCTTTTAAAATTTATTTAGTAGTTGTTGAGCTTATCTGTTTCTTGCCTTCCAACCTGTTCAAGCATTGAGTAATATGCAACTCCCTCTGATATGACCATTCATGCAGCTGACAAGCCATTTGGAATGGGTTCATGTTTTCAAAACTGGTTTCATCAATTGACTATAGCTGTATTAGATTTTAGCTCAGTACTTTGATAAGAGCAAAGAACTTGAACATTTTTAAAGGAGAAAATGCAGGGAGAGCTGTTTGTAATTACCTTGTAACAAGGCAGTTGTTGATTTCTTAAGAAATATTTCAATTTCCTGCAGTTCTAAATTTAGGGACAAAGTCTATACCAAAGTGCAAGCAAAGGTCCAGAACCCAAATAATCATTATTACAGATCCTTCACCCTTCTCAATGAAATTGTGACAGGGAGCTAAAATGATTATTTTCTTTGTGACAATCCTCCAATTACTTGGCAGATATTATCTTGTCCTGTGTTTTAACACAGAGAAAATAAAAAAAACAAGAACAATTAACCCACTCACAGGCTTGAGCAGCAAACCATCACAATGACAGGAAGATACTCCACATTATTAACGTGTTCTTCTTTTATAACTATACTGTTAGTCAGAACTTGATCTAGTTATTCTACAACTGGTTAATCACATGCTCAATTTTTCCTACATGGATGATTGTTAAATAAAATGATTTAGTACTTCTAAGAGGATACCTTATAAATGTCTTTCACATGCATCTTTCTACCTTGTTAATTTTTTAGTTAATCTATTGGGGAGTACTCAGGAAAAAGTGTTTTTCTCCACACCGAAGCCGTGAAACAGCCACAATGAAGCCTCTGCCTTCTTAAAGCCATTTACTCCAGGCAGCCTCATTGGGTTTAATAGCACTACTTTGCAGGCAATGGATTGTGGCATGCAGCATGAATGAAGCTGAAGTAAAACTATCTTAATTTCAAAAAAATTATTAAAGGCAATTTGGATTGCAGGTGTTCAATATTTCTTTTTAGCAAGCTCCGACATAATTTTTTAAAAATGGGATGTCTTTTCTGAACTGAAGCATCGACTATCTTAAATTCCAGTTTTTTGTGACATCCAAATGTAGGCTGCTCCCCAAATAGTTTGATGGTGGGTTTTCATTTTATACTTGGTATGTTAACTGCAATTAATACTAAATGTGTTTTTTGTTACGTCCTCAGCTTTTCCTTGAAACCTCCTTTTATATCCCAGGAGAGAGAACATGACAAAAAGGTAAGAGAGAAAGGGTGCTGAGGGCTGTACGGCATCTGTTTTCTTTAAGAGTAAAAGGAGTTTAGGGAATAACAACAACAACAACAACATTCAATTTATATACCTCCCTTCAGGACAACTTAATGCCCACTCAGAGTGGTTTACAAAGTATGCCATCATTATCCCCACAACAAACACCCTGTGAGGTGGGTGGGGCTGAGAGAGCTCCAGAGAGCCGTGACTAGCTCAAGGTCACCCAGCTGGCTTCAAGTGGAGGAGTGGGGAATCAAACCCGGCTCTCCAGATTAGAGTCCCACGCTCTTAACCACTACAACAAACTGGGATGCAGTGAAGTGGTTAAGAGAGGGTAATGGGGAGGGTGCTACTGACTTCGCTGAAAGTAACGCAAAGATCTCCAAGACGGTTTGGCTTGCTCTTGACTTTCTTATCTTTTCCCTGCTTATTTATTGCAGTCAACCAATAGCAAGTGGGTTGCATACATAGCAAGGCTTTGCCAACAGCCAAGCCACTTAATGGAACTCAAGAGAACATCTGTGAATTTTGTTTGGTGACAGGGACAAGAGGCAACCATAGTAAACAAGCCAGGGTTGATGTTTGAATAGAACTATTCTGTCCATATGCAATGTTTGCTCATAGGTCTGCTAATGAATGTTTATAATGCTCTGGCATGACCCTCCTAGGGGTTTACTATAGACTGGTGGAATTTTAACTGTCAGAAAGAAACAAGAAAATTGATGGATATTCAAATATTTTGTTAGCTTCCAGAAAGCCTAGCAATGTTCTTTTTAAGTCTCTTCTGAGATATCTTTGCCATATAATTAAAAATCAGATACCAAAGGCAGACCCAAAATGCTTCTTCTGTAGCATATTACAGTGATTTGCAAAAATAGGAATAAATCTAGACAGTCAAGAGAAGCCAACTCAAGAGAGAAGTTAAACATTGCACCTTGTTGCAGGACACTAGCTTCGTATCAATCCCGAGAGTTTCCTCCCCTCCCTTTCCTGGCAGTACAGTACTTTACTGCTTGTTACTTCTCATATAGGCCCCTTAAAACAATCAATCTGGATTTGCCAGACATTAATACCTCTTTCTTTCATAGGGAGGCAGCAGATGTTTGCCCATGTCTGAACAGTTTCATGAACAACCAGTTCAATGTAACATTTGAACATTTGTGTGTATACTCTCTCTCTCTCTCTCTCTCTCTCTCTCTCTCTCAAATCAGCTTTCTCCAAGATTTAGTACATACACTGAGGAAAGGGGATACCTCTAGGCATAGTGGCACAGGCTCATTTATCACTTACTCTATGACTCCACTCTATACCTGACATTAATCATTTCACTGGAGGAAAAACCTCCCTTAAAACTAAGATGCACAACTTTAAATGCAATAATACTATAACTGTATTCTTTATAGAGAAACCCTCCATACAAATTAACTCTCCAAACAGAAGATTATAAACTATACCTGTAGTATGCAGTAACAATTTTTATCCTTATGTGAGTTTGTCTTCCCCTGTATACTGTTATCTTTCCTAGTGTTTTTTCCCTTGTGCATGTGTGTATGTATAATGTTGTCATTTGTCTTGTTCATCTGGTGACACACATGGGATGTTTTGTACAACAGATTTTATTGCGTGGATCAGTAAACACATTATTTGATCCCCTTGATCTGTATTTTACACCTTAGTACAAATATAATATCTCTGTTTTGTTTACTGCTGAACAAATCTACTTGCATGTATTAATTCTTTGATGTTCTCATAGTTTCTTATTCTTTTTAGAAAGAAAAATGTTATCATGGAAGCACATGAGTGTTATGTTCCCTAAACGTATTAGAAATGGTTTATCATTGACCAAAATGAAGAAAAATAGTTGTGCTGTAAAAGGAGGGGGAAATATGGCAAAGTACAGAAAAAGATGGAAATCAGTGCTTTCTGCTGGAAGCTGGACTAAGTTGGAGTGAATGAGTACAGTTTTGAATCCTCCTAAGCAGCATGGAGTTGTGGTGCAGGAAGGCAACTTCCTTACCTCCCCCCCGCCCCATAGCCATCTGTGACTAAAATTGCACTCCTATGAATCAGTGGTATCTCAAGAATATAATGGCAGCAAAGTGGGAGTGTTCAAGCACAATGAAAGAGGAGTAACCCTTAAGAAAAGCAGAAAATGAGGAAGAGTAAAAAATGTGGGTGCATACTCACACTGGAGCTGCAGTTTTTGTCAAGTGAGCTGAAGAACTGTCTTGATGAAAAGAAATGAAGTTATATGACTACTGGGCAAATTAGAAACTAATTGTCAGGGTTCTACTCCCTAGGGTTGGTATCCAGAACTCCTGTGCCCCCAAAGAGTCCTTTCTATCCAGGCCTTTGGGTGCCACAGTTATTAGAAAGGAGGGGAATTCAATATCACCTAAAGCCCTCTCCTCCCTGGCTTCTCTTCCCTAGCAGTGCAGGAGAAGTTTAGCTCTTCCTTTGCTCACCCTTGGCTCACCTTTTAACAGAAGAGCCGGGGGAGGTCAGCCCTGGGTTCTCCCAGAGCCCCTCAGGAGTGGGTGTGGCCTTGATCCACCGGATTGATCCATTAGTGCCCGAAGAAGCCATATCCCTGGCCAGTGCAGGCCGCAAGGGGCTAGGGAAGCAGCCCTTTGTGTTTCTGGGCAGCCTGGCAGGTGTATCTTATTAGCCGTGCCACACCCCCTCACCAACCTGGGTGACTGACATTGACACACGGATTGTCAAACACAGTAAGGTTAACATTTATTTATTTGTTTATAGTCCACCTTTCTCACTGATGTGATTATAAATCAACTTTCCTGTCTGTACATCAATCACTTCTGAAATGTGATACAAATGCATTTAAAAATGGCTTCCTGTCTTTTCACATGTGCACATGTTCACTTAGCATTGCCTTTTCCCACACTTATACAGAAATAGTGGGAGATATGTTGAAAAGCATTTTAAAGTGGCACATATAAATTTGATCTATGTTTTGTACGAGCTCATGGACTGTTGGAACAATTGGAAACTTTCCTTCTGGACATTTTAAAGCATCATTTAATAATAACTGTGCTTATATACCGCTCTTCTAGACAGATCAGTGCCCCACCCAGAGTGGTGAACAAGTTAGTGTTATTATTATCCCCACAATACAGCTGGGGAGCTGCTGGAGCTGAGAGGAATGGTTTACCCAAGGCCACCTACTGAGCTCATGGCAATAGTGGGATTCAAACCAGCTGAGTGCTGATTCGCAACCGAACCACTCACCCACTGTTACAGTAGCTCACTCCAAGCAATGAAACAAATTACAGTATAACTCATACCAAACATCTGATGAAGAGAGCTGTGGTTCTCGAAAGTTTATGCGACAATAAAGTTGGTTAGTCTTAAAGGTGTTACTGGACTCTTTACTATTTTGCACCTATAGACTAATACTGCTAACTCCTCTGAATCTTTATTTAAAATGAAGCACCAAATGCTTTGATGGCATAATGCCAAAATATAGAAGAAAATAACCTAAACTCATAGATTTCAAAAATAAGGACTAGAAACTTTCTTTGTTGTAGTAAAATTGAACGCTTCTTGGATCTGCAGAGGAATACCAGTTGCACTTCTTTTGAAGGATTTTAGAGAGAGTTTTAGGCCCACAAAAGAAAACGCCAATGCTGTCACTGCCAAAAAAATAAAAAAAGTACAGATTTATTCTAAAACCCTTTCCCTTAAAAATACATTGAACATTTTGATTTTACCAAACATTTATCCTTCTAGGAAAATCAGGGGAATTTTATCAGAGATGTTAGAGACGGAGTTTGTTGAAGATATCTGTCAGAGAGATGGGGAATATCCTGCATTAGGAGAGTGGGCTGGTTTAGATTAGGAGTGGCTTACAGTGTTCACTGACTCTCAGCATATCCTACAAAATTAGAAACACAATATGGTATATCTATTGTCCAGGTCCATGTCCAATGAGGAAAAAAAATCTTTGAAGGGAAGGATGTGAGAAAGAGATTGAGAAAGTGATTCCACAGATTGAGATCTATCATTTGGGGCTTATATGTAATGTCTTAGCTGTGCTCACACTCATGGGATCTTTTTCTGTGAAGGCCTCACTAGTATGTAGTGTTGCCACCCTCCATACGGGGCTTGGAGATCTTCTGGAATTACAACTGATCTCCAGATGACAGACACCAGTTCCCCTGGAGGAAATGGCAACTTAGGGAGGCGGACCCTAACAACAACAACATTCGATTTATATACCACCCTTCAGGACAACTTAATGCCCACAGAGCGGTTTACAAAGTGTGTCATTATTATCCCCACAGCAAAACACCCTGTGAGGTGGGTGGGGCTGAGAGAGCTCCAGAGAACTGTGACTAGCCCAAGGTCACCCAGCTGGCTTCAAGTGGAGGAGTAGAGAATTTATTTATTTATTTATTTATTTATTTATTTATTTATTTATTTATTTATTTATTTATTTATTTCAAATTTGTATTCCGCCCTCCCTGTGAGCAGGCTCAGGGCGGATAACAACATATTAAAAATACAATTAAAATACAATTAAAAATTCATGTTCATTAAAAACAACATTTAAAACAGGATGGTAGACAGCCTTCACAGGAAGGGTTTTATACACCCCTTTTTCCCCGGCCGGCAAAGGCCCAGCCTCAGCCATATGCCTGGCAGAACAACTCTGTCTTGCAGGCCCGGCGAAAAGATAGCAGGTCCACCAGGTGGGAGCCAGGACCGAAAAGGCCCTGGCTCTAGTTGAAGCTAGGCAGGCCTCCTTGGGGCCAGGGCCCACCAACAGCTGTTTGTCCCCTGATCGGAGTGTCCTCTGGGGAATATATGGGGAGAGACAGTCCCGTAGATATGCTGGTCCCAGTCCGCACAGGGCCTTATAGGTCAATACCAGAACCTTGAATCTGATCCGGTATTCCACTGGCAACCAATGCAACTTGCATAAGAATGGTGTTATATGTGCCCTATTTGGCACTCTCGTAGTAACATGCGCCACTGAATTTTGTACCAGCTGTAATCTCTGGGTCAGGCTCAAGGGCAGCCCCGCATAGAGCGAGTTACAGTAATCTAGCCTAGAGATGACTGTTGTTTGGATCACTGTAGTTAAGTCACGGGTTGACAGGTAAGGGACAAGTTGCCTGGTTTGCCACAGATGGAAAAAAGAGGACCTGAAAACCGCTGTGACCTGTGCCTCCATTTTCAGAGAGGCATCCAAGATCACCCGCAGGCTCTTAACCCTCGGAACTGGCACTAACGGTGCCCCATCGAGGGCCGGGAGCTGAAGTCCCAAACCTAATCCCCCGTGGCTCAAGTACAGGACCTCCGTCTTTGTCGGGTTCAGTTTCAGCCAACTCTGTTTCAACCAACCAGTCACGGCTGCAAAAGCATGTTCCAGGACATCTGGGGCTGAGCTGGGCTGGCCATCCATCATCAGATACAACTGGGTGTCGTCTGCATATTGATGACACCCAAGTCTGAAACTTTGCACCCACTGGGCAAGGGGGCGCATATAGATGTTAAACAATAAAGGGGAGAGTATTGCTCCCTGTGGGACCCCACACACCAAAGGGTGGCGGGATGACAATTTCTCCCCAAGTGCCACACTCTGTTCCCGACCATGGAGAAAAGAGACAAGTCACTGGAAGGCAGTCCCTCGTATCCCCACATCGGCGAAGCAGTGAGTCAGAAGATAGTAATCAACTGTATCGAACGCTGCCAACAGATCCAATAATATCAGCAGCGCCAAGCCACCTCGATCCAGATGTCTACGAAGATCGTCTGTCTACGAAGATCGTCAGCAATATCTCCGTCCCATGTCCTGGACGGAACCCGGAGTGGGAGGGGTCTAGGGCTGACACATTGTTCAGGAAGCCCTGCAGCTGTTCCACCACCGCCTGCTCAATCACCTTTCCCAGAAACGGGAGGTTTGAAACTGGGCGGTAATTGACCAGGTCAGTGGGGTCCAGCGATGGTTTCTTTAAAAGAGGCCTCACCACAGCTTCCTTTAATGGACAAGGAAAAACCCCGGAGCCTAAGGATAGGTTAACAATGGCCTCCAGTGAGGATCGCAGCCCCTCGGCACTGGCCTTTGCCAGCCATGAAGGGCATGGGTCCAAGGGACATGTGGTGGGCCTAACTGATCACAGGGTCCTGTCAATTTCCTCCCCAGAGAGTGGGCTGAAATGATCAAATATCAGCCCTGAAGACGGCCAAGGGGTCTCTAGCTCATTCACTGAATCAACTGTGGCTGACAATTCATGGTGGAGAGACAAGATTTTATCAGCAAAAAAGCTGCCCAAAGCCTCACAGCTAATATCTGAATTCAAAATTTGATGGCCTCCCTCTGGCAAGGAGACCAGTGACCGAACCACATTAAACAATTTTGCCAGGCGTGAGCTAGCTAACGCGATGGAGGCTGCATAAAACTCTTTCTTCACAGCCTTCGCTGCCACCTCATAGGCTTTCATAAACGTCCTATAAGATGATCTTGCCTCTTTGTCCCGAGATCGTCGCCACATTCGCTCAAGCTGTCTTAGCTCCCACTTCTTCTATCGGAGCTCTTCTGTATACCAGGGAGCCCGTCTTGCATGGGGGCAAAGAGGGCAGCTCTCCAGATTAGAGTCCCGCGCTCTTAACCGCTACACCAAACTGGCTTTCCAGTTATAAGCATTATAAACATTATACCCTTATGAGACCTCTTCTCTCCCCAAACTTTGCCCTCCTCAAGGTCCACCCCCAAATCTCCAGGAATTTCCCAACCTAAGAGTTAGCAACCCTAATAGTATGTAGTATTAATCTGTAGGAGCTGTGTTTTGTAGCAAAACCCCATTTACTTTCTGGACCATTAGTTTTGAGATACTATCAGAATATCAAGCAAGTTTGCAATGAGCTGACTTTTGAAATATTCTGTTTTTCATAGAAAAAGGCAATAGAATTGACAACGTGTCAAGTTCATGAAGAATAACAGTATTTTTAAACAAAAACACTGATGACTTAAAAATACTTTATATAAGGACATTTTGTGTTTATAGTTGATATCCAGTGACGAGAACTGGCTGCCCCTGGATTACACATTCCATTACATAACTTCGTGCTTTAAAATAATATTTAAATATTTTTTCTTGGCATTCATTTTTGTTCAGCAAGTAGGTAAACTACTAAGAAATCACAAAGATTTTTAGTTTTTCTCTTTTATGAATACAAAATAAATTGTGATGATTGCTTCAAAGTCTTTTGGGAACAAGGAAGCTTTTCTTAACAAACTCTCGAGTTCGGCTTAGGCCTTTCTAGCTGAGACGAACTAATAACATAAGAGCATTGCCTTTAGATCCACAGCCAATTATGTCAGGGAACAAACACATCCTTGACATTGTAAGAAAAAAGCCTCACTGTTTATCTCTTTAATAACCATTTTCAAGGGAAATTAATGTTACTTTGTCCTTTGTGCTGAACAATAATTGGATTGTGTCTTTCAATTATAGCTGGACAAATGCCAAGATATTGAAATACTTGGAAATATTAGATTTTCTTGTCCAAAAATTAGATTTTATTGGCATTAGTCTATCCAAAATTTCTTCATTTAAGGCTTTATTATGTGGAAAGTTGCTTTCAGCATAAGAACCTAACAAATTATTTTAAAGGGTAATTTTTAAAAGGGGGTACAAACATCTCTTCCTGTCTTTTACCCTGGGAAAGACTCAGTCTAATGGTGTAATTTGGTTGCTTGCCTTACCTAGGATGATTTTCTGCGATTTGCTTAAATTCAGTATCCCAGTTTGGTCTTCCATAGAAGGTTTTTTGTTTCAACCCAGTAATTACATCCACCTTTTCATCCTTATGTAAGGCAATGTGAGTAGCCTAAATAGGAATGAATAAAAAAAAAACACCCTTGTTTTAAAAGCAACAAGTTGTAATAGTGCATTTGAATCAACAAGGAGAAGTTATACTACTACCATATGAATGGAAATGAATATTAATGCAAAAATGCAATTATCAGGGAACACCCTTTTTAGGGGTGGGGGACTACTGCTCCAAGCCTCACAAATTGAGTGGTGGGTCCCATCAAAATAAATTTATTTTCATTAAGACATTTTTTATTCTTCCTAATAATAAAATCATATAAAAACAATAAAACAGTATCTGTAAAAAACAGAGCAAAGTAAACAAGAACCAGCTAGTCTGTAGCAAAAATTCAACAACAGCAAATACACTCTGGAACAACCATGTTTTTATGGTAAGCAAAGAAGGGAAAAAAAACTGTGCAAGCCATCCCTGACAAGGCATCTCAGAGGCTATGAATATCAAGAGAAAAAGCCCTCTTCTGAGTTCCCATTCACTGTAACTCAGAGGATCAGGTAATGAAGCTGATTCTAATCCAAGCTAATTGTAGTTTCTGAGCATTCTTCAGTCTGATGTAGAGCCCAATCTGGATGTTAATAAGTAGTGCTTAAGAATGGCCAGGTCAGGTTGCAATGGCCATGCAGAAATGGCTAACCAGGATGACAAACAGTACTATGGCTTAATATTTGACATTAACAAATTCTTTTCCTTACGTTGCCTCTACAGAAGACTTGCTGGGGGCAGTTTACAGATTAAACATAATACAAATCCAATAAAGTTGTTGACAATTAAAAGCCCGACATTAGAAGTATAAAAACAGTATAAAACATTAAGCAGCTTAAAATTAGTCTCCAAAAATAGTTTGCAGGCTAAAAGTACGTTATAAAAACGTTTAAAAGATTGAGATAATATGATGGATCTAGCATAACATTTCTGCTTGTGTTAGAACTCTTGCACAAGTAGAAACACAAGAAAAATACCTCAATGGCCACTTGATCTAAGTCAAGCTTGTGGATCACTATTTGCATTTCCACTTGCACATAATCTTGTGCAATCCATTCCTGGGTAGTATAATAAATAGGGTTGGAGCTAGACTAAATTTTCTCCAGACAGAAGACACTTCCATCGAAGAAACGGAACTTTCCTACCTCCCTTCTCCTGTTGCAACTTGCAACCCACTGATCCTCCCAAATTGCTTCTCCAGGGAGGCAGGGAACCCTTAAGAATAGCATGAAGTTTGAGTCCAGCTGGTACCTTAGAGACCAACAAGATTTTCAGCGTATGAGCTTTCTAGAGCCAGAGCTCCCTTCTTCAGTTACTAGATATCAAGAACTCATACCCTGAAAATCTTGTTGGTCTCTAAGGTGCTGGCTGGACTCAAATCCTGTTATTCTACTGCAGACCAACATGGCTACCCATGTTGGTCAGCAGGAGGGTTAAAGTGGAGGTGTTTAACAAGAAAGGGGAACTTGCAGAAATTACACCTGCCCTTCTGTGAGGGGAAAATTTAGTCTGGATGCAACCTATAAAGAGGAAAGGACTACGTGTTGCACTCTTGTGCAAGTGGAACTGCTCTAAGTCCATTTATGTTCCTGTTTGCGTATCACTGGATCCCAGCTAATAAATGGAACCTTAAAATGAGCAGTAACTTCAGTTCTTTGGGTTTGACTTCAGTGTGATTTGGTTTTATTTGACCTGCACATTTAATCATCGTTTAGTTCATGAACTTCATTCTTTTTCTCTCCCAGACAGACCAACAATATTGCTGCAGTAGCCTGGCTGGAGATTGGGTCTACATAAATTACCATCCTAGTCAAGAGCAGCAAGCAGTATTTTCTACCCCAGCTCAAGTTCCTGAAAGGTAGTATGGCTATTTTTTTTTCAGAATTCTACAAACTTGAAGCCCCAAAACCACTCAACAATGATGGAAAGAATCACCAAAAGCACACCACTATTTGATGGTAATTGCATTTTGCCCTGAAAAACATATATCTGAAACTCAGATTGTAGTTTATGGTTGGTGCATCACATCTAGAATTTTGTGTTTTGGAATAGGTTCTAAAACTTCCATGTCTTAGCAACAAAAATATAATCGCTCCTCTCTCTCTCTCTTGTTGCCTTTGTTAGGAGGAGTTGAGCGGCACAGAGTCTGAGAGACAAATGCATGATTAACACTGATATTAGTTGTTTCTGATGGATTCAGTTCCTCCTTGGGTTTTTATTGGCCAGAGTTTAGCCTCTGCACAAGCACTGTTTTCTCAGCCCAGAAATTCCACTGAAAATAGACAAGCCTACTGGCCAATGACAGAAAAAACAGCTTGCTTCTGATGCAACAAAACAGGAATTTTCTCCTCTGAACAGGCTTAAAAACCATTCAAAGTAGTAGGGAAGCCAAATTGGATGTACTGCCAAGGAAAGAGTGGCTCAATGCAACTATTGTCCACTCTTCAATCTGCAGTCAGCAGATGGGGTTGGAAACATAAAGCAATAATTGAAGTGGAACAAGGGTTGCCAGGTCCCCTTACCCTCTTGGTGAGAGGGTAGGAGACCTGGCACTTACCTTTGTAAACCCCTTGGGCACACGTGCAAAGGGTGCTCTTACAGCACGCTTGGTGGTGGGCATGCCCCTGCCCTTCACAGAGGCGAATTTCTTGCCTTCTGGACCCATTCCCCAGGGCCTTTTTCTCCTGTTGGCCAGTGGTGGCAGGGGGTAGAGGCAGGGAGTAGGAGATCCCTCACACCCACCAGGGGATTGGCAGTCCTAGGTGGGACTGGTTGAATAGTGTGGCAGAGCTATTTTTGCACTGGATTGTCTTCTTTTGTGGGTGCCACCTTTGCTCATATTGTAGATGGCAAAGTATTGGTTGTATCCAGACTAAATTTTCTATTGATGGAAAGAGATGTACAATTTCTGCAAATTCCTCTTTCCTGTAGCAGACGCCAAATTTGCCCCCATGCCCTTGCTGAGTTTCCCCTGTCTTCCAGGAGCAGCATTTCAGGGAGATCATTGGGCTGCAGCAGGAAGAGGAGTCAGGCAGGCCTCTCATTTACCCATCCAGGACAGGGAATTATCCACCCCAGTCCCAGTTTCTCACCTCTGAGGAAGTGAGGATCTGGAGAAAAATGGCCTCCACATAAGGACACTAAGAATTTCTCCCTGGTTTCTATGATGAAAACTACAGATAGTAGGGAAGGAAGCCAAGACTATCACCTGGAAGTGACATCATATCTTCCCCAGCACCCCCCCCCCCAAATCTCTGGCATTTGACAAGGATGTGAAAAATAATTAGGAAACACTGAGGGTGCAGTGATAAGGAACAGAAAAGGAAAGGACCTCCAATGACCATTTAGGCCTGGGGCCTCTCAGAGTCTCAAGAAGGCCTGCAAACAATCTTAGGGCACCTTCATACATCATAAGGTGGCTTTGTTCAAGCCCCCCCCCAGCATCCCAGTAAGAATAATACTGACATACTTTATAGACCTGTTGTAAATATTATTAAGATAATTTATATAAATCACTTTGAACATTTTAACTTGCCATATAAATGCTAAGTATTGTTATAACTAGGTATCTCTTACAAGTTTATTCTGTCTTTCTTCCAAAGAGCTCAAAAAGTTTTACATAGGTACCCCCCACCCCTTCCTGCTAGGTTGAGAGAGAAAGAGAGAGAAACCCAAGGAGTCCTGGGGGATTTAAATCCAGGTCTCCCCTTGCTCACTGCTCACTGCTATACCACATTGGCTACTTTTGTTCATATGGCTGCTACATTCTGTCAAATATGAGGAATAGGAATTTTCTAAATTGTTTTATGCAAAACAGTGTGTAAGTGAGGGGAGCTAAACCTTGCCCCTCACCTACCTTAACTCACTGCACTCTTGTTTGAAACATTTTCCCCAGCCTAGCCCTAATATGAGAAGAGAGCTGTCCTATATTTTCAATCAATAAAGCATGGAGGTGGGGGCAGGTTTTGTTCCCCTCTGTTTTATGTAAAAATAGGGGGGGGGGACCCCTGTATTCACACGCTTGCCATTTTATATATGACTGAGGTAGATATCTGAACATGCACAAGGACTTCTTTGTCACATTTCATTTGGCTAATACTTTTCTGAACCTACAAAAATGGCCAGCAGAAGTAGACATAAAGCTGGTGCCAGAAGCAGTGAGGTGACTTAAAGAGAACTTGAAAGGTTCAAACAAGGACAGTGAGCTTGGTTGGTGGCATAAGTTAGCCACATGGAGAACAGGAGATGGAATGAGTAGGAAAAGAGTGTGAGAGAAGGGCTTCGAGGGTGCCCAAGCAATAGATGTTGCAGACCGGGATACTGAGCTGCTGCTGCTGCTGCTGCAGAAGACAGAGGCCTCAGGTGGAGTGTCTGGGCCTCCTTCAGTGTTATACTTTAAAAGGGTACTTTCAAAAGACAAATGTAACTTCTATTCACTTTTAGGAAGTCATGCTTCTTGTGATTAAGCATTCATTTGATTACTGTTCCTTAGGCTGTAGCCCTGGGAAAGTAAGATTCAGTAACTCAGTCCCATCAAATTTCGTTTATACCTGACTTTCATCCCAGCTGGTAAGAAATATGTGATAGCTTAGAAAATGGGCTTTCCCTTTCTCAGCCATTTGTGCTTCCAGCAAGCACAGGAGATCAGCAAACCACTCAAAGGCAGACGGATCTCGGCAAATCCAATAGAAATAAACCTGTCAAGGGAAAGTAAAACAATTCAACAAAGTGCAAGCTTTCATCGGGCATCTATATGGCTCCTAAATTATTTATTTTGAGATAAGTGGCAAATCTTATAGCAGACTACTGTGCTTAGGTGTAAATTTATACTTGATTTTCTATCCAGCATTGGCCGTTCAGAGTTCCCTGACTATTGTTTTTTAAAATTCTCCCGTATTCATTCATTTACCATTTAAACAGATTTAATAAAAAACAAGTATTGTCTCCAAGAGCCAAATCTAGAAGCTTAAACTACTTCCAGTAATAAAACAGCATGAGGGACTTAAGAAGGTGTCCAAATATGTGCTGAATCATAAACTCTCGAGGCGGCCTTAGACAAAGTAATAATAATAGGCATTTCTATCAATCTTCTCAGCATTCAAAAAAGTTGACATCATTTCTCAGTTATCCTTTCAACAATTTTGTCAGGTTATCCTTACAACAATTTTGTTATCCCCACCCCCACCCTCAGTTATCCTTACAACAATTTTGTCAGGGCCTGCAGAGGGATGGAGGTAGATCAATATTATTGTTTCTATTTTGCAGATAAGGAACTATGTTGCAGAAAATTAGGACTGCAGTACAGGTTAGGGGTTCTGCAATCACTTTTATATACTTCTTTTGTATAGAATATAGCCACTGGGATTGGGGGCTTTAAAGCCCAAGATCACACAGGATAATCCACAGGTGGATTGGCAATTTTCAACAGGGAAACGAGGTGAAAGAAAGGGTGAACGTTTAGACATCAGTTTCATAGCATCCCTACTAGAGTTAATGATGCAGGGCCCCCTATTTCCCCCCCTCTTCCCTAATAGTCTGCAATGGCAGATTGGTGAGAGACAAAACTGTATGCCTTCCCTAGGGTTTCAGGAAAAGGGAATTGACCTGGATATAATAACAGAGACATAGTTAGAAGAAAATAATGTGATTCAGTCCCAACTAGAGGTGGGCATGAATCCAATTATGACCCAAAAAAATGCACGAACCAGGCCAGTTCATGTTTCGCGAACCACGGATCGTGGAAGCACCTTTCTATGAACTTCCACGAACTGGTTACTGGTCCGAGTTCGTTTGGGTCATATTGGGAAAGGGACAGTTTAACTTTTTAATTTAAACTTTTCCTGCAGCTTGCAAGTGGCAGGTCCCTTTAAACTATCAGCTGGCAGGCAGTAGGGAGGGATCCCCCCCATTGCCACCTGCCAGCTGATAGTTTAAAGGGACCTGCCACTTGCAAGTGGCAGGGGCCTTTAAATGGCCCACAAACCCCAGTCCCAGCTCCCACCGTCAGGTCCCTTTAAACTATCAGCTGGCAGGTGGCGAGGGGGAGAATTCCCCCGCCACCTGCCAGCTGATAGTTTAAAGGGACCTGATGCTTGCAAGGCAGGAAAGAGCCCTTTAAACTGTTAAATGCCCCTTTCCCTGCTGCTGCTAAGCGGCTGGAAAGGGGTATTTAAACCCCACAAACTGGTTCATAACTGGCCCCAGTTCCATGCCAGTTCGTGGTTTTTGGTTCGTCAAAATCCAAATCCAGACTATGGCCTCCACACTCTTCATAAAAGGAGGACCCATTAAAATGGCCTGCCCTTGGATCCTTCTGGATTCTAAAATGTTCTGTGGGATTTTAGGATTCCAAACACACAGAGGATTCCAGCCTCTATTGAGGCTGCAGTGGAAGCTTGGGACGTGAAGCTCTTTGAAGCCACTGACAAAATTGCTCCTTGTTGACCACGGCCATTTCCAGATGGCTTACCTGAAGCCGCTCCATGCCGCAATGTTGTGGATCGTGCCGGGGAAAACGCGAAATATCGCGTTTTCTCGTGTGAGTTTTGTGCGACGTCACGCAAAACTCGCGCGAGAAAACGCGATATTTCGCATTTTCCCCAGCACGATCCACAACATTGCGGCATGGAGTGGCTTCAGGTAAGCCATCTGGAAACGGCCCACTTCTGCCCATGGGATAGAATCCAGCCCTGTGGTTTATCATGGACCTGGGTGACCTAAAGAGGGCTGGAAGGTATCTAGAAAAGATGCTGGTGGAAAACTCACACTGAATCTGATAGATAGAATCTATAGAGCCCATTGGAAGGCCTATGAAGTAGTGGTGGTAGTGACAAATATGATTTCTCTACCACAATTGTACCAGCTGATTCATGACCATCCCAATTGTTTAAGGTATCTCGACATCTTCTGATTCCTACATTTGAAACTTTACTTGATCAGAAACAGACAATTAGCTGTGACATCTTTGCAAAGATTTTTGCTGATAAACTAGCACAAATACACTCTGACCTGGATGCTGCTGTTACTCAATGGGGAGGTTTCCTTGTGAGTTGGGGGAATTAGCATTCAAGGAGAGGCAATGAGAGGGGGTAACTTCAGGATCTCCACCTGTGTATACTGTCCTGGCTAGAGAACTCTTTCAATGACCAGACAGATGTTTCACTCAAAAGGGGTTTTTAACTGAAATAATAAAGATCAACAGCACTCAGAAACATACACAACACCAACACGGAGCTAACTAGAAAGCAGTGGTGAAAAATGGATAGAGTTTGAGGGATTGGCTGATAGTTACCATCCAGAAGAGGGCAGCAGGGAGAGACAGTGCTGAGCAAACAGCATCCTCCAGAAGTGACAAAGCGATGTGCAGGACAGTGAAGTGAGAAAGGCAGAAGAAGCAGGTTAAAGGGGCTTAGTGGACCTGCCTCAGGAACAATGCAGAAAAACTCAGATGGAGGTCCGAGGCTGGATGCTGTATCCAAAAACATGTGCACAACTATTACAGAGGAGCAGTCCAATTATACTGTGGAACTTCTGCCTCAAAACAGTGATTTAATGGTTGTTCCCGGGGTGGGACAAAGGATTGGGAAGCTGTCTCCGGGACAGGATAATGAACTGAGGAGGTCTGATAAGGTCTTCTTGGGTGGAACTAAAGTTGTCAGTGATGATTGATGACTCATGATGAACTATTGGTGGGTAAGGCTATCAGAGCTCTGAGTCACCTGAGAATAGGAGAATGGATTAGGGAAGATTGGTAGGGTGTGTTGCAATGATTTATTCAGGAATTCTCGGGGGACCCTATCTATTAGGATCCATGCAAAATTCCAAAGTATGGGGATTGAGAGCTGGCCTCGCCTGTCATCTCACATGCTAACAGCGTTCCATCTGCTGGCTGGGATCTGGCTTCCATTTTTCTGCCTGCTTCGGCAGTATTTGTATTTGAAACACATTTAGAGAAGGGGCTTATGGCATAGCTGTATTCGTAAGCCTTCTCAATATTGTGAGGGCAAGTCTGACCACCTGTAATATAGGCAAGACAAAAGAAATGCTTAATATACCTTCTGGTCTGCTCATGGACCATTTTTACTGATAATGACAGGATCCTGTCATCTGTGAATGCCACTACTTGTGCCTTCACAAGTAGTGCACTGAATCCTTGTTCATCTTGACTGCTAAAAACATCTGAGAACACCTAAATTAGTCCTTGATGCCTATCACAAATTAGGTGCTTTTTTCTGACCACTCAAAGAGGTGGCTATCCACTCACTACTTAAAAAAACTCTAGACAAAAATGATGTAGACCCAGGGCCAAGCTACACATGATGAATGACACTTGAATGGCAAGTGTATTTCTCCCTGTTCACTTGCCCTCCACTCAATCCACTTGCCGTTCAAGTGTCATTCGTCATGTGTAGCTTGGCCCCCAGTCTCTAATCAGCCTTTTCTAACAGCAGACAAATACCATGGCTGTTTCCATACTCTCTATAAATAGCGTGAGACTCACGGAAGGCTGCTGGCTTCCTTGCGTGATTTTTAACACCAGCCGTTTCCACATGCTGTTAAAGAGACGGTCTACTTACTGAACGCTAACTTTTTCCCCACAGATTCCAGATGCCTCTGATTTCAAAGCGGAAGCAGGCAGTTTGTCTTGCGTCTGATCAGCGTCTTTTCTGAGACCGGTATTTCCCGCTCTTTCCTGTGCCGGGTCAAGGACGCTGATCAGACGAAAGACAAACTGCCTGCTTCCACTTTGAAATCGGAGGCAATTGGAATCTATGAAAAAAAACCCGCCAGCGTTCAGTAAGTAGCCAGTCTCTTTAACAGCATGTGGAAACAGCTACCATCCGACTACAAAACGCCATAAATCACCGTTTGTGGCGTTTTGTAAACAGATGGCGTCAAAAATTGTGCAAGGAAGCCAGCAGCCTTCAGTGAGTCTTGTGCTACTTATAGACAGTGTGGAAACGGCCCAGGTCTTCTTGGATAAACTGAACTTTTTTCAGGCTCTGAACTTTTTTCAGGCTCGTTTGAGGATGGGCTATGGGACAGAGATGGCTCTGGTGGCTTTAGTTGATGACCTCCCTCTGAATGTAGACAAAGGCCATGCTTCTTTGTTGCTCCTCCTGGATCTATCTGCAGCATTTGGTACAGTGGATCATGCCATCCTGTTAAAATGTTTGGAGGCAGAAATATGTATTGGGATATTCCTTGGGCTGATTTAAACCATTTCTCATGGAACAAACTCGAAGGGTTGCTGTGGGAAGTTTCTGCAATCCTTATCTAATTGTATTGTTTATTAAATGTCCCAGCCATTGATCATGTTGACCTATACTGTGTAACCTTCCTTGAGTCTCAGTAAGAATGCTGGACTATAAATAATGTTAATAAACAAACAAACAGGACCTTTAATAAAATTCCTCCCTGATTTGTTAAGAGATTCAAACATCTTTCCTCAGTTTTGTGGTTGTTATTGAGAAGACGCTGCATTTTCCAAGCATGAAAGCTTAATATGCCATTCTTTCCTGAGCTATTGCCTTTATGTGTGCTTTAGAGAATATGGTAGAACAGATGTTATGTGCCCCCCATGGGCAACAGTTGTAACAATAATGCCATTTGATGAACAACACAATTCCTCAGTGCCCTGTATAGCTATTTTGTTTATTTCATCAATTTTTTAATGCTGCTCTTCCTCTAGGGAACTCAAGGCAGTATACATGGTTCTCTCCTTTTTTATTTTATCCTCACAACAACCCCGTGAGATAGGCCTGAATACATGAATTCATGAAGCTGCCTGCAGGATTTGAGTCCAGTTGGTACCTTAGAAATCAACAAGGTTTTCAGAGCTTTTGAGAGTCAACTTCTGACGTGTCTGAAAAAGGGAGCTCTGACTCTTGAAAGCTAACACTCTGAAAATTTTGTTGGTCTCTAAGGTGCCACTGGACTCAAATACTGCTGTTCTACTGCAGGCCAACACAGCTACCCACTTAAATTATCCTCATGAAGCTGCCTTACACTGACTCAGACCACTGGTCCATCAAGGTCAGACTGGCAACAACTCTCCAAGGTCTTAGGCAAAGGCCTTTCAGATCACCTACTACGTGATCCTTTTAACTGGTGATGCCACATAATAATCTTGGGACCTTCTGCATGCCAAACAGATGCTCTAATATCATGCTTCTCCAAAGGAGAAAGAGAGTAAAGGGTTCAAGGTCATCTCATGAACTCAGGGAACTTTTCCTAGTACATGCCATCATATTAATTGCCATATTGCACTGTTCTGCCTGCTCCCCAGTTTTTGTGGGAAGTAAATAGCTTAATGTTCCAGTCTTATCAGCTACTGCACCACTCAGAGCGGAACTACAAGTGACAAAAGGCACAGGTTGGACACTGGTCAGCTTCCCTCAAGTTTTGATGGGAAATGTAGGCATCCTAGTCTTGCAGCTTGGCTCTCTGACTGCTGTCCAATGGACTTTTCAACTGTCACTTGTCCAGCATTCCGCCAAGCTGCCTACATTGCCCATCAAAACTTGAAGGAAGCTGACAAGTGTCTAACCTGTGCCTTTTGTCATTTGTAGTTCTGCTCTCATACATATGGATTAAGATTTAGCTCAAATCCTTACACTGGCAGAGTATAAAACTTCAGCACTGTTGCTGATAACAATGATCCAGTGATCACCTACAATGGTCCTCAAATAACAGAGAGGTGGCAGGCTGTTTTAGAAATAGACATTTTTTAAAATCAGGATTTGGAGACAGAGACTATTTCACCACTTACCTTCTACAAGTAAGTACTCTACTCTGTTCTGATTAGAACTCACTTGGAGTACTGTGTTCAGTTTTAGGCACCACAGTTTAAGAAGGATGTTGACAAGCTGGAACATGTCCAGAGGAGGGCAAAAAAGTTGGTGAGGGGACTGGAGATCAAGTCATATGAGGAAAGGTTGAAGGAGCTGGGTGTGTGTAGCCTGGAGAAGAGATGACTAAGAGGTGATATGATTACCATCTTCAAGTATGAGAATGGCTGTCTCCTAAAGGATGGAGCGGAATTGTTTTCTGTTGTCCCAGAGGGACAGACCAGAACCAACAGGTTATATTAAATCAAAAGAATTTTTGGAGTTAGGAAGAATTCCTGACAGAGTAGTTCCTCAGTGGAACAGGCTTCCTTGGGAGCTAATGGGCTCTTTTTCTTTGGAGGTTTTTAAGAAGAGGCTAGATGGCCATCTGACAGCAATGTTGATTCTGTGATTCAGTATGAATTTAGCCAGATCAGGAGCGAATGAAGAGATTAGCCAGAGCTAGGCTCTCATACCCTTTCTTATATGCCCAGGATAATGCCGATCGCCACTTTGTGGTCAGGAAGGAATTATCCTCCAAGATAGATTAGCCATGGATCCTGGAGGGGTTTTTATCTTCCTCTGGGCATAGAGCAGTTGTCCGTGGGGGAGTGAGGGGGGAGATAGCTGTGAATGTCCTGCATTGTGAAGGGGTTGGACTAGATAACCCTTGGGATTCCTTCCACTCTTTGTTTCTATGAAGTGCTGGTAGGAGTGCTTGCCTTGTAGATCTATCTCTTGTTGTATACCGGATGTCACAGAATCAGTATATTAGCTCACTATTATAAAGATGGTCAATACTTATTAAGAATCTTGCAGAAAGTATAAAGGTATTTTTACAAATGAAATTAATAACTAAGGTATTACCTACCTTTTCTAGACTCAGTTCTGTATTTAGAGTATAACACTTATACCAGATGGATTTCAGGATGGAAGCAAAGGGAGTAACTCCAATTCCTGCTGCAATGCATACGCTGATTTGATATTGAAAGACATCTGTTGCTGCAGCTCCAAAAGGTCCGTCCACAGCTAGTCTGCAATAACATTTAGACTAATCTTACACGTCTGTAACATCTGCATTTGATTGTGTTAAAATACAAAATAAATAGGCATGTATTTTCTAAAACATTAACTCAGTCTCCTTTGCTACAAGGAAAAGGACCCAGTTTTATTTATTTATATTTATTTATTACTTTTATCTATAGCATTTTTTTTGCTGAGACTCAAGGTGGTTCACACACTGTAAAACAATGTAATCAGACAACATAAGACATTCAATCAACAATGCAATAGGGCTAGGATTACAAAAGCTGTGCAAATGAAAAAAGAAGATATCAGACATAATATAGCATTTCATTTCATATTGTTCATTTGTATCATATAATTTCAGTCAGTGGCATTTTGATTCAAAGAAACTATTTACTATAGTGAGAGGGAAGGTGGCATGGTGCAGTCAGATCTCAGAAGCTAAGTAGGGTTGGTACTTAGGTGGGAAACTACCAAGGAAAAGACTAAAAAGCAAGGTAATAGCAAACCACATTTGCTTCTCACTTGACTTAAAAGCTCCTTGCTGGGGTCACCATAAGTTGGTTACAACTTGACAGCACTTTACACATACATTATCTCAGTACAAGAGAACAGGAAGACCATGTGGGTTAGGGACCTGGCCATTTATCTAAGCATGCCATTGCAATTTTAAGGATTTTAGAAATCTGATTACTCATTTAATTGCATGTCCACATTTAGTGGAGGTATTTGCATATTTAATTATGACTTACTGAAAAGCATCCTGGTTATAAAGTCTTATTTTCTATACTGTGCAAATTACAGCACAGAGGAACTGATTTAATTTGGAAATGTTTCTAATCAGTATGAGGATATCTTGCTACATAGGGAAGGAATAAAAATGAGAGGAAAGGGGTTGGAATGATATATTAGCATTTAATCTATAAATGTATTGAAATGTCTTGAGTAAAAATAAAATTTCAGAGCTGAGCAAATGTGCCCCAGTCCAGAAAAGGAGACTTACTTATCCAAGCAGATGGATGTGAATACAGATCTCCACCTCGTTATAAATAAGAATAATAAATAAAAGTAATAAACAAACAAAATTGTCCATTGTCTTAGCTGGATGCATCTGTTGTTGGAGACAAGAATTCCCATCCTCATCGGTGATTGCTAGTTGTTGCACTTGATTAATTGTCTGTAGCTAGCACAAGGTTGTAGCTTCTTAAAAGCCCTTTTCAAATAATGACATCTATTTTTTAACACAATATTTTGACAACCTAATCCCTGATTCACTGGATTGAAAGTGATTAACAGTGAAATCCTAAGTAGAGTTACTCCAGTCTATGCCCAATGAAGTCAGTTGGAGAAACTCTGCTTAGTATTGCAGAAACATAAAATTCACATGGCTATTAAAATGCAGAATTTTAATTTAATACATTTTATTCCTATTTGGGCAGCCAAAAAAAAAAAGTATACATGTATACTTAGCCTGCTTATTGCAGTAGGCCCTTTGCCTTGTATTATAGCTTAGTTCAATACTGTTAATAGATTGGCGGGTATCTGAAAAGTGGTCACTGCTGTTGTGTCAAGCTGCAATATGTGAAAGCAAATGTACAAAAACACACATTTGATTGCTCATGTGATAGTCTTCCTCAAAACTTAGGGCCAAACTAGACGTGATGGTGCCCACCCCTTCCCTTCCCCCACTAGGGGAGGAACAAGAATGCCTCGGTCCACCATGCTGTGGCATTTTTAAACCCCTTTAAAATGGTGGAGGCATCCACAGATCATACCTGTGGATGCTGTCATGTCTAGTTTGGCCCTCATTGTCAGCATCCAGCACCTCCAGACAAGGGTTGGTTCTGCTGTTATCTGATTGGCACCATTTTATAACTTCTGGGAAAGATAAAATTTTTTCATAGCCCAGTCACTAAAAGAAATACATATATACAAATTAGCAAAGGAGAGGTTGCCACAGCACTGAGCAAAAGTTCTGCATTTCACATTGGCAATTTTATTTGTATTTTTTAACCTGACTTATTTAATGACATACTTGTATAAAAATACATTTCTGATTTTTAACTAAAACTTTCCTTAACCAACGCAACACCAAATTAAGCATGTTTGCTCAGACAAATTAGTTTATTAGAAGTAAAGTTTATAATAATATTATTATAAAAATAATATAATATTATTATTAATATTATATTAATAATAATTAAGTAATAATATATTAATAATTAATATTATTTCTGTGACCCTTATAATAAATTTATTCTCTAGTAAGAGTTAGCTTAATGTTCCTGTTGGAAAAAATGGGATTTAAAAGAGCTTATCTTTGACGGTATTGTGTCCATAGGAAAAAAGTTATTATTGTTTTATATGTGACATAATTTAAGTAGCTTTCCTGAAGTAAAACATTAAAGAGGATGTTTGATTTTTTTGCCAGCAAGATTCTGATAAAACTCTATTTTGCTACATCTATAATTATAATGTATGTTACATTTTGATATGTAAAAGAGTTTCACAAATCTTCAGCTAATGAACAAAAGAACGACAATTTGCAATACTATAATTAGTTATCAAACCTTGGCAGTTTCCAGGTCTCCTGAAAGACTTTTTCCTCTGCTCCAAAGGCATTGAAAAGGGCTTTGGTCCAATCCCCAACTGATCTTATATGTACACTGAAAAATTCCTCTCCAGGGGCTGAAGTGAGTGTGAAAGGGTGCCACTCCAGCTGTGAGATAGAAGGGCACTGAAGAAAGATATACTGACCGGCTGCCATCTTAAAACCACGTTTCTTCATATGAAGCTCCAGAACTCCAGAGGAATGAGACACTACCTAAGCCAGATTTAAAATATACTCAACACAATATATTAGTCCTGCTCATCAAAAGGTAATACAAAGTTAATATAGGAAAAATTACACTAATCTGAAAGTGTTATTTTGGTGCAAGAAACAGTAAAAACAACAACAACATGTACCCATCTATAAGGGAATAGAAAGGATTCTGTGAGTTTTTTCTGTGAATGTCTCAGCCTTGGGAAACTATACACTGTCCACCCACTTCTTAGAATAGAGGCCTGATGCAGGATCTTTTTCACCTGAGCTGAATCAAATTGGGCTCAGGAAAGGGAGTTCAGCATTGCACCACATCCGCAGGCTCATCCTGCTAGTAAATAGACATCAAACTAGAATACTTGCTACTTGATCTCGAGTTTCATAGATCTTTTGCTCTAATAAGAAATGGCTTTGGGATGCAAGATTTATTATCGCTCACATCTGATGTTAAAGTTAATTTGTTTGACCCTTGGTTTAGGGTTACCCTCAGGTTCTTCCGTTTGCAGCAAATATCTCTATTTTTCTTACTGTTACTTCTTACAACTTTATTATTCTTTGGCTAGATTCATTTGCTTTGCTAATTGCAGAACCATTTGGAAGATTTTCCTATGCCCCGTGTGATCAAAGGTTTTATCCTTGTGACTCTCAGCCTTCTTAACCCATACTACCTTTTTCATCTCTTGTATGCTGTATGAGCTGAGAGCATCTTTGCTCTTTTAATATCCTTCTCCAGTCATTGTAGAGACTACCATCTATTTCATCTTCTAATGACAGAGATGTCACCCTCATAGTTACCAGAAACCTTTCTGTGACCCTAAGGCTTTAAGATAGTTATTTGAACCAGACCAATTATTACTCTGGATTGGAACCCGAGCCTTCTATTTCACTTGAAAATAGTGAGCCTTCTATTTCACTTGAAAATAGTGAGCCTTCTATTTCACTTGAAAATTTCAGCTTCATTGCTATAAAACAACAGCAGCATCAGCAACTAACCCCCAGGGCCAAGGGGTCCCAGTTTAAGGGCTGTTCTCTTGTGAAGATCTACCACTGCTTCCCCTCCTTCTTATTGCTCTGAATCTTTAGGTTCTCCACTGAAAAGAAACAATGCAATTTCAAATACAAAAGTCTTACAGGGCATTTATGAGGTTAGCTTCAGAATGAGCTGTTGAACTGTACACTTCGGCCACACACTTTTCAGAGATGGTTAAAGATAGATCCTTCACAAGGTGAGAGAATGAAAGTGTAATTTTAAGTTTAGCAGTATAAGTTATTTCATGAATCTTATCAGTTGAGGACAATTGGGGATTGGGTGGTGTTTTGTCTAAACAGAAGCTAGGAGTGAATTTAATCTGATTCTAATAAATTTGTTGCCTTTATGAGACCTTCTATAGCATAGTGGTTAAATGATTGAGCTTTGAATCAGCGCTCAGCTGGTTTGAACCCCAGCAGCAGGTGACCTTGGGTAAGCCACTCCTCTCAGCCCCAGCTCCCCAGCTGTATTGTGGGGATCATAACAACACTGTTCACTGCTCTGAATGGGGCACTAATCTGTCTAGGAGAGTGGTATATAAATGCATGTGAATTTGTTAAAATATTAGTCTTTCAGTGCTATGATGCTTCATGTCTCCTTGTTTTTTTGTATGTCTATCTATCTAGTGGAGAGCTGGTGCCAGCATACAAAACACAGTTCTATCTCATAAGCAGAATTTTCTGGAGATAAAGAGGATTTGCTGAGGCCTTCTGCATGGGAATGGTATTTTTTCTTTGTTGATCCCCCCCCCCGCCCTTGGTATAGGTCGAATCCACATTTACCCATTACCCGCATGTTTATCGGATATCTTCCGTTTGCCTCCAATCCGCAATTTTTTCCTCTTCGTTCACATTCCTGCTTCCAATCCGTCTTTCTCGCGCGTCCCTCCAGTCACACGGCCGCTCAAAAACTGCTTTTTTGGGCAGGACCTTTTCCCCCCACCCATTTATTTTTTATTTTTTTGAGCGCACTTTTCCGTTATTTCGATCTTGCCTTATAAAGAAACATCATTGAAGATAATGATGCCTCTCTTTCCCCCACTGACAGCACTGATGGCTCTCTCCCATTTCTTTTTTGGAAATTTGGAAGTATGTGGGAAGCTTTCGTGGGCATTTCCTATGCAGGACAGTTCAGTGCCTGAATTTTACTGAAGTTTCACTTCCTTGGAGTGTCATTATTTCAATATTTCATAATTTTGATATTACAGTAATATAAAATAAAAAAAATAAAAAAACAGTTAAAAAGGAAGTTTCGCGAGTCCGTTCTGAGGATGGATTCACCCCAAAATGATTTTTCAAACTACCAGATTTGATTCAGAAACAGCATAATCAATAAATCCAATGCTATGAAGTCAAAAACAGTCTTTTGCAGACTACGGAGCACTTGCAAGTTGAATAAGCCAATAGGAACTCTCGGAACAGCCGGAGAGACAGAAAGGGGAGTGTTTTTAAAAAAAAACGCGTAAATTGCGCATTGGCCCGTTCACGGCCACCGTGAAACTCCCGTTGAAAACCTGTGACCACATATTCGGGAGAAATGAGAATGAAATGCGTCTGTTTAATGAGGTAATGTGACCGGCACTCGGGATTGCGTGGGGAATGCGGGGAACATGTGACTTAGAATGAGTAATGTGGATTTGACCATAGTCGAATTTTATTCCGGTCCTTTTTGCTAAAATACAACTTTTGTAATTCAAGACTGTGTCTGAAGTGTCCCAAACCCGATCTTGGCCATCATTTGAATGGACACCCACATTTCAAGGAAATATTTCATGGGTAGAGTGCTGCTACTGATCTGCAGATGCAGCTGTAAGAATAATGCAATCTGGAAATGTTTAAAAAGTGGTCTTATTCCAGCCATTGTCCTCAAATAATAGCAGTGGTATAAAATATAGCAGCCAATCTGGACATTGTCATTGTTACTTTTTGAACACTAATATCAATTGATACAATGAACAACAGCCAATTAGAAAAACCAGTCGGTTGCTCTGAACAGGTGTGATTCATTTGTCTTTAAATGTTCAAATATTAGCTACAATTTGCTCCAGGAAGCATAACTATTTACAGTTCATACATCCCCTCTATATTTTTAATCTGCTTATTTTGCATATCTTGTAGTTCAATTTCAGACTGTTGTAGGAAAATTGAATTTTTTAAAAAGTAATATTATGATCCCAGTACTAAAGAATCATGAATATGATCATGCAAATGTACAGATTAACTGTCAGCAACAAAGAAAGGACAGAGAATTTACTTCTGATGAAGCAAGGTAACTATACATTTTGATTTTAACACAGATAATAATGCTTAGACTATATACACACCTTTGTAATGACAACTTCTTGCTGAAACCTCCAGAGCCTAATCATTCTTTCACAGATGTATAATATCACAGGACTTAAGACCCATTTCCAAGCCTGTTGTGAATTATATAAGCAGAATTTTATAGAGGAGTACACATTTAAACTTCTTGAGCACTACAGTCCATCTCCACCTTGCCATTGCTAAGAGAATGCTAAGACATCACCCCCAAAATTCTCAGCTATGATCAGGGCAGTTGTTATCCCACATTCTGAGAAATGCTCTTGCATTATACCAGATTGCATGCATTGGCCTTTGCTTTGGGATCTGGTAATGGTTTAGTGGCGTTTTCCATTACTGGGAAATAAGAAAAGATCAGATGACCAACTAAAACTATTATGCCTTGACAGCTTTGAAGTAATTACAAGCATTCCTCTCTGCTAGGCTTTTTAGTTGATCCTGATAACAGAACACAACAAGCTGATATGGTTGTTCATCCCAATCCAGGCTTTCTATTTCTAGGACTCCTTGTTGGTCATTGGCTGTTTTTTGCTTACTTGTCACTGTATGGTCAACAAATAGAAGCCTATATCCCACTGCTGCAGTGCACAGATGTGACTACAATGTGTTTAACATGCATTCAGCCTTGAAACAGTTTATTAGCCTGCATTCTAGCCATATTGTTGACATGTGCTAAAGCCTACATGCAAATCTTATCCAGCAAAGGCATCTCAGTACAATATAGCCTTAGTTGCTATATTTTAAACTCTTCTCATGGGGCGACCAGAGCACTTTCTAAATCCTTTGAAGTCAATTGAGTTAAAATAAGTTAATGTGGTTAGGAGGATTGTACTGTCAGTATCTTTTTGAACTCTGTCTGGACCCCTATCCAGCAGGAGGATCCACACTAAGTATCCCTTTTGTGGCTCACAGCTGCTGATTCAGGAGACATATATTTATTCTCAATAAAACTTTAACTCTTATTTATGTCAGTGACAGAATATGGAAGACTGGAATTTCCAGCATTTCAGATGGTTTCCTTTCTATGCTTCCACTTCTAGTGTACTGAATTGGCCAGAAATTGACCCAAAAAGTTGAGTTATGCTGAAATTACCTATTCTAATTTAATTGATTAGGCTGTTTTTATTGTCAGTAATTATACTTAACAGATCTATGACATTAAGTTGCTTAGATCTTGAGATAGTATAGCTGATAATGGCACTTCCTGGTCATATATACTGATCACCCTATTGATCAAAACTACTTAGCTAGCCATTTATATTAACTAGTAATTCTGTTTGGCTGAACTGCAACAGCTTTAGATAATTAGATATAATGGAAGATGGAAGATGTTTAAAAAGTGTAAGCATTCATTTTCACATCTTAGTTGTAGTATATAAAACTTACAGTGGCTTATTTTTACCAGCAAAGGTATGGAAAACTGTTGTTTTTAATTACCCTGTAACTCTGTTTAGCTCAAGTGCTTGGATTGAAACTGATTTTTAGAATCAATTATCTATACATTTATCAGAAAGCTGCTCTGCAGCACCATTAATTGTTATTGTTGGATGATGCTTCCTTCAAGCCACTTTGCTATTTAGCCATGATACTTGAGGAGACAGAATATGGACAGGGAAGCTGATGGGTCGTTTGGGATTCCTAGCATCACTGCATGTAATAGTGACATAGGCCCTGTGTGCATGTTGCTATGAATGCACATATACCCTGCATGTATGTGTGTGCATCAGTGTGTAAGAAAAAGCCAACATGCATTCACTTTAAAAAATAAAAAAGGACTAGGACCTGGATGAATGTGGAGTTTTAATACATGTTCAGTTGTACATGTGCTGAATGTAACATGATAATTACTCAATGCATATATAAAGAAAAATCAAGTGTACACTGTACAATGTGATCAGAAGAGTGTCATCTAATAGAAGTGGCACCATTAAAATGTGATTCCCCTTTAAAGGACTATACTGCCTTGAATCCACATTCTGCTACATGGCAAAATTGTTGATCATTGAGCTAAAAATGAAAAGAAAGCATGTGTTTTAATGGGCTAGAGCCCATTTTTGTTAGATGCATAAACCTACATGTTACCTGTGGAAACATTCACTTAGGCTTATGAAGCCATGGTGGTGCTTCGTGTAAAATGTCAGTGATGAAAAGTAGATCATTGGCCTAATTACTTGCTAAAGAAAAGGAAACGCAAAGGACTTTCTTTTTTCTGTTTGTATTAGACAGACATGAAAACCCTGGTGAGGAATTTTTAAACTATTTGATATCCTCTCTGAGAATTCAGTGGAGGCTTTCAAATATGCTCCTTTGATCCTTTCGCAAGCAGCTGTATAAAGTGTTATCTTTAAAGTGTCCTTTTGTTGGAAATGAATAGCCTTTGATGGCCTGTTGAGTGACCAAGTTTCTTTCCTTGTATTCAGGATGCTTGCCTTTTGCCAAGGTGATGAAATCATTAATATTGAAATTAAATGCTCTTGAATGGGTTGAAGATGGGGACTGGGGATTCAGGCTTTTGTACAATAACGGCAGATTAGCATCATTAGTAGGGAAGCCTCGTAAAATCTGTGATGCTCTTCCCTATATGTGAAGACAGCATTGTACACTCAGTAACCATTTCAGAACAAAACAAAACTCTGTAAATCTTGTAAAGAGGTGCTTAACTCAGTTCCTTGGCTAGCTTGCTGATTTTCCATTTGATTACCAGAAAGAAAAAAAGAAAAGGGAAGGGGAAAAAAAAAGAAAGAATAATAAAAAGTTTAAAAGCTAGGCACTTTAAAAAGGAACATGGATCAACTCAACCATGAACTTTAATGAGTTACCTTGGCCTTGGTATTCACACTCAGGCTAACTACTTCACAGAGCTGTTGTGAGGATAGCTAAGAGGGAGAGAAGAACCATGTACACTGTCTTGAATGGGAAAGGGTAAGATAAAACGTGATGGATATTTTGAAAGAAATATTTTATCTGTCTTGCTTTCCCTTTTTGGTGCTTTTTAGATTACACCATTGTCAGTTGTTTTGATTTACATTATGGTCTCACATCTACACAGTATGTGAAATTGATTCTTTATCAGGGTCACAGATGGTCACATAATTAAATGACATGAGAGTGAATGAGCCATAAGACTATGTGAAAATGACCATGCAGTAAGTAACCTAGCAGAGCCTGAAATGGAGACTAAATGGTAAGACAATACTAATAAAGTGTTTATTTGTAAACTCTGACTGACTGATGACTTGCTCACATTTATACAGTTGGCTGCCCAGTGGCATCCAGTGAAACAGATCTGTGTGTGGGGGGGGGGGGGCTAGAACTCTCATCATGCTGTGTGAGAATGTACATATGTGAAACACTACTGACTGCATTGTACTTAACTGTAGTGTTTGAATATGTGAAAAGTAACCTAACAGACTCAGACTGCTGATGAACAAACAAAACAATTAACAAAAACTTGGCTCCCTATTCGTAACTGGAGAACATAACACAAACTAAACTGATGTGTGTTCAGTAATCACTAATTAATGACAAAGGAAGAATAACACCTGCAGTGGCCCATGATCTTGGCTTAATTTAGAGCCTCACAATGCACAGTAACCATTTTAATAATGAAATATGCATGATGCAAGTGTCATTCTTACCACAGGGTCATTTCCAGAAAACTGTGGCACAGGGCACTGAGCTGTTGTCTCCCACTCCAAATAGTGATCTTTACAATAAGTGACATTGTGCAGCAACAGACTCTGAGGAGTCTGACCACGGATAAACCGTCTAAACAGGAAAAAAAAAAACAAATACAATGCATAAACCTAGATCTGAGTCAAAAAAGCTGTTTCTGTTTTGTTTTTATTATTGTTAAAAATCACCTCCAAGAATCATGGAAATTTGGTTCTAGTCAGTATCAAAGCCTTAGCATTTTTACAAATAGTACCACACAGATGCCCTGACCTGGATGGCCCAGACTAGCCCAATCTTGTCAGATCTTGCTTACTAAGCAGGGTTGGCCCTGGTTAGTACTTGGATGGGAGGCCACCAAGGAAGCCCAGGGTCCCTTAGGTAGAGGCAGACAATGTCAAACCTCTTCTGTTAGCCACTTGCTTAGGAGGGTTACCATGTCAGCTGTAATTTAATAATGGTACTTTCCATAAGCATTATACAGACAGAAGCTTAAGAAACTTTATTAGGTTTCAGGAGAACACAGATGAGATAGCAACTGTCTTGCCTCCTTGTAGGGCTTTTTTCTATGCCACCCTTTGATCAAGGGTACCCCTCATAATAATATTAATGATGGATATAAAATCATGCCATATAACACATATCTATACTCACCCCATACCATGGAGAACCAAACCAATATAGAAAACAACGAATAAGTGGTGTGTGTACCAAAACACTTCATAGAATGATCGGGTAATGATATCTCTGGATGAGGTCATGATCAGAATGAAAGAAACAGTGATCAGGAGTCCAGTCATTCCAGCAGTTGTTGTTAGTATTTCAGTTATTGCATTCTAAAAAGGAGAATAAAGTGTTTTACAGGAAGACTAAATTAATATTGTGATTTCATCATAAAAGGAATGTGTGAAACAAAAATTAAAAATGAGATACTCTGAGGAATTAATTTTAAAAACACTACTATTTTCACCTAGGTTTGTGCCTGAAATTTGTGAAAATATTAGCTGCAATTTATTTGCTTCTATGAAATGAAAAGAGGAAATTATACAATCTCAGCACTGCCTATTTTGCTACATGAGAGTGTTCCTAAAGAGAAGAAATTATTACAGCAAGGGTTGATGAAGCAGAAAGCTAATGATCAAAACAGCAATGAATAATCTAACTGTGCAAACAGATCTGCAAATGGATCTCGGAGCGTTTTTTCTTGACAGGCGCCCCATATTTGAATCAAGACTATAATGTACGTTTATGTGGGAGAGGGTAGCTTAAAATCCTGCCCAAACCATTTCCCAAGTCAAATACCACCCAAGAGATTTTTGCTTTCTTTTTGCTGTGGATCTGATCTGAATGGCGGAGAGGGGCTGCCACAGTGCTAATTATCATTTTTTTTAAAAAGTGGAGATCCATTCCGTTTTCACACTACATACCTGCTTCCAGAACATTGCGAAACGTAGCACAAAAAATGCAGAAGATAGCGTCTTCTCGCGAGAGTTTTGTGCGATGTTGCGCAAAACTCTCGCGAGAAGACGCTATCTTCCGCATTTTTTGCGCTACGTTTTGCGATATTCTGGAAGCAGGTATGTAGTGTGAAAACTACATTCCTAGCATTCCATCTCATCTGGACATTTTGAGAAAGAGAAATGAGTGTGCTGCTAAGGAACATGTTCACAATGCCATATTACTCTTCTTTCAGAATAAGACATGGTGTATCACTAAGGGCTTTCTTTTCTGGCTCTCTCACATCTTTTCCTTTTCATTGCTTTATCTGAGACCTCCCTGTTCCTATTTTTTCTCTCATGTTCTTCTGGAAGAAAATATTTGCTTCAGAGTTGTTGGGTAGGTCTTGCTGACCTCTTTAGCCCTCATCTCACACATTTCTGCTTAGAACTTACTGCAGAGCTCATTTTAGAGTTTAACAATCACTGTCAAAGATTGAACTTTAAGATCTGCTCTTCCTTATACTTGTCCATGTGTTCCATACTACAGGCTTTTAAATAAATCATGGAATTTCAATAGCGAAGATGCATGCATGTGCATGCACGGTAGTGTAATAGGGAAAAGTGGAAAGCTCTGATAGGTACATATTTCCCACTGGATTACTACAGTTATGTACAATGAGACACCTGTGTGGCCCTACTGGGCAAAAATGCCAAGTTTTTAACTAAACTTTTGTATTAGCTGCACCTCTCTTGACCTTTCTGACACAGGATGTGTGTGGAGTGGGTGGAGATCTGATGAGAAACACCAACCGACCAACATAAATGCCAGCTTACTGTGTCATAATTCCTGATAGGATTCAAGTAACTTTCATTGGGGTTCTTGCCAATGCTGGACAGTTTGTTGTTTAATTCTCCTGCTTGTTTTGAATGGCTAAGGTGATATCGCTCTATGTTGATCAAATGTGCAATGATATGAATGGCTGTAAAGACATAGTTGTACAAAATAAAAATTATGACATGAGGATACTGGAAATAAACAGAACTTTGCTTTTCTTGACCCCCTCCCCCTTGCTCGCTTGCCTTTGGCTTCCCTGTGTCTTGCTGTTGCTGCTTCCCCTGATCTTCCTTTCCTTCATGTGCCAGGTCTTTACCTTTTTTCAGCCCATCAACTCTTCCTGCCCAACCTTCCTTCCTCCTTTGAATGCCTGTTGCTATTTTTATGTTTCTATATGTGTATTTTAGCTTTCATTTTAGTTGTTTTAATAAGGTGTTTTTTGGTTTGATTTTAATGGTTTTTAAGACATATTTTATTATGTATGTTTTTAATCTGATAGCCTCCTGGGTGGACCTGATGAAGGCAGAAAAGCAGGGTATAAATTTTGCACATAAACAAACAAACAACCACAAACAAACAAATGACTACCCTTATCCCCACCCTCCTATTGGTTTGCCTGCTTTACTCCACTGCTCTTTCCTTTGGTAGTTTCCCCTTGTTTGCAGAAACCTTTACCTTAGTCCTAGGTGGTCCATTGCAAATATTTTAATCCACACAGTTGGGGAACCCTGGGCTATTAGATATATGATTACATTTGCATGCGGCAATATGAAACTTCTCCATTTGTAATATGTAACTCAGGATGATATTCCTCATTTAATTTCTTTTTTATATTCACTTATAATTTTTAGTTTCCCATTTTTCACTGTAGTTTTGGTATGTTTACTTTATGTACATATGTGTGATTTTAATATGCATTTTATGGAATATATAGAATTATACATCATTTATGCTGTTTTATTTCTATCTATTTACAAACCATGCCATAAAAGATACAATCAATAGAGCCACAAAGTGGAGCTAGGGACAGTCAGGGTATTTTGCTACACATCTGAAGGAAGTCTCATAGTTGGAGAAAATCTGAAAGCTAACAAAAAATCCTCAGGGGATTAAAACTACTAAAATAACAGAAATTCTTGTAGCTTTCAGAAAAGAATACCCTCTGAATTCTTTTTGGCTCTTGGGGTTTGCTAGGCAACAATATTGCCAAGCCTTCAAAATCTTGGTTTCTGTAAAGCAAAGCTGTGGGAGGGATCAGGAGTGGACAGGGAGATCAAGAAATAAAAACTGGAAAACTTACCTACATACATACATATAAACATACTTGTGTGTGTGTTATGTGCTATTGAGTTGCTTCTGAGTTATGGTGACTTTATGAATGAGAGACCTCCAAAATGTCCTATTGTGAACAGCCTTGTTCAGATCTTGCAAACGGGAGGATGTGGCTTTCTTTATTGAGTCAAGCTATCTCATTTTGGATCTTCCTCTTTTCCTACTACTTTTCATCTTTCCTCACTGTCTTGACTTTTCCAGAGGAGTTAGCCGTGTTAGTCTGTAGTAGCAAAATCAAAAAGAGTCCAGTAGCACCTTTAAGACTAACCAATTTTATTGTAGCATAAGCTTTCGAGAACCACGTTCTCTTCGTCAGATGCATGGAGGGCAGAAGGAAACTGGCCAAATATAGAGGAGGAGAGGGGGGGAAGGGGGGGAGGAGGAGAGGGGGGATGTAAACAACTCCTTTGGTATGGAGATGCAAACAGCTCCTTTTGGTGTTGGGATCAGTTTGCTTGTGTAAAGTTTCAAAGGAGTTTGCTGTGTTAGTCTGTAGTAGCAAAATCAAAAAGAGTTCAGCAGCACTGCAGCACAAGCCCTCGATAACCACAGTCCTCCCCGCCAGATGCATCTGACAAAGAGAACCGTGGTCCTCGAAAGCCCACGCCAGGTGCCACTGGACTCCCCCTGACCCCGCCTCTGTAAAGGAAATGAGTTACCTGTGATAATGATGAATTCATATGCAAATTTGACTCTGTCAAGCTGGGACTGAATAGGGACTATGAATGGTTATCTCATTATCACAGGTAACTGATTTCCTTTACAGAGGCGGGGTCAGGGGGAGTCTAGTGGCACCTGGCGTGGACTTTCGAGGACCACGGTTCTCTTTGTCAGATGCATCTGGCGGGGAGGACTGTGGTTATCGAGGGCTTGTGCTGCAGTGCTGCTGAACTCTTTTTGATTTTGCTACTACAGACTAACACGGCAAACTCCTTTGAAACTTTACACAAGCAAACTGATCCCCACACCAAAAGGAGCTGTCCACATCTCCATATCAAAGGAGTTGTTTACATCCCCCCTCTCCTCCTCCTCCCCTCTCCTCCTCTATATTTGACCAGTTTCCTTCTGCCCTCCATGCATCTGACAAAGAGAACTGTGGTTCTCGAAAGCTTATGCTACAATAAAATTGGTTAATCTTAAAGGTGCTACTGGACTCTTTTTGATTTTGACTTTTCCAGTGAGTCTTGTCTTCTCATGAGTCATGACATGACCAAAATTTTGTCATTTTAGCTTCTAGGGAGAATTGAGGCTTGATTTGATTTAGAACCCACTTATTTTTTTTTGGTGGTGGTGGGGGGGGGGAGGTTTGGCCATCCATGGTATCTGTAAAATTCTCCTCCTCTCAAATGAATCAATTTTCTTCCTGTCAGCTTTCCTCACTGTCCAACTCTCACCTCCATCAGTAGTAATGGGGAGTATCATGGCATGCATTATTTTGGTCTTGATCCCCAGCAACACATCCTTATCTTTAAGCATCTTTTCTAGTTCCTTCATGGCTGCCCTGCCAAGTCTGATTTCTTGGTTGTATTCAGGGCCAGTGCCACAGTTTCTGGCACCTGAGGTCAGGGGTAGCTTCAGGGCTGTTGCCGCCCCCGCACGCCCATGTGCGCACACACCCAGACTGCTCAGTTTCCCTGCACCACCCCGGCCATCTGCCATGCCTGGCCCGCAGCTGTGTGCTAGCAGCGGCAGCACAAGGCAACATAGTGCCAGACCAAATGAGACAAGGGTTGCACAAGTTTTCTTGGGAAATGTAGGAGACGCCTTCCCCTCTCTGCTGCTGCTCACTGCCCTCTCTGAACGTGTATGTTTGTGTGTGGGGATGGACCCCCAAAGCATTCCCCCCCTATCTCTTGCCTGTCACCTCACAAACTGGAAAGGAGCGGAGGAAAAGTGATAAGTTTCTTTTGGGGGACTGGGGGGGGGATGGGACAGAATAATGACAGAAGAAAGCAAAGGGGAAGGGAAAGGAGAAAGCAGGAAGGACCTAGAGAAATAGCTGCGCCTCAGGGTATGCACTTTGAATGAACTGCTGAAGATGCAAATCCTTCTTCCAGGCACAAGCACCTCTCCCCACCCCCTGCCACAAGGGCACTCTGGGAGAGAGCAGAAGCAGCCCACCCCAGAATGGTCTTTGGGTGCCCTCGTGTCCAGCAGGCTTGTGCCTGGAAGAAGGATTTGCGTCTTCAGCAGCTCATTCAAAATGCACACCCTGAGGCACAGCTGTTTCTCTAGATCCTTCCTGCTTTCTCCTTTCCCTTCCCCTTTATTATCTTCTGTCATTATTCCATCCCATCCCCACCAGGTCCCCCAAAAGAAACTTATCACTTTTCCTCCACTTCTTTACAGTTTGTGAGGCGACAGGCAGGAGATAGGGGGGAATACTTGGCATGTGTGCGTCCTCCCAGCCCTCCCACTCAGTTGCTCTGCAGTGTGTGCACCCACCCATGGCTCCCTTCTGGCGCCTCTGCACCCGAGGCAATTGCCACACTTGCCTCCATAGATGCACTGGCCCTGGTTGCACTCTTCCTTTTGGTTGATGATTGAGCCAAGGAATAGAAAATCTTTAACAATTTCAATTTCTTCACTGCCAACCTTAAAATTATTGATGGCATTCACTGACACTCAAACCTTCTCACCACGTTAAGGTGTGTATCCAAGAGAGGGATACGCACATATACATACATGTGGTCGAGAGTGCTGTCAAGTCATAGCTGACTTATGGCAACTCCTTGTAAGGTTTTCATGGCAAGTGACTAACAGAGGTGGTTTGCCACTGCCTGCCTCTGAAACTCTGGTCTTTGTTGGAGGTTACCCATTCAACTACTAACTAAGGCTGATCTTGCATAGCTTCTGAGATCTGATAAGATTGGCCATGCCTGGGTTATCCAGCTCAGGGTAGATCCATCCGTCCATGTGTGCCTGTGTATGAATGCTAACTCTGGTATAATGAAACAGAAAACTGAATGGAGGTAAAAAACCAAATGTTTAATTCATAGAAATGAAAAGTAAAATTGAAACATTAATTTTGGGATTGAAACTGGAGGGATAAGAATTTCACAATCATTCTATACATAACATTCAAGGAATTATGAAGGAATCATTCTATTTTTCACTGTATTATTCTCTTCTTTTTTCACTGACTCCCTTCCAAAATGCAGAGATGTGCATGCGCATAAGGGACATGGTTTCCTCAGTGTTAAGGTAAATATAAATTTATTTCAGTGCTACTTACTTAGAATCTGAACCATCATCCTAGACCCAGTGTATGCCTAGTGCTCTTTCCAATCCCTCTCCTTTACTTCAATGGGATGTAAAGGAATGTGCACACAGAACTGCCCCTTCTGTAACTGTGAATGAAGCAGGCTTTGAAGTTGATAAGTGATGTGCATGTTAGCTATAGCATTCCTTGCACTCAAAATCTGCCTGTATATTTTGAGTTATGGAAAAGAAAGATTTTGATGCCAGGTACATGATTATGTGTAAGTTTACATCTGTTACTTTGTTGCATGCTGGCCTTTAATTTGCATCTAGCTCATCACTGGGTTCTTTTACTGGGTAGGAGAGAGGGGACATAGAAATGAGCTGTAATTACATATTATTACCTACCTATACAGTGAGCAAATAAAGAAGCAAAAACAGAAAAGTTAAACCAGCTACATTTGATTAATCTGTTTTCATTCAGAGAATCATATACAGCTCTTATTGAATTAGTACACATAGTAATTCATGAGAAGAAAAAAACCCTTTCGGTCTTTCTGCATGTGTCTTTGGGTTAATAGTTGTGTTGAAGTTTTAGTTGCCTTCTAATTAACTACTTTTAGTATTCCCATTACAATCAATCAATGTATAGGCATGTATATTGCTGACTCAAGTACCAATGTCTAACAAAAACAATTCAATAGCAAATGAAGCTAATTGTGCTAGATCCAAAGTTTGTGTTCTACCAGCATAAGACACTTTTGCCAGTGGAAACAAACTTTCCCACCTCCCCACTCCTGCTGCAGCCCACTGAGCTCCCAGAAATGTTATTCATGAGGGAAAAGGAAATTTCAGGAACAGAAAGGGGTTTGAACTTGAAGTGAGGAACTGCATTGGGAAGGAGAATTGTCAAAAATCACCCACCCTTTCTGTGACAGTAGAAACCTCTGTTCCCTTGGATCCAACCCACTGTCTTTTGCATACACTACTGGAATAGGTTCATACCCTGGATTAGGGCTAATGGTTAATGCCTGAGCATACAAGGTGAATCATGGTTCAGAGCCACAATGAGAGAAAGGGGGATTTGTACGAGAAAATGGAGAAGTGAAGACATCGAGGAAGTTGTGATCCTTTGGATTATTCTTGGTTCTTTAACAATAGTTCTAGGATAGCTAGCATTGCATCTGTACCAACCCAAGATAAAACATACACCTGCTTTTCCTTGGTATACCCTCCTACTCCCATCCAACATGCCACAAATGGATTTCTACTGATTAATTTTAGATATATCTACTGTTTCACCAGGTATCGTATTTAGTGTTTCAGTGTGAGCTTGCAAGGGATTTCACAAATTGAATCCTCAGCTGTATTTAAGTGAAATTATTACTTCAATCCTAAGCACACGCACCTTAGAGTAAGCCCCAGTGAACACAATGGGACTTACTTCCAAGTAAACAGGCATATAAGATTTCATCAGTGAAGATTTCCATCAGTTTTTTTTTTAAATGAAAAGATCTATACTGTGATGCACATTGAGTTGGTCCATGAGAAAACTAAAACAAGTAGAATTAATGGATTTATATTCCTGGAATAACTTGTGAATTAAGAGGAAAATGTGCACATTCTTCAGAAATCCATTCTTAAGATGAAAATAAACTGATAAATTGCTGAATATGATAGATAAATATATCATCCAAGAGCACTGTAAAATGTTCAGCATTCCATACGTGTCTGAGGTTTTTACTAATACAAAGAACAAAAATTCAGCTGACTGATCCTAATGGGAATAATGCCATGTTGGAGTTGTTCCATATATCCTGCTGAGGGCAAGAATATGAACAGCTGTTATACAGCATTCTTGAGCCATCCATCTTAAAATGGAGATATTTCTTGAGCATTCAAACTCACATGTACAACTGGAAATACAATGTAAAATGTGGGACAATTTATTGCTTTTCTATCTCCCTCCCTCAAAAATCTTAGATACGTTGTAAATTGGAATAAAGCATTTAGAGCTACCAAAGGGTCTTTGGGAATGGTTATGGATACATGTATATCAAACACTTATTTCAGCTGTCACCCTATAGCTTCTCTCATGTATTCCCTAGATACCAGGATATATGTTGGAGATCTCACTCATGCCAGACAAAGTTATTACATGTTCTTTGTAGTTGTTCTAAAATAGAACCTTTTTGGCTGGAGCTTGTTAACTGTTGCAAGACAATGTGTAACATTTTGTATAGCTCTTCTATTGCCCCCATACGAACGACTGGATTATGAAAACCTTGAAAATTGCTCTCATGTCTAAAATAATACGTAAGTGTAGAAGTATAAATCAAGAATATTTAAGAGCTGATAAAGATGGCTTTTATTTATAATGTTATTGGATGACAAGGTTAACACTGGTTTTTCTCCTTTTGTATTTTTTTCTTAAACTTTGTAATGATTTTCTTTTTGTATTTTCCTCCTCCTTTCTTTTCTTTTCCTTGCTAACAATAAATTTTTTTAAAAAGGGAAGAAGGAAAAAAATTACTTCTTTATATTCCATGACTCTATGGAGTTGCAACCAATTCAATCTTCTGAGTAGAGATTCTGAATCTCCTCTTTCCAGAAGAAGGAGCAATTTTCAGTTGAGTCATGTGTGTGTGTGCGTGGAGGGGGGTGGGGGGGAGTAACCCCCCCAACCTAAATGTGTCTCTGGGACTTATCTACAGGATAGGAAGTGCCTTAGGGCAAAATTGTCAAATACTTTATATCTCAATTTCATCATTTTAATTGAAAACAAAAGCAGAAGTGGCAGTATTTCCATGTTGTTATTAGAATGCTGACTTTATGGGTTTGCATTTAAACAAGTGTGCTTAACTTTCTTTAGATTAAAGGTACCAGTTGGAGTTCATTCGATGCAATCTTATTCTGTTAGGTTAATATTGTTTGTTTTTGTTATCTACTCTGAAGCTTTGGGATGGGGTGTGCTAAAAATCTGAAGAAACAACAAAACAAGCTACTCAATAGCAGTGCTCAAGTCAGCAATACTGTACATTTCCCCAGAAGGGTTTTCTTAAGGAAAGCAATTAGGGGAGTAATAAACATTTTGCAGCATGCTTATGTATTATTAGGAATGTCCAGTTGCTGCAGAATAACCAATCTATGCAAGCTTAGGATGTGCTTTATAATGGAACACTGGAGGGAACAGGTACCTTAACAGGAATGCAAGCTAAGCACTCTCAGCTAGTGCTGCAGAAGGCAAACTTAAAAACTTACTTGCATTTACAGCTACTCCGTAAGCCACAGTCTTGTGAAATGTGATATTTTTGTCAAGCTGTCTTCTCAATATTCCTCTGTAACACTTGAGAAAAATAAAAATCTATTTAAAAATCATGCTCATGTTTATGGCAGTACTGGTTTGTGGACAATTTTACTGTAAAATATGTTCAATTGGGTGAAGATTTGTCAAAAATTCAGCAATCTCCTAATCAACACATAGCATATTCTGAACAGTGGGCACATCTACATTACAACTTTAAACTAGTTTGACAACATTGGTTCTTCAAAGAAAGAAGAGTTTTGAGAGGATGGTGCTAAGAACAACATGTTACAGACTGCTGCTCTCCCCGTTTCTGGGTTCCTTTATTCCAAGTCATATCGGATAAAAAGGACTGAAAAGATGTTTAAAGATGTTGTAAGTGACCCAACAAGAACCTAAAGAAGGCATCATGGCTGTAATCTATCAGCTGACAGATGCCAATCAAGACTCAATTAAGCTTTTAGGTCTCACACTTGTGAACGTAGATAAAGCTATCATGATATTATAATGCAGGTCCTGATAAAGTTACAGCTGGATGAATTTGCCCTGATTCTTTTGTGTGGTGAATATATATTTTGTGAATGTTCTGTCCTATTGAAAAATAACAACAATACTGCTTGATCATATGAAACAACCACCTAGTGTGGCATTCAGTTTCCCACTGGGACCAAACAGTGGGAAAGGGCAGAGTGAGGCAAGGAAGTCCTCTATTGCTGCCTCTACTAACTGGTATGCAGTGATAGACTGCATCTGAAAATGAGTTTCCTTTTGCCATCATGGTTAAAATATAATATTGATATTATAGGGAGGGCTGTGGCTCAGTGGCAGAGCCTCTGCTTGACATGCAGAAGGTCCCAGGTTCAATCCCTGGTATTGCCAGCTGAAAAGGATCAGGTAGTGGATGATGTGAAAGACCTGAGCCTGAGACCTGGGAGAGTCTGAGTAAATAATACTGACCATGTTTGATTAATCGTCTGTTTCAGTATAATAGCTCACGAAAGCTCATAGGTGCTACTGGACTCTTGCTCTTTTCTACTGCTACAGACAGACTAACATGGCTACCCATCTTGATCTATCTTTTAAATCTGTCTAAGTTAGCGGCTGAGCTTCCATAAATTAATTATATTTTGTGTGAAGAAATACTAACCTTTGCCTGTTGTGAATTTATTGCCGCTCAGATTCATTAAGTGAACCCAAGTTCCTTTATATTTTCCCCTGTCAAGTTGCAGCAAACTTAATGCGACCCCATTGGGTTTTCAAGGCAAGAAAGGTTCAGAGGTGGTTTGCCATTGCCTGCCTTTGTATAGCAATCCTAGACTAAAAAATTCTATCTATTCATTTTTGTCACATGATGCGACAAAACATCCCTATCATATCTCCCTTCAGCCATCTTTTTTTCTAATTTAAAAACTCCAAATGCCTGTCTTCATAGAGGTAGTGCTTCAGCCCTTGATAGCTTTAGTTGCCCTTATGTTTACCATATCCAATGATTCCATCAAAGTTACTCCTTAGCTATCCTCTTTGCCTTTTCCTGCTAGTTGACAATAATGATTGACCTCACTTTCTAGCTTTGCTTTAACAAAATACTATGCTCCATACTGATTCTTGTCTGAATACTATGCTTTAGAAATACTATGATAATATTTGCTACATTGTAATGAGCCTATGACATATTGACCCCCCCCCCCCAAGTATAGCAGCCTGCTGGACATTAAATGCTATAGTTTCTTTCAGATTATTGAATGTGTGTTTCTAGCACTCTTGTCTAAAATCTGGTCTAATATGAACAACATCACTGATATTTAAAATGTAATAGTTGCACATCAAAAAGAAGTACTTACGAAGCTTGTTCCTCTCAGGAATGAAATAAGGTTCCTACTGACTGGTAACAGGATTAGCAAGAAGTTAAAGTTGAGGCATGTGGCAGAAGCTCTTGCCCAAGCAAGTGTGGACTATACAGAGAATGGTAATATCGTTACACGTTTGAAAAGACACTCCTCACATATGTATATTTTAGTACTCTGCATATACACACATAACATCACAGCCTTGTCCTGATCCTAAGGCTTGCACCAGCACCAGCAAATGTGAAGATGTATCAAATAGAATATTAGCTCAGTGCCAGAAATTGGTGGCAAGAATAGGGTTCCCAGGTGCTCCCTGGTGTCGGCGGGCAAAATCCCAGGGATTTGCCCCCTCATCCGCTGATTGTCCAGCGATCGGTGGGAGGGGGCAAGCTCCTGGAGCTTGACTGCCACCAGCAGGCACCTCAGGAGTGCACACTGGGTACACGCTCCCAACCCATGCAGCGACATCACTTCGGGAAGTGTTGTTGTCATGCTGCCCATGGGAGCATTCCCGTGCTTCATTGGGGGCCAATTTGGGCTCCAAATGGGCTGAATTGGCCCCGTGCAGAGCGTTGGAGTGCTCGCACAGCCAGCATGGTGACATCACTCCTGTAAGTGACATCATCACACTGGCTATGGGGTGCATGCACGCACAAGAAAACCTCATGCTTGGCACAAAATAATTGCCAGGGACTCCACCCTCCCAATGGGAAATGAGGAGTACCTGCCAACCCTTGGTAGGAAGGTTATAGTAAGAAATCTGTATAACAAATGATTACAGTTGGGTGAGAAGTATTTTACTTAAGACACTTTGGAAATTTTTTTTCAATGCACAATATTTTTTTAAAAACCAAACACAAACAGCACCTGAAAGTAAGTTCTCAGTTTGTAAGCCTGTACTGAAAAAACAGTTTGGGGCCTCGGACCTAGGTCTGATTAATAGACTGCAGACACTTAGATAGACCAGACTAGCAGACCAGACTAGCAGATAACTGATGTGTACCTAGGTCTGTATTAATTTGCATGTTTAGCAAAGGTTCATAGGGCATGTGTTGGAAAAGGACTAGGAGAGATGGTATAATGCAGGACTAGGTTAGCTGAAAAGACTGGAAGAGGAAGAGGAGTGCTAAAGCTAGTGTTTTTTGGAAGGCAAAGCTTGTTTCCAAGCTTTGGATCTAAGAGCCAATCTACAAGTGACGAATGACACAGGTTGGACACTTGTCAGCTTCCCTCAAGTTTTGATGGGAAATGTAGGCAGCTTGGCGGAATGTTGGACAAGTGACAGTTGAAAAATCCATTGGACAGCAGTCAGAGAGTCAAGCTGCAAGACCAGGATGCCTACATTTCCCATCAAAACTTGAGGGAAGCTGACAAGTGTCCAACCTGTGTCATTTGTCACTTGTAGTTTGGCCCTTAAAGAAGGTCACAGAGCTGAAACTGCTAGCTGAGAAAACTTGTTCCCTGGGAGAACAGCAGTAGCTGGGAAGAGCTGAAGAAGCAAGGAAGAGCAAAGAGCAGGAATTGCTGACAGCTGAATTGACTGCCTGAGACCAACACCCTAGTACAGAGCTGCCCAACTTCGTCTTGCCAGGAGAAAAGAGGAACTTCTCCTAGTGCAACAAGCAAGCTCTAGGATTCATACAGCATTTTCACAAAAAGAGTCCGTCTGTTGCAAGGCCGTCTAGACATTTGGGATTCTCTTCCAGGCGTAGCCTCGGGCAGAGCCGGTGCCAGGTGTTCTGGCACCTGAGGCCAGATACCTGCACCTGGGGGCAGCTTCAGGGTGTTGCTGCCCCCACGTGCATGCATGCAAAGCATGCGCACCCAGACTGTGTGATGGCGGCACTGCACGTGACTCTGCATTGACTCTGCACTGGGGTCACTGGTTAGTGAACCAGTATTGATAACTTTGGGAACATTTAAATTGGATTTACATTTTGAATTTGTAAACATATCTTTAGAAATTGAACCTGGCCCTCAGAACTCTGGGAGTTACACATTTCTCTTTGATAACCCCCAAATTGAACTGGATAGGACTGTAGTATGCTTTAATGACACAAAAACAAGACTCATTATGAGAAAATAATTTCTGAGCAAACACACAGGCAAAGCTAGTTTAATGAGTTGCAGTTTGCAATGGAATGCAAAAAACAGAGTAGCATGAACCTATTCATGTTTGTTTATACAAATGTTCAGTGGGACTTACTCCCAAATAATACCTAGGATTTCAATTGAATCAAGGACTGCAGGCTAAAAGTAGCTTGCAAAAGAGCCATTGAACCACCTTTTACTTACACCCAGCATAACCCGTGTATAGAGGTAAGCATCATCATCTTCATACCAGTTGAATGTGTCAATAAACAGGTATAAATTTATTCCCAGCCACAGTAACTAGAACAGAAAAGATTCAGTGACAATTTCAGTAATTCCTTTCAATTTTTGTCCTTTTTTTTCTTTCAGGAAAAGAAGTTCATTACTAGCATTCTAAAAAACAGATAAAGGAGATTGCAGAAAGGATCTAGCAAGCTAGTGCCATCCTTTCTGAAAATACAAGATAGTATTAACAAAGATTGCTGCCACACTATATTTGCCACTAAGAATCTGATTATGTAATATAAATCTGAAATTAAGGTTTATTATGCATGGATTGCACAGAAAGTGTGAAACTGCAAGCCTTGCAGCAAAAGCTGAGATTTCCTAAAAAATCAGAAAATAAATTAGAATCGCTAGTTTGTTGCAAAATAGATACTTACAAATAAAATAACGGATGGACTTTCATTCAATATCCAGTACGTCATCTTGATTTGGTCTTTCCTGTACCAGTTACAATTTACAAACTGAGGTCTCTGGATCTTCCACTTGCTTCATAAGCAACTCTAAGGAGCAGCAGCCCAAGAAGAGTCTAATTAAGAACTTCCTATCAGATGTTAGTGCTCAGGGGTGGGGTGGGGGATAGTTTATGATGTGAGAAATTAAAAGCCAGTTTCTTTCCAAATTATTTTTGGACAAAATGAAAGGTTATTCTAAAAAATAAATCTCATTGTTCCTTCCCTTCTAAATTATCTATACAATTTCAACAAAAGCTTAAAGTATTCCACGTTTCCCCCTATACAAGTAAAGTTCTAAGCAAGTATGTGTATAACAGGTTGGGTAATATCTAGTGAAATAGCTAGAGCTTCTATCAGCATGCTATAGCCATGGTTTTTGAGGCTCTTTTACCCTGCACTTTCTTGTACAGTCTTTTAAAAAGTCACTCAAGGAACTTAGGAGATCTTCCAAAACAGCTTCTGATGCAGCACAAAGATCTGTAGCTACAGGGGAAAAGCCAGAGTGCCCTGGGGCATGTGCAGAAGCCTTTTTGAGTATATTCACTGGGTTCTTCAGATCCAGTGTTTATTCAGAACTATTTGCATGAGTGGAGCATAGTGATACTTTTTATTGAATAATCCTGATCTCAAAGGAACATAAAATAAAATTGTGCTATATGTGTGTTAGAAAGGTCACTATTTACACATTAAAATGTTTATAATACCACTTTCTGACAGATACTCAAAATGTTTTCCAGACATACAGATAAAACCATATATGAATGATTCTTTATTACAGCACTTAGCCAGTACATTTACCATAGAAATTTAAGTGCACATTTTACAACCATTTGAACATGGAACATATGAATATATACAGTTTAAAAACATAAATTCTTAATATCTATCAAAATTTGTAAAAACCAGGAAGTCGGCATAGTTCTAAGCAAGCAACCAAAATGGTGGTCTACACTCTAATGAGCTTTAACAACCAGAACACAAAATTTCGCTGTCTGGTGTAGTGCAGTAAAATCTGAATTTGACAACAGTTTCTCTAATTTGTTCTTTTCCGAATGTTCTGAGATACCTTCCAAAAAGGGAATAATAAATCTCGTACGTGCTGCCTTATAGAGAGGGCAACTCAGGAACACATGTTCCTGGGTTTCAACCTCCCCAAGTATACAAGGGCATAACCTCTCATTCCAAGGAATCTTCTTAAATCTGCCATCCAGAACAGCAGAGGGTAAGGCAGAACATCTGGCCAAAGTAAGCGCTCTCCTGAGTTTGTTTACCTCCAGAATGGATAAGTAGGGAGCAGGTGCAGAAATATATCTGTTACTAGGAGGAGCTATAAAAGCTGGAGTGCCCTGTAAGTCAGATTGTCATTCAATATAATCGATCCTTTGCCTGACCAATTGCCTTGCTTGATCGCTTCCCATCATGAGAAGCACTTGAGGGGAAAATCCTATTGCCATAATTTTCTGTCTAGTGGCAATCATCCACTTAGACTGGAAATCATCGGTTAAGATTAGGGGTAATAAACCACAAGGGATCGAATTTATCCTTATCCATAGGAAAATGGAATGCAGGGTGATCTTTGCTTCAACTTTCTGCGTGCCAGTCTCAAGGCGAACCATTGCATTAGAAACACACTTCGGAACTTGAAGGACCGCTCTCAAAAATTTCGATTGAACTAACTCTAGAGGTGCAAAACAAGAAGTTGGTGGTCCAAGAAGTGACCCGTATAGCATCTGAGTTAGTGATTTGGCCCTAAACAATTTTATGGCCGCCGGCACAAAATATCCCCCTGAAGTGCGGAAGAACTTCAGTATACCTTGAGCAGATCTATCTCCCACACATGCTGATGCATGACTATGCGTGACCGATAAAACCATATACATTAAAACTAGCAACAATAGATTTATCTCTATCTTGATTCTGTTTCAGGTTTTCACTATTTTCCATGCAATCACAACAACTGTTCACTGGTTCAGGACAAATACAGCTGCTCTTGGGCGCTGAAAGCTCACTGATATAAAAAATCCCCAAACTATAGATTATCTTACTCATATGAAGGTCAATAGAATTGCTTACAACACTAACAGTGCAATTCTAAGAAGAATTACTCCAATCTAAGCCCATTGAAAACTCTTCTGGAGTAACTCTTTTCAGGATTGCACTTTAAGTTCCTTGAAACGTCATACGGCAATTCCCACAGAATCAAGCCAGCATTGGCAATGGCTGTACTCTGGGTGTGGGCAGACAGAAAAGAGCGGAATCTGTGGAAAGTCAGCCTCAGCACTCTGTTTGGGATTTATTTTTTTATTTACATTATTTATAGTCCCCCCTTTTTCACTGAGAATCAAGGCAGATTACACAGTGTGAGTTAGTACAGTCAATTCCAAAGATATTTCAATAAACAATGGAATAAGGTATATAAATGCAAATTTCCCAAGATTTAAAACCAGAAGAAATCCAATACAGAGCCAAAGAAATGCTGAAACAGAGCATTAACATTTTTAAGCCTGACATATTAAACAACAGAGAAACTCTTGCAGCAATAGACAGTACACAGAAGTAAAGTCTACAATTCCCATCCCCTTACCAATGCAAGTGAATGGTGTGGTTCACAGTATCAAAGCTAATCAGAGGTCTAATATGATCAGCAGAATGACATTTCTTTTGACAGTCTCTAGATGTAGATCCTTTGTCAGAGATACTAAATTTCATTTCATCTCATAACCAGACTATAAACTTGATTGAAAGGGGGTGAGGGGAATATGTTTCTTCAAGAAATGACTGGAATTGATGTGACATAGTAGGTACCATTTTATTTTCACTCACTCTCCCTTTCCTGAGTTTATCTGCCTTCCCTCACTCTCAGTTTATATCCTGTTTCAGGTGTGTGTGCAACATGTCAAAGTATCTATGTGTGTGTGTGATTCCTACTGCACTCTGTTAGCATCTAGTGCTCTCTTACTATTTGGCACCTGTGATGCTAAGCTTTCCTTTTCACCGTCCATCACCAAATCTGGAACATTACTAGCAAGAATAGTGGAGAAAGACTTTCCAATTGCTGTCTCTTTGGGACTGGTTGTATGGTCTTATTTCGCACTCACATTTACACATCAAGGAAAAATCACAGCAGAAGTTCCTAATATTAACCCAGTTTCATTTGTTCAGTATATGGTGGAAACCTAGTTTATGGAATGTGTGCAGGTAAATAATACTATCTTAAGTTATATTTTTTATTTTGTGAGTTTATTTATTTAGAAAATAGCTGTACTTTCTCTCCTGAGACCTGCTCAAGGCCACTCAGTACAGTCTCAGTACAGTAGCTGTACAGTCCTCATAGCTGTACTTTCTCTCCTGAGACCTGGGCCGATTCCAGACGGCCCTCCCCATCCCGAAACGTCGTGCGTCGTCGTGTGGAAAATGCGAAATATCGCGTTTTCTCGCGCAAGTTTTGCGCGACATCGCGCAAAACTCTCGCAAGAAAACGCGATATTTCACGTTTTCCGTGCGACGATGTGCGACGTTTCGGGATGGGGAGGGCCGTCTGGAATTGGCCCTGCTCAAGGCCGCTCATAAAATAAAAATGAGACAATAAAATCATGAAAACAACAAACAACATAATTATCAATATTAAAAACAACCAATTGAAATCAAAAAGAAGCACACAATTGGCAGCCTAATATGATTTCCACAAAACAGTCCTCATTGCTAAAAGCAGATCATACAAACAACTAAAAAGATAGATCCTCAAAGCCTGGGTAAAAAGAAATATTTTGGCCTTCTACCTAAATGACATTAAGGGAAGTGCCAGACAAACCTAAAGAGAGAGGACACCTTGTTTGAGGAGGTTACATTTTCATCATGCTATTTCTATTAATCTTTGCCTTGGTATCCATTCCCTTGATGTTATATGTTATTTTAACCAAGCCTCATGTTAGATCTTAAAGGTTGTGAGTAGCATTTATATCCACCTGGTGAATGGGAAATTGTTTTGTAGGCTGGTATTGTTGAGCTGTGTTTGTTGTACTGTGGTTTTGTGTCATTGCCTTCATTATTATTCCTGTATATGTTTAGCTTGTTAGTAAATGTTTTTATACCAGAAGCTCATGAGTTGTCAAAGTGTTTTTTTAATAGTTACTCAGATGATGTTAATTCCCCAATCCAAAATTGTAACTCAGGAGAGCTATGAGATCTTTCTCTCCTTTGTAAGTGGAGTATTTGCCCCCAAGAATCAGGGGCAGCCCTTCCAGTGGTATACACAGGAAGCATCTTACTATAAAAGTTCACCCCATGGTGTTGTGTTGGTTTGCAATTTGGATGTGTTCAGAAGGATGCCTCTAGGCCAGGGGACAGACTTGAGTAGCTATTTGGGTAACAATTGATCCACTAGGGAAGGCCACAACTCAATGGTAGAGCAACCTGCTTAGCCCCAATTCAGTCTCTGAGATCTCCAGTTAAAGGATCTGGCAGTAGGCAATGTGAGAACCTGGAGAGCCCCTGCCAGCCTGAATAGACAATACTGACTTTGAAGGGCCAAGGGTCTGATTCAGACAAAGGCAACTCATGATCACTACTACATGCTCAATACATTTCACCAAAAAGTTGATATTAAATATAGGACACTCTGCCCCTTTTATAGTAGGAAGAACTTCCATTCATCTACTGAGGGCCAAGCTACACATGACGAAAGACACTTGCCTGGCAAGTGGATTGAGTGGAGGCAGTGAACAGGGAGAAATACACTTGCCGTTGAAGTGGTCATTCGTCATGTGTAGCTTGGCCTGAGACTTTTATAATCCTAACCAGAGTTCACTAAATTCACTGTGTCTCGAGTGGATTAACAAATATTGTCCTCAAGGGACCAAATTAAACTGATCCAAGAAACTGCAGCAAGTGATTGTCACATCTTGGAATAAACTCTAAACAGCAGCTTGTAAGTTAGACAGTATCTGAGATACCCTCAGCCAAACCTATGCATGTCTATTCAGAAGTCCCATCCAGAAGTCCCATTATAGTTCTGTCTATTCAGAAGTCCCATTATGTGCAGCGAAGGAGACTCCAAGGCAAATATATGTAAGATTACAGCCTTACTCAGCAAAGAATTGCACAAAATGCTCACAGCAAGCAAAAGCAGCATCACTTTTCAGATCGTATTTGGGGCATGGAAAACCACATACTAATTAGAGAAATAGTAGAGTCCAGTAGCACCTTTAAGACTAACCAACTTACTGTAGCATAAACTTTCGAGAAACACAGTTCTCTTCATCAGATGCATGGAGGGTAAGAAGAAACTGGCCACACACACACACGCGCACACACACACACACACACACAGAGAGAGAGAGAGAGAGAGAGAGAGGTGGTGAGGGAAGGGGGGAGTAGATGCAAATCAGTTTACTTCTGATAATGAGATCAGTTTGCTTCTGTTAAAGAAATCAATTACTTCTGGTAATGAGATAACCATTCATAGTCTCTATTCAATCCAAGTCTGACTGAGTCAAATTTACATTTGAATTCCAATTTAGCAGCTTCCCCTTGGATTTTGTTTTTGAAAGGTTTCTGTTGAATTACGGTGACCTTTAAGTCCTTGATAGAACGTCCTGGTAGACTGAAGTGTTCTCCCACTCATTTCGGGATGTTGGCATTTTAATGTCAGATTTGTGTCCATTTATTCAGAGGATGGCTGGTTTGTCCAATGTACAGAGGAGATGGACATCACTGGCACATGAGGGCATATATCACGTTGGAGGAACAGCAGCTGTAAGTCTGCCATGAACATGTTAGCATATTGTGGTGCCATGCGTGTGCCCATGGCTGTGCCATTAACCTGTAGATATAAGCTGTCACCAAATTTGAAGTAATTGTGAGTAAGTACAAAGTGGCAAAGTTCAGTGGCGAGGTGTTCTGTGGTTTTGTCCGGGATAGTATGCCTGATGGCTTGTAGTCCATCCAATATCACCAATATCTCACGTATTCATGGCATACTTGGAGCAACACTTCCATCCACTGAAACCACTCCTGTACTTAAGGTTCTTGGATGACATCTTCATCATTTGGACCCATGGGAAGGAAGCCCTTGAGAGATTTTATCAGGACTTCAACAACTTTCACCCCTACTATTAACCTGAGCCTGGACCACTCTACACAACAGGTACACTTCCTGGACACCACTGTGCAACTACAAAATGGACAGATAAATACCGCCTTATACCGGAAAACCCACTGACCGATACTCATATCTACATGCCTCCAGCTACCACCCTAAATATACCACTCGGTCAATTGTCTACAGCCAAGCCTTATGTTACAATCGTATCTGCTCTTGACTGGAACTCCCACTTAAGAGATTTACAATAAGCATTTTGGGGGCTACAGTACCCCCCAAATGAGGTGAGGAAACAAATCGACAGGGCCAGACTAGTATTCAGAAACAGCCTGCTCCAGGACAAACCTAAAGGAACTAACAACAGAAAACCACTGGTTGTTACCTATAGTTCCCAGCTCAAACCCATTCAACGTATCATCAGTGATCTACAACCCATCGTGGAAAATGATGCCCCTCTCTCACAAGCCCTGAGTGGAAGACCTCTCCTTGCCTACAGACAGCCCCCCAATCTTAAACAACTTCTCACTAACAACCATGAATTGGCTGGCAGAGTCACCAGCACAGGTACCAGACCCTGCAAACAGACCCAGATGCCAACTCTGCCCTCATATCTACCCAGGAAATAAGATTACAGGATCCAATGGCGTCAACTACACTATCTCTGGCTCTTCCAGCTTCTCTTCCTCCAATGTGATATATGCCCTCATATGCCAACAATGTCCATCTGCTCTGTACATTGGACAAACCAGGCAACCTCTGTGCAAAAGAATAAATGGACACAAATCTGACATTAAAAATGGCAACATCCATAAACCAGTGGGAGAACACTTCAATCTACCAGGACATTCCATCAAGGACTTAAAGGTCACCATAGTTCGACAGAAACCTTTCAAAAACAAAATCCAACCGGGAGCTGCTGAATTGGAATTCATATGTAAATTTGACTCAGTCAGACTTGGATTAAATAGAGACTATGAATCTCATTATAAGAAGTAACTAATTTCATTAACAGAAGCAAAATGATCTCATTATGAGAAGTAAACTGATTTGCATCTACTCCCCCCCCTCCCCTTCCCCACCTATAGATATCTGGCCAGTTTTTTCTTATCCTCCATGCATCTGATGAAGAGAACTGTGGTTCTCAAAAGCTTACGCTACAGTAAGTTGGTTAGTCTTAAAGGTGCTACTGGACTCTTAACTAGTTTGCTACTGCAGACTAACACTGCTAACTCCTCTGGATCTATACTAATTAGAAGTGCTCATCTGGATGCAGTGGTTGCAGAGAAGAAAGATTTCTTCACTAAAGTTATTGATAATGTCAAGTGGGTTACTCTGAGAAAGAGTGTAACTAGCCCAGAGTCTGACTGGTTTAACAAGGATTTGAACACGTCTCTCCACCACTCCAACCACCATATTATATTGGCTCTCTGACAGTCACTCAATTCACCCAGTTCTTCACAAATACATTCATGGTAATTCCCTAAAAATCTCCCCTGATTTGCACTCATTGGCATTTACCTCAAAGGACCAATCCAGATTAAGCTAAGAAAAAATAGGCCAGGTATGATGTGCTTCATTAGAGTTCTCTCTCTCGGCAAGATCCCAACCTATCCTGCTGACATGGTAGGTCTAGAGCCACATGTCTACTCAGTAGAAAAAAAGTTCTCATGCATTAATCACCTTGAATACTGCTAAAGAATTCATTTTTATTATTTCCCTGTTTGCTGTTCATCTGAGATAAAAAAGGGCAGATAAAGCAGAAGAAAGAAGAGTGGGAAAACCTCAAAACAACACTGTCTGGGTTGTTGAGGGACAAGAACCATTTTAATTGTTTCTTTGAAAGCAGAACCCTTCCATGAAATTCAACATAGTGAATGAGCTTTATTAGATTAACTGGAGGAGAAAAGGTCTTCAACTTATAAAAGTGTTCTGCTCCTCAAACCTAAAGGCAGTACTTTTGGGATGAGGGCAAAACAGTCCTTGCAGTTTTCTTAACTACATATTCTCCATATCTTTCAGAGAAATCAAGAGAAACGTTTTTAAAAGCCTACTCAATGGGTGAAGAAAAGTGATCTGCCAACAACAACAACAACAACAACAACAACAACAACAACAACAACAACAACAACAACAACAACAACAACAACAACAAAACTATTAAAAGTGATAACAGACTTGGGGAGCAAGGAAAGGATGTTTCAATTACTCTCAGTAATGTTTTTTGACTGAGTATTGTCTGCAACTATCACCAAACTAAATGGAGCAAGTGAGCTTTGTCCGTTCCCTGAGAAAAGACAAAAGGGCTGCAAGTGCCACTACAGCTTGGCTCTTTCTAGGAAGTTGAGGGAGCTCATATCGATCCAGGAGGTCTTGAAACAGAGCAGTTGTTGGCAACCAGTTAACATCTTTTATGATTTCTCCACTGGAATGGAAATATATACAGTAGTAAGTTAAAGACAGTAGAAATATAGCTATTTCAGACTGACAAACAACTGGGCAATATTAGCTTTACTCTCCTTGGAAGAATTGGTGGTTCAGGCCATGACATCCTACATGTTACACCTTCATTTGTCTATTGAAAGAGCTGCAGCTGCTTCCTTAATATTTTTTCCCATCTTAGAAGCAGTAGGGGAGGAGTGTGTAATGGAACTGTTGCAATTATTACAGGGTGGCAGAGGCTACAAAACTTTCTCATACATGTCTGAAGGGAAAAGGAAAATGAGATAGCAGCAAAGAAGAATGGCTTGAGTATGACTAGGGTCAGATGCCAATCCTGATTCCTGACTACTTTTTAAAGAAAGCCAGCATCTGAATTAGCCTGACTTCAAAGCCAAAAAAATGCAAGGCATTCTTCTTTGAAGTGCAGCTGATCCAGACACCAATTTTCTAAAATGAGTAAAAGAGAGAGGCGGGGGGGGGGGGGGGGGTGAGGGGACATCTGCCTGGGATTTTTCCAAGCAGACCAGATTCAGAAGCTGCTTTGGGTTCCCAAACTTGCCTGCACTTGTAGCTGTACTTCAAAGAAGAACAGCTCTTTGTATCATTCGACTTTGAAGTACATCTGATCCAGATGCTCAACTTCTTTAAAGCAGCCAATAGCTGCACATGAACCAGCAGCCCTTCTCTACTGTATTATTTCATATTCAGAGTGCACTCTCTTATATGGAGTGAATTAGTATACATTGTGTAAAGAATTAATAAGTGATGGTTATGTAATAACCTTTTTGTTGCCATTGGTGAGAAGTACTTAAAGTGCTTAAAGTAAGATCCATGTAAGGTTGTTAAGAGAAATTCTCTTAATTCCCAGTTTCTCCCTGAAATTCAATAATCCTTGTGTTTTCCTCTTTTTTTAGGAATTTGGAGTCAGTTTCTAATCAATTCCTTTTTGATCAAAGAGAATTTTGAAGAGAGGAGGGGCAGTGAGGGAAGTTCTGAAAAAAATTCAGAATTCACTCTGTAGATGCTCAGAGGCAGACAATGTCTTCCCGAGCCTTTCTATCTTCCTGCTAGAGCACCACCTGTGGTGTGTAAACTAAAACAACGGCAATGGCTGAAGTTATAAAAGTGCATCTTGATTTCTCTCAGAAGAGAGATGAAAGAGGAATCAACGGCTCTATCTAAAAAAGTAAATTTTGGAAAAAGAAATTCACCACCCCATAACAATCCTAGATCTATGTCGAGGGCAGTGTGCAATATATACGTAAACTGAGGTATCCAAAAAGATAAAAGCATAGGGTGGGAGGGGCAACTGGGGAAAAGAACATGGTGATGGTTAAGTTGTCACTGATACACTTCTCTATCAAGCCTAATCGTATTTTCTTGAAAGCAAGAGCCAATCAACACAGGGGGAAAACACAATACAGCTTTCCCTAGAGGGAAATCACTTCATATGATCATACTGTACCTACCTTACAGGGATGTGGATAGATATTTCATTTGCATTAATTTTGGTTTGCTTTGTTCTTTAATATTTTTATTCATTTATTGGATCCCCCCTTTGTTTCTACAGGTTTAAGTGAGAACTGCATTTCCACTTGTAATTTTTTAAAAACTTAATAGGAATGACATTTTCAAGCATGATATACCTTTTGTATGGAACCCCACCTGACATATTACAGGCAGGAAAAATTGTTCTCTGCTGCCACTGTCCGTTTGAGTAGACAATGTTGACCTTGCTGGATCAATGATTTGATTCAATTTAAGGCTGTTTTGTGTGTTCATGTGTTCAAAACATGCAATCTTCTGCCTGCAATATAAATAGTCTATTCCAGGTGCTGTAAGATCACCTTAAATCCCCTCTGATTTACATCAGAGTAAATAAAAATGTGATAATAAGACTGCAGCCTTACTGTTTCTTACTTTCTTTTTCCTAAAAGAGGAATAAAACAGATAATTCTTTGAGTTCTTCTCTACTCCTTCTCCAAAGCAATAAGCTTGAAACTAGCCTGGAACTTTTCATGCTTTAAGAAAAAAAATACATTTGGAGGCATTTACAATGTTGCAGTACAACAGGTAGATGCAAAATATTTCTCATTCTATTCAGGACAAGTACTTCTATTACTGAAAGAATGAAAGCAACTATTAAAACACATAGGGAGTTTTAATATTTCCTATGGATTAAAAAGAGGGAAACCAAGTGAATTAATTGTTCTTGGTAAAGAATTATTCATTTCCTGTATTTCAGTTTTATTTTAGTTACATGACAAATGGTTCAAGGAGTGCCAAGGTAGGTGGAAGGATGCCTGAGAGTCTCTCTACATATCCCTAAGTACCTAGGGATACTCAAGTGCAGGACTGTATGTGTAGTCCTCAATTCTTGTGCAGGCTGTTCTTGCTCGGGGCATGTGAATGCCGCTTTCATGGGAGTTCCCTTTGTGTGCAAGTGATTCCAGAGGGCAAAGCTGTTTTTGCTGTGAGGATCTGTAGGATCCTCTGATTTGCCAATTTGCATTTCTTTAAGGTGTGAGAAAGTGTCAAGATCTGTATTTCAATGAATGAATGGGATACTTTTAGCAGTTGAGGAGGAACTGATATAGAATGTGTGAATGTATTCACAGGGAGGATATTGAAGTGTGACTGTGTGAGCAAGAGCATGGAAAGTTGGAAGGGGGACACCTGGAATGAGGTTCACTTGAATGTCTCTGGGTACTTGGTAATGTATAGAGAGACTGTGAATTTTAGGGTAAGAGAACAGGTTCAGGCTCATCTTCAGGGTTTAAGGGGATTTTGTTAAAAGGTGCTTAGTTAAGGGTGGATACAAACAACCAGTTTGTTCCAACAAACTGATTGAATGTTTGTGTGTGTGTGTGTGTGTGTGTGTGAGAGAGAGAGAGAGAGAGAGAGAGAGAGTGCTTTGCTCAGCTGCCTGACAGATGAAGGCAGAGAGGGAAAGGGGAGGGCAGCTCACACACTTCTGTTTCTCTCATACATAATACATGTATGCTCATAGATTTTTCTGGCTTCAAAAGGAGCCAGGTTCAAAAGAATTTCTTTTGTAGGTGGCAGTTCGTACCAAAAAGAGATTCCAAATGGGAGAAAGGGCCAATCTCCATGTTATGGAGTACAGTGGTTGAATCTGGTGTCCCCATTCTGTGTAATAATTTTCAGTAGTGACCCTCAAATAATCCTTATTAAATTATATTTTCTCTTCTTTTGCAGATAGGTGGAACCATGATGATGTCATTGGTCCCCCGAAGGGGTCCCCCCGCCCTATAAGAGGCCAGCAAAATCGGCTTGTTTCGTGTTCTATCCACTTCCTCAGATGTTACTCCACCAAAGAAACACTTTTCAAAGAATCACCAACAACAATCTCTCGTGCATTCTTATTCAGCGCACATCAGGATGGTCAGTACCTTTGAATGTTGGTTCCATCTGGTCAGTGGAGGACAGTTCTGGACAAATTGTTACCATTCCTGGATACAGAGGGTCAATTCCGGAACTGGTTATTTGTCAATATCTTCAGCGTCTGAGAGCGGGACCACAAGTGATGCCTGACACAGGTTGGACACTTGTCAGCTTCCCTCAAGTTTTGATGGGAAACTTAGGCAGCTTGGCGGAATGTTGGACAAGTGACAGTTGAAAAGTCCATTGGACAGCAGTCAGAGAGTCAAGCTGCAAGACCAGGATGCCTACATTTCCCATCAAAACTTGAGGGAAGCTGACTAGTGTCCAACCTGTGTCAGGCGTCACTTGCGGTCCCGCTCTAAGTGAAACTGATACAGAACTTAGAGACTCTACCCTGGAGGACGCTGTAGATTGAACTGTTCATTTCTTGTACATGGTGTATTGAGCACTAATTTCATTTGTATTTATTCATCTATATTTATGTGAAAACACTGATAAAATTTTTTTGTATTTGTACATATGGTATTTTTAGGTAATTGACTTGTTCTTCCCCGTGTATATTTCGTGTACACAGATTGTAGGGGTGGCTACGGTCGCAAACTTTCCTCAGCTCTCAGCATCCAAATTCCTATGAAGGCTTCCACTCCAACTTGGCTGAGATCCAAGGGGCCTATTGTTTAAAACTTCCTTTTAAATCCCTCTGAGGAAACAAGGAACTCCTTCCTCCCATTTGGAATCTCTTCTAGGTACAAACTGCCACCTGCTAAAGAAATTCTTTTGAACCTGGCTCCTTTTGAAGCCAGAAAAATCTATGAGTGTGCATGTATCATGTGTGAGAGAAATAGAAGTATGTGAGCTGCCCTCCCCCTTTCCCTCTCTGCTGTCATCTTTCAGGCAACTGAGCAAAGCAGCCTATGGTATAACTTTGGTGAGATTCTTTCTGAGCAGTTTCTAGCAAGCCACAACCACACAGATGATGGGTGAAATAATACTTTAATAACTAAACATAAATCCTAAAAATCTCAGCTACTTGGAAGCAATCACTAGACAGAACACTTAGAAAGGAATCAAAAGGTAAAAATGCTTATTAACCCTATACTTAACCCTATAACCTGTGCTTTGTAGTAGAGGGCAAAGTGGAACAAGTAATTATCTGGTGGGCCATAGCCAACCTTTCCCCTTCCATCTTAGAGGAGGATCAAGATGGGTAGCCGTGTAAGTCTGTCTGTAGCGGCAGAAGAGAGCAAGAGTCCACCCTAGAGCAAACATGCAAATGCCCTTTCTCTGCACTTTTCCAGACTTATTATTTGAACGGTTAATCCCCCTTCCCATGCATACGAGCCATTGCAAGTGCTCCAGTGCAAGTGCTGAGCTCTTCTAGGGAAAGACCAGACATAGAATGCTGCATATTCTCCCTCTTCTTCCAAGTACACTTACTGATGTGTTAAAACATAGCTGAAAGCTAGTAGAATATGCATGTTAGGCCAATCATCTCTTACTGTCTGTTACTGAGAAAAGGTTTATAGAAATTCAAAACTTGAATCACTGCACTGTCAGCCAATCAAAGTTGAACCTTAGCCTCTGCTTGTTCAGAATCATCTGAAAATGGCTCTGCAACCCAATCCTTGTGCATATTTTCCTCCTTTGAGAGTCTGAATGGTTGATCAAATGAATTCCAAAGCTTCTTGATCCATTCAGCACAGAGACAAATGTCACTCACTTACTTCTTTGGGAAATTGGAAAATGAAGCATCATAAAAGAACAGTATTTTACATCCTTTTCAAAAGCTGCATATATAATAAAAGGCATAATGTGCTGCTGATAGTCTGTGCAAATTTTTCTTTGAAAATTAAGATTATGGAAAAAACATATGGATACAGCATACTTTACACAGTTTCAGATGACTGTTCACATAGGCAAGTGTGTGTACATAATAAAATTGCAGTTATCTAAGTACATATATATTGTAAGATATACGCTGGCTATATGTCAGCACTGGCTTGTAACTTTTACTTCACTAAAGAAGTACGACCCCTATAAATAACTTCTACCTCAATTCCATGGCTAGCACTACAGGATAAACCAGTTTAGCAAATATTTAGTGGCTACAATATCTACCATGGAGATGGGATTCATCATTGAAAATGTGCAGCTGGGGTTGCCACATGGATAGTTTGAACTTTGGCCCAAACATAAGGTTATGTGACGCTAAGCCAGCCACTGCTATGTAGCCTGCTCAAGATAAAAAAAAAATGGGAAGAATCCCAGGGGATCATATGAAAGATCTCTCTAGTCCATGTCCAATTTCTCCCTGTGGGAGACAACCAGGTGTATTTGGGGAGTCCACAAGCTGTCCCCAGCAACTGGTATTTAACAATATACTGCTTCAGAACATAAAAGTTCCATTTAGTCACCATGTCTAATACCTATTTGTGATAGATGTGTCTAATCTCCTGCTGAAACCATTTAAGGTGATAGTGTTCATGGAAGAATAAATTTGCTATTAAATTAACACAGGCTTATCTGTGGGAATGGGACAATTAAATCCTAAATTACATCCCAGGAAAGGGGAGACAGGTTTAAAGTGATCAGTTAAGATGGGAAAGGAAACTTAGTCTCAATAACCACTATTTGGCTAAGCTTTCAACAGGGGACATGATATCTGTATTGGTTCTTTCTTGGCACCTTAAAACTCCTTTCATCCAAATTTTTGAAGTAGCTTGGGAAGGGAAAATTGAGCCTGTGCTCCTAAATTATGATTGGGATAGAAAGGGAACTCCTATGTAAATTCAATTCGCTATGTAAAAGCAATTAAAATTATCATTTGCAGTGCGGACACAGAGAAGCATGACAACCATGGCATGTGAGTGAGAACAAATGTTAAATATTTGTCTTGGTCTGTGGAATCTTGGCCAAACATTCCTGAAAATAACTTTCTTGTATGAAGCATTTTAAAATCCTTCTAAATACATATTGTTCTGTCCCATCTAGTCTGCATATTTAGTTTTTAGATGAAAATGATAGGTTTCTAATTTCTTATTGGGCAGACCCTGTGGGTCCCCTTGAATTATTCCTCATAAAAACAATCTAATGCAGTTAAATAGATCATAACACTGCATGAGATAACAGCAAATTGTCATGGAATATATTTTTCATCAGCTAAAGGCAAACATCTTTCCTTGTATAAAACCAAGTAAATTGTTCAGTTCCTACACTGGGATAACACTCAGCCTATGTTTATTTTATTAAAGTCCAAGGGATTATGTAGCATTGATATTTTAACCTCCCTAGACAAACACTTAATTTTTCAAAATTAATTTTGCTTTGTTTGTTTAAGACATAGATTATTGGATTAAGATGAGCTCACTTCTGGCTCCTATTCAAACAGTTTCAAGGATGATGACATGCTTTTGAGTGCATTGGGTACAGTATTTGCAGAAGAATATTTAGTGTTCTTTGATGACTAGTCAAGTTTCACATTGTCTTTTCCTGAACATGATAGTAAGAATAGGAGGCAGGCACTACTAATAAATGGTCATATCATAAGCCTGTTTAATTACTGGTTTAACTGCAATCAGTGGTCACAGAGAGATTATCTAAAATGTGTTGCGTTGCCTGGCTACAGATTACTTGTTGTCTGGCAAATTTCCTGAGTCCAGTGTTGGCCAGGAGACCACAGGCAAAACAAGTTTCATGCAGGAGTGGCCTTCCTTTATGTACAATGTGGTTGGACAGGTGCAAAACAGCTGCAGAACTTCAAATCACTCCAAGTCCGACAGCTTGCAGCATCAAAACAACGCAATGGGCTTAGATTTGACTGGACTTCAGTGGATGGATGTAATTATGTTTAGGATTTAAGTGTACATATACTGGACCAGGCCTGAAGACCAAGCTAGGGTCTACCTTCCCAAGATAAGTTCTCCTTTAAAGAGTTTGCAATTACACTCAGTCTTGCACTCTGGAAGCTCTCGGTAACCTTCGGTGGGTCCTTGCATCTCCAAAAAATGGAGTTGGGTGGGTGGATATGGCCTCAGGTGCAGCTAGTAGAAAACTTCACGAGTCTTCAGTTGACTACTTTGGAAGACCTAGGTTGCAGTCTTTGGGATCTGAGTCTGCAGGTGCTGGTTGTTCCCAGACTGTTTGTCCCAGAACATGGTTCTCTGTAGAGGCAACATAAACATTTTTGAAATAAATAAATAGTTACCAGGTTAGCCAGGCTGTAACAGGGTCTGTATTGAGGACTGGACATGATATCTTTTCCTCATCAGAATCTGTATCTGACTTGCTGACTGGGGCCATGAAAATAGGCTAAAATCCTAAAGCAACAAGAAGCTGATTGTGGGTTTTATTCTGAATATTTTCTTGGTTGTTGATTTTATATTGCTTAAAAGTTTTTTTTAACTAGGGTTTGTGATTGTGACACTTTTATTGAAAACAATTCATGCCTTGAATCTAATCCCGATAGCATTATTAGATGCCACGTTTAAACTTAGCCATGAACTTGTGCTGAAGCTGGATAACATTTCTCAATAAAATGTTGTTTTACATTAATCAGATTTAATGTTGTCAGAGATAGTTGATTGGTGATATATTCCACAACTCTGTATATCTGTTAATGGTGATCTTGACAGGGTTTCTCTCTGTACATTATACTGCTCAATTCTTGAACTTGTAAGACAGAAGGTTGTTTCTCAGTTCCTGGAGGGATTTATTTATTGATCCATCTTTTAAAAGTATGAATATTTTACTAGAGACCAGAAAACAAAGAGGTCATTTTCAATGTAGCCAACTTCACTTTGGCAGCTGCTCAATCTTGTCAAAGATTTTCAGGCTGCTGATTGACAGTTTGATAGCTGCTGTGCATTATTGTTACCTGGCACAGGATATGTGAATGCTTGCAAATCTTTGGTGTTGTTCTTGTATATTTTGTAATGTTGAATTTTGTTATGGCCAATGGCCAAGATGACCAAACTAAGCTAAACTGATGACCAAACTGATGACATGTTCAGAGCTAAATATTTAAATAACTTTGCACTTCAATACAGAGACTGACTTTTAAAATATGAATGAAATTAATTTGATCAAATGCTCTAAAATCATTTCACAAAAGTAGTACTTTTACGTTTTGCCAAATTGCCTTTTGAAATTCAACACAATATTGCAATAGTGGCATATGACTTGTTCAGGGTGTGCACCAAGAAAAAAAAATGTCATTTCAGATCTGGGCTTCAGGGTGGAAGGGTACTATGATTGCTTATTTCTGGGTAAGATATTACCAGTTCAGGATTCAGATTTAAGGGTTCTGGAGTTCAGGACAGTTATTTTCAATGGGGAATGTATACGAGGGTCTGGGGAAGCTGTTTATAAAGATAATGGCACCAAAATGGCACAGAACACAGTCCTTTTTTAAATCTAAACCTGGTAAATACAACCAGACTTTACAGGCCCCCAAAGTAGGTGGCTCTTCGAGCAGGCACACTTCTATCTGATTTCTAAAATGGCAGTCAAAGAGCAGCCTTTCAGGAGAGTGCTGGTTGGCCACCAGCTGTAAAAAAAACCCAAACTGTCTACATTCATTTCTCTTACAGTGACTGACTGACAATATTTTTTTTAACTTTTCAGCTGAAAACTCTGCATTTGCCATCTATCCTTGTTGCAGTCTGTTGTTTGTTTCCTTTCACAACGTCCTGTCCCACAAGTCTGCTCCTATTCCCTATGGGTACTCTGGCAGGAGGGGCTAGGTTGTCTGGTTTTCAACCAAATGAGACAAAAATTGACAAAAATTGCAGTGGAGCTAGTGCTGCCTATCAACTAAAGACCCCCACCAACAATTCTATGGGCCCCTGACAAGGTGAGCCGAGCCATCATATTTGCAAAGAAAAAAGGGTCCTGCCCCCACAAAGGAAGGCAGGAAGAATTGTGGCTCTCTGCAGCTTATCTCCAAAGGTGATTTTCTGGGAGCACTTTGTTCTTCTCTCTTGCAAGGATTTGATTAGAAGAGAGAAATGTCATTGCTTGGGAATCAGTGGAATCAAAGACAAAACACAAGCACCTGCTGCCGCCATCTGAAGATAAAAAACAATGCAGATGCTTCTTCTTTTTTGGTACTATGTAAAAATCCCAGATTTGTATTACCTTTCCGGGGAATCACTGTAACAACCCAAGCCAGCAATTTTTGTGTATAACTTTGGTTTGGGAATTTCATAATTCATGGCCCTTGTACTCATTTTGTATCCGACTGAAACTAAATAGATTCAGTCCACTTGCACATGAGTGCTGCCATTAGAGCTGCAAACTTTGTATGGTCAAGTAACTAGTAATAGCATCAAAACTGGAGGAAAGGGTGAGAGGAGAAGATAACAGCTCCTTTTGAAGAACTAATTAGTATACAGTCATGGCAGCAGGATGAATTATCCAGCTGTATTGTCGAAGGCTTTCACGGCCGGAGAACGATGGTTGTTGTGGGTTTTCCGGGCTGTATTGCCGTGGTCTTGGTATTGTAGTTCCTGACGTTTACATAGTTCCTGAAGTTTACATCGGGACCACAAAGCGTAGCATCCAGACAAGAATAAAAGAACATGAAAGACACTGCAGACTTGGACAACCTGAAAAATCAGCAGTGGCTGAACATAGCCTAACTCAAACAGGGCACAGTATCTTATTCCAGGACACCAAAATACTGGACAACACTTCCAACTACTTTGTCAGACTGCACAGGGAAGCCATTGAAATTCACAAGCATAAGCAAAACTTCAACAGGAAAGAAGAAACCTTAAGAATGAACCGAGCATGGTTGCCAGTTCTGAAAAACACCAGGCTAACAAAACATTCTATCCCTGACAATAGCCCTGCAGAGAAGATTAGCACATCAAGTACCAATCCATATGCAAAAGAACCTCCTCAGGATACAGTGAAGCCTCCCGCCATTAGCATTCCACACCCTGGGAAACTCTTACAGGATGACTCAGCTCAACCCCACCCCTCCTGAGTGGATACAAATGACCTACATCTCTTCTCTTTTCCACACTGTGACACTGAGAGATCTCTGTCTTTTGGTGCTACACCTCTGAAGATGCCAGCCACAGCTGCTGGCGAAACGTCAGGAACTACAATGCCAAGACCACGGCAATACAGCCCGGAAAACCCACAACAACCAATTATCCAGCTGTTTGCACACAGCTTTGCTCTACAGATGTGCAGAAGCCTAGTTCCACATTGTGGGTCTCCAGCTATATCAGACCATATGAGCTAAGTAGATATGTATTTGTTTATTGTCATTTGTTCATTTATGATAAAATAGCCCTACTTTGTAGCCTGGTATTCTAATCTTATAACTTGCTACTGTGTGAATATGTACTACCAGAAGCTAAGTAGCATATAGTATCAGAAACTGAGTCCTGGCATTTGAACAAGAATGCAATTGGTGTACTTGTGCAAGTTCTAAGATTCAGCTCCATTACCACTATACTTAGCATTTTTATAAGTAGTAAATATAATTCACATGCATTATGGTAGCAACTGGTATGTTGGTATTACATCTATGTTATAGATGGCACGACTGAAAACATTTGCTTGCTCGAGGCAACCCAATGAATTAATGGAATAAGTTGTTAATCTGATAGTGGTGGTGGTGATAGATAGCAATCATATCCCTTTCTATTCATCATGACATGTTGGGTGAATTTAGATATTTAAAGTCCATTTTAATATCAATAAAAATAAGATGTTGTATTCATTTTCCACTCATATGTGTGTGATATGTGGACAGCATATAGTTTCTCATTCACTCCAGCATTCAGAATGAACCTTTGTGTAGGGGAGGGGGAGTTCCATTCTTCTGTCACATCTCTCCCCATTAGTTTTGCATGTCAAAGTCCCTGAATATGCCATCCTCTGTCAATAGCTGACAGGGCTGCTCAACATGAATGCAGGTCTTTGGCACAAGTGGGGTGGGGAGTGGGAGTGGGGATTGGATTAGATCAGTAATATTGTGGGTGCATTCAAAATTTCAATGAAGCCTACATTAGAAAAGAACACAATAAATTTCTGCTGCCTACAATATATATATATATATATATATATATATATATATATATATATATATATATATATATATATATATATATATATATATATATATATATATATATATATATATATCACTAGTGACCTATGGGTTTTTCACTTGTAAAGCACTCAAGTAGAACTTATTTCTGGATCCAGCATGATCTCATGTGTAAAACATACCCATTTGCACAGACAAATGAAATGAGTTCAGTTGAAATGCATTCTTTTCAATGCATTGTTTCAAAAACAGAAGAATTACTTTGGTAGATCAGTTCTTCAATCCAAATGGAGAGCAAGCTATCCCAAGGAAGTTTACAAGCATGAATGGGATGGTGCTTTTGAGCCTCTTCTTCTATCTCTGATTTCCCAGCCACCCCATTCTGCTGTAATTGATTTGTTCTGTATTCTGCATCATATATTACAATTATTTTTGTTTCATTACTAATAATTCCATATATATTTGAAAGTTTTTAATTTACAGTTTGCAATTATAATTTGCAATTAGATGAAGCGATTAGAGTATCTTTCATTTCCCTAGTATTTCCTTAAGGGATGACACACAATTGCATTCCGCTTCAAATGAATCAGGAGGATGAAAGTCTGTCTGTATCTTTAATGTTCTTTCAGTTAAGGTCAATGGGCAACATCTGTAGACAATATGTGTAAGGCAGAATTCAGTTTTTTTGTGATGCTAGACTTTCCAAACATAGATGATGGCACATATAACAGACAATCACCAAATGTTCTCATAATTCTAAAAAGGCTTGATTAGTTTATGACAAGCTTTGTACAGTAGACATAGGAATAAGAATCGGATTTCTTTGGGCAGACTCTATGCAAGTCTACTTGGAAGACCCATTTTATTTAATAGGTCTTATTCCTACAAAAGTGTGCTTAGGGTTGCAACCATATATTCTTCTACTAGCATTTGGCAAAATAAGGTACCCATCGCAAGAATTGAACATGGACATCATTAAAGGGTAGCAAACTGTCAGTTATTTAATTTACTATTATATATTCTTCGCATTTTTTCCTCCAAAACACAATCTAATGAAAGCTTGCTAAAATACACAAATTTCACATATATTTAAAATACATCAAAGAAAAACAGTTGTAAATATCAATATTTAAATGAAGTGTCAATTTACAGAATTCAATCAAAAGTTTCTAAAACCTAGCAAATTCTAGTCTAGACGTCTTAAACTACTATTTCAATTTGTACATTTTTACTATTTGCTCTATTTTTTAAACCCAAGATTTAACTGATAAATTCTCAGTCTCTCACCTTGTACTCTGTCCTTATACCAAGCTAATTGCTTGGTCTGTACCAGCCAGTGTAAATACCAGCAGTTCTCTGTTGTTTGGAAAGTAGACTTTTCTAGCAGAATTTGAATGTGGAACTGTCACAGTGCAGATTTGTGTTCTCTTACTGGGATAGGGCCCTTGCCAGATTTCTATATTTTCATTTCCACACTAGAAGGCTAAGAAGGAAGCATGGCAGAAAAAAACAGGCGTGGATGAATATGCCTCTTTGTTTCCATGTTATTCTGAAAAATTCTAGTGTCTTCATTTTCGATCCTCCCCTACTAGCCTAATGGCTCAACTTCTAACTGATCCCTTTATCTCAGATTGGTCACAGGCTGTAGTGGAAAAGATTGGTTCCTTAGGAATCGACTTGGAGCCTTTATATAATTGCGGTGAGGTGGCAATTCTGCAGGTGGTTAAGAGGAGAATTTGGGATATTGAGGCGCAGACTATTAATGCCGGCAGCTCCGGAGTCTGCTCCCCTCATTCACTGTCCCTCTATTCCTCGCACACCACCATGGCGGCGTATATTGCTGATCTGATAAACCCTGTGTTTAGGAGGGCTTTTATGTTAGTGAGGTTCAATCTCTTTCCCTCAGCAGTGGTCACAGGCAGATACGGGGGTATTCCGTATAGGGATAGGCTGTGTGACTGTACTCTGAGGGAACCCGATTCAATCTCACATATTCTTTTTCGCTGCCCCAAATATTCTGTTATGCGCAGTTTATTGATTCGTCCTCTTTTTCCTGTGCAGAGGAATTTTTTGGATAAGGATCTAAAATTTCTCTTGGCTGACACAAGTCCAGCAATAACTCTATCCGTTGCTGAATTCCTGGCTTATGTGTGGAAGTCAAGGGTAACATTTTATAAAGCCTCCTATGACTGTGCTGTATCCTGAGATAATTTTGCTGTCTGGGGACACGATTGTGCTGCCCTATGAATTTATTCCACAACATTTCTCCTGTGTTGTCTGTATTATTTATGCCAATAAAGGTTGCTGTGCTGCTGGATAAAGTCTAGTGCGACCATTTTCATTGCTCCAAAATAAAACGGGAGTCCAGTGGCCCTTTGGAGGCTAACAAATTTATTCCAGCATAAACTTTAGTGTGTGAGAGAAAGCTCATTTCATTGGATGCACAAAGTGTGCAGCCACCAATGCATTTATGTTAAAAATGGAAAGGGGGCATGTGTGCGTGTTACAAAGATGTATTGCTTATGCGAACTTCAGAGTGTTTCTATTTTCCTGGGTATTCAAGAAATTACACCATCTCTTTGAAAAAATATGGTCTTGCTGTATCTTCTTTCAGATAGTTCTGGGCTGATAGTACTTTTTATTTAGTTTACATCATTTATAGCCTACTTTTCTTGCTGATACTCAAGGCATATTATAAAATACAAAAACAATGTAGCCAAACAGCATAAAACATTCACTGGAAAAGGTAACAAGATTAGGATTACACAATGGAGCCAAAAATGGGACATCCCATGCCATGAACACTCCAAAAATGGTTGTTGTGGATTTTCCGGGCTGTATAGCTGTGGTCTTGGCATTGTAGTTCCTGATGTCTTGCAGCAGCTGTGACTGGCATCTTCAGAGGTGTACCACCAAAAGACAGGGATCTCTGAGTGTCACAGTGTGGAAAAGAAGTTGGCAGGTCATTTATATCTACTCAGGAAGGTAGGGTTGGGCTGAGTTTCCTGGGGGCCTTTCTCCGGCCATGAAAGCCTTCGACAATACATCTACTCCAAAAATGGATTACAAAACTAAAAAACAAGGCAACAAAACCAAGATGATTCGTAAATAAATAATGCAATAGACTACAATCCTATACCCTTATACGACCAATCTTCTAAACTGTTGCATTATACTACAGCACTATGTCCTTTGTAAAACTATCCTCCTGAATATTTCTCTTTTACATATCCTGTGGGATAATAGAAGTGTGGGAGCCCTCCAGACCTCCTCAGACAGGCCATTCCATAAGGTGGGGGCCACAACCAGTCATACACGTTCGGCCTAGCCTACCTAACAGGGTTGTTGTGATGATAAAAATGAAGGAGAATGTTGTCAGTCACTTTGGATCCCCATTGGAGAGAAAAGTGGGGTATGAATGATGTAAATAATAACAAACGTATGAATGAACAAACAAACACTGAAAGCTTGCTATTGTTTTTACCAATTTGCAGGGTGGCACCTTCAGAAGTGTTTGCTCAGGACAAGGAATGTGCCATGGTGCAACAGTAGAGGAGGTCCTGCAGATATCTGGGCCCAAGGCAATACCTTGAATTGAACTCAGTAGACTGACTGCAGAACAGGTGTGATATGCATCTCTGCCCAGCTCCCAGTAATCACTAAGAAACTATTGTTTCTGAGCTGATTTTAACAGCAAATCCATGCAGAGTACATTACAGTAATCTGGTTTTAAAATATCATGGCATGAATCTACAAGGCTAGATTAGCCACGACAATGTGGCTAAATGAAGGCAGAAGAAATTAATATAGCTGCATTAATTTGTTTCTTCAGCATTAATGTAGGCGCCTGGTTCATCTCTACAGCCTGATCAAATGATTTATGTAAAGACATATGTAAGTAGATCTTATCAGCATATTCCAAAATCATGAATGATTTCTCCTTACAATGGAGATTAAATAGCATTGATGATAAGACAGCCTTCTCCACAGGAGAATGGCCCTTGTACAACAGGTCCTTCCCCATACTGCTGACAACAGGTTTCAAAAAGGAATAATTTCAAATAAGGAATCATTTAAACCCACCCAAATCATGTGTTTTGGAACTTCTGCCTCCAAATGTCTCGGCAGGATGGCAAGAGCTAGAGAATCAAAATAGTAAAGAGTCCAGAGTAGTAAAGATGCATCTGACGAAGAGAGTTGTGGTTCTCGAAAGCTTATGCTACAATGACTTCCGGTTTGGGATTTATGGAGGTCTGACACAGCTCCAACTGCGGAGCTGACCGGACTGCCGTTTTAACCGGCCGGCGGGGGCAAAATAGCCCGCGGCCGACTGCTCTCAGGCGGAGAGCAGGCAAAGAACGCTCAAGACCTCAGGGCGCGTTGATCTCGGGCGAGGGGGGGCTCTACGCAACGGGCCCCCTCGCGACCCTTGAGGTCCCACCCTGTGACAGGTCGGCTACAATCTCTGCGGCAGTTTTGGGGCCAATTCGGCTGGCATAAGACCTACATACCCAAGCTTCGATTGGGGGAAGAAACGGAGAGGAGAAGTTTAAATCGAAACAGCGATTACAACCCGAGAAATGTGAATGAGAAGGTAAAGATCACTATCTTCTGTTACGGGACAGATTGATTAAAGCAGAGAGGAATAAAAGTAGATTTTCAAACTGCAACAGGCTAACGATAAAGAGGGGAAGACTCGGCAAGAGTTGTATTTGAAAAGAGACTCAGTTTAAAGAAGTTATTAAAGGAACTGGACTATTGATGTATTGTCGAAGGCTTTCACGGCCGGAGAACAGCCCGGAAAACCCCCAACAACCATCGAACTGGACTATTGTTTTGAATACTTGCGGTTATGGAGCTGTGAGAAAGAGATACCATCGCGAGACCTACTGTGGGAAGTTGGGAGACAGGAAGTGCGTAACAACAATAGAGTTGCTGGAGAGAAGCGGCCCTTGCTGGAGGGCAGGAAGAAGGGAATCGCCATCTTTGAAAGGGGAAGGGTCGCGGCCTCAGCGGAAAAGGAAGTAGGCCATTTTGGATTACAAAATCATAGAGAAACCATAGAGAAAAGACGCCCGACATTTTGGACGCTTTAAAATTTAATTTTTGTAAGAAGACCGGGACATTTGAAATAAAAGGACATTAAGTTTTACGCCACGGAGCTAAGGAAGAGAGCGGACTCGTGGGAGCGAGCCAAAGCAAGCCCCACGATGTCAAAAAAAGAGTGGCAATCGGCAATAGAAAACCTGGATAAAAAACTTTTAGATGTGATTAAAGAACTTAAAGACACGAAATTGGAGCTGATTAAAGAGGTTAAAGAGGTTACGCAGACAGTAAAATCGGAGCTGTCAGAAGTGAAAAAAGGTATGGAAACAATACAAAGTGAACTACAAGGAACGCAGCAGAGAGTTAAAACAGTAGAAGGCGCGATGGAGAACTTAGCAGACACGCAACAGACAGAGATGAGACTGATGAGGGGGAGAATGTCAGTTGCAGAAACTAAACATATGGAGAAGCAGTTACGTTTTCGTGGCTTGCCAGAAGTGGAAGGAAAGTCAGCGCAAGAACAGATGACTGAGGTGTTAGCTGAATACCTGGGGAAGGAGGAGGAGGAAGTTGTGGCTATCCTAGATGTGGCATATCGTGTGAATTCGAGAATTGCAACCCAGAGGAAATTACCAAGAGACGTAATTGTGCAGTTTACGACACGAAATATGAAAGAGAAGATTGTGACAAAACAGTTTCAAGATCCATTGGAGATTGATGGCAAGACGATCATCATAATGAAGGAATTACCCAGGTCAGTGTTACTAGATCGGAAAAAATATAAAGTGCTAATCCAGATGTTGAAGGACATGAAAATCAGGTACAGATGGGAGTTACCAGAAGGTGTGTCCTTTGAGTTTGGAGGGGCCAAAAAGCGCATCAGATCTGAGCGAGAGATGGAGCGATTTATAAGGGACAATGAAAAAGACTTACCAACAAGATTATGAGTATGGAGTGCAAAGTTTTATCTTGGAATGTAAATGGACTTAACTCACCGAATAAGAGAAAAAATATTTTCCACTGGCTATTAAAACAAAAATGTGACATTGTTTGTTTGCAAGAGACCCATATCAGAAAGCAGGATGTAAAATATTTGAAATCAGGAAAATTGGGCAAAGAATTTGTAGCGGCCTCCAACAAGAAAAAAAGAGGAGTGGTGTTGTACATAAAAGAGGAGCTACAGCCAAAATTTGTAATGAAAGATGTGGAAGCCAGATTTATGGCAGTGGAATGTACTTGGGACTTAAAGAGAGTGTTGGTAGTCGGAGTTTATGCACCTAATGGTGCAAAGGAAAGCTTCTTTGAGGATTTGAGGAAGCAACTAGATGATCTTTCATATGACCAGATAATTCTTGCCGGAGACTTCAATGGAGTGACGAACTTGGAATTAGATAAAAAGATAACAACTGCACAAAAGAAAAGAGGACTATTACCAAAGCTCTTTTTTGACTTGATACAACAGGAGACTCTAGAAGATGTATGGAGAAGAGAATATCCTAAAAGTAGACAATTTACTTTTTACTCTGCAAGGCACTGTACACTATCAAGAATCGATATGATCTGGGCCTCAAAAGACTTAGCGTTACGGACTAAGGAGGTAGAAATAATGCCGATGGTAGGCTCAGATCATAATCCAATCATGTGGAAATTAGGGAAAAGGAGAAAAAGGAAAGCATGGAGAATAAATGAGGACTTGCTACAGGAAGGAGAGAATATGGAGATGTTGAGAAGAGAGACAAAGTTCTTCATACAATACAACGTAAATAAAGAAGTACCAACTGACAAAGTTTGGGACGCTTATAAGGCGGTTATAAGGGGCATACTAATGGACTTAAATGGTAGAGCAAGAAAAAAGAAAGAGGAGAAAAGACAAGAGATTGAGGAGAAAATAAAAGCCAAAGAAATACAGTTAAAAAAGAGACCAGGGAAAAAGAAATTATATCAAGAAATTAAAATACTTCAAGAACAGTTAACAGCAATGAATAATAAGGAATTGGAGTGGAATCTTAAAAGACTGAATCAGAAAGCGTTTGAAGGTGCAAATAAACCTGGGAAGTATTTGGCATGGCAACTGAAGAAGAGAAGGGAAAAGAAAACAATAAATAGAATTTGCGAAGATAATAAAACGTATTTGGAACAGACTACCATTAGTAGAGCCTTTTACAAATTCTACGCTAAGTTGTATAATAAGAAGGAGGTAAATAAAGAGTCAATAGCGTTATATTTGGAGAAAATGAAACTTCCAGTAATTTCGGAAGCTTGGAGAAATAAACTGAACAGTGAAGTAACAGATGAGGAACTAAATAAGGCAATACAATCTGCAAATTTAGGAAAGGCGCCAGGGCCAGATGGACTTACAGCGAAATTTTATAAGGTAATGGCCAACGAACTGGCACCATTCCTAAAAGAGGTGATCAATGGAGTTTTAAAGGACCAGCGGATTCCAGATACCTGGAATGAAGCGAATATATCATTGATCCCCAAAGAGGGCCAAGACTTGACTAATGTGAAAAATTACAGACCTATATCGTTACTTAACAATGATTATAAAATCTTTGCGAAGATACTGGCGGAGAGACTGAAGGGGTGGCTTTCGGAAGTCATTGAGGAGGAACAAGCGGGCTTTTTGCCAGACAGACAAATCAGAGACAATTTAAGGACAGTGATTAATGCTATTGAATATTATGATAAGCGCTGTGACAAAGAGGTTGGTTTCTTCTTTGTTGATGCTGAAAAGGCGTTTGATAATTTAAACTGGGACTTTATGTTTGCCACTATGGAAAAGCTACAATTGGGAGAAAGATTCATTAGAGCAATTAAGGAAATTTACAGAGACCAGACGGCAGCAATTGTGGTGAATGATGAAGCGACTAAGAAATTGATTATAAGTAAAGGAACAAGACAAGGTTGCCCGTTGTCTCCACTGATGTTCATTTTGGTATTGGAGATCCTGATGATACAAATACGACAAGATGAAGAAATTCGAGGAATTAAAATAAAGGACTATTCATACAAGGTCAGAGCATTTGCGGATGACATAATGTTAATTGTAGAAGACCCATTGGAGAACATGCCAAAAGTGATAGATAAGATTAAGGAGTTCGGAGACTTGGCAGGTTTTTATATTAATAAAAAGAAGTCAAAGATATTATGCAAAAATATCACTAAGCAGAAACAACAATTGTTAACGGAAATAACGGATTGTGAAGTAACAAGCAAGGTGAAATATTTGGGAATCGAACTGACTGCTAAGAATATAGACTTATTTAAAAATAACTATGAAAAACTATGGACTCAGATAGAGAGAGATTTGATTAAATGGAACAGACTAAATCTGTCATGGTTGGGAAGGATTGCAGCAGTTAAGATGAATGTGTTACCAAGAATAATGTTTTTGCTACAGACAATACCAATCATCAGTGACTCTAAGCAATTTGAAAAATGGCAGAGGAAAATATCAGACTTTGTATGGGCAGGCAAGAAGCCTCGAGGGAAAATGAAAGTTTTGCAAGATGCAAAGGAAAGAGGCGGAATGCAACTGCCCGATCTAAGACTTTACCATGACGCAATTTGCTTGGTGTGGTTGAAGGAGTGGATGACGCTAAAGAATAAGAAATTACTAGCCCTAGAGGGATATAAAAAAATATTTGGATGGCATGCATACTTATGGCATGATAAAGTAAAGGCGAACTCGATGTTCCTGCATCACTATATACGGAGAAGTTTATATATAATCTGGAAGAAGTATAAAATCTATTTGGAAGAAGGAACCCCTTTGTGGGTAGTTCCATATGAGGTGATAGACTCGAGAGCTGTTGATAATGAGCAACAATGTTTAACTTACAAAGAAATAACTAGAACTGAAGCATCTAAACTCAGAATAAAGACTCAGGAGGAACTATCACCTTATTACGACTGGTTCCAGTACAGACAGATTAGAGATTTATATAACTCGGACTCTGTAAAGGGAGGTATACGAACAGAGAATTCGGAACTAGAGCAGACCCTTTTTAAAGAGGACAAGAAAAGAATATCTAAGGTATACCAAGCACTGCTGAAATGGTATACTGAGGATGAAGTAGTTAAAGGACAAATGGTGAAATGGGCCATAAATTTCAACAAAGAAATAACAATGGAGGCATGGGAATACTTGTGGAAGACTACAATGAAGACAACGATATGCACTAGTATTAAAGAGAACATTTACAAAATGATTTACCGTTGGTATATGACACCAAAGAAGATTGCGCTAGGGAATTCGAACACTTCTAATAAATGCTGGAAATGCAGGAAGCATGAGGGCTCCCTCTACCATATGTGGTGGACGTGTGAGGTAGCTAGGCAGTACTGGGGGGAAATAATAAGAGAAATGAGTGAGATTTTACAATTTCAAATTAATAAGAACCCAGAACTCCTGCTACTAAACTTGGGAATGGAGGGAATTCCAGCCCATCATAGGACGTTGATATTTTACATGACGGCAGCAGCTAGACTTTTGTATGCGCAAAAATGGAAAGTACAAGAAGTGCCAACCATTGAAGATTGGATCCACAAATTGCTGTATATGGCAGAAATGGACAAAATGACAAGAAAATTGAGAAACCTGGACTCAGGACAGTTTAACACAGACTGGGAGAAGCTGAAACAATATTTGGAGAAGAAATGGGAGGTGGGAGGAGAACTGTGGCAGTTTGAGAACTACTGAAGTACAATAAAATGTAGAGGGGGGTGACTTTACCGGGGAGGAGAAGAGGTTAAAGAGAATTTCTAAGCAGTTATGATATTAGATTGATATATATAGAATAACAAACAGAATATTGATAGAAAACAATTAATCATAAGGGTTAACTATAAGGATTGACTAACTAATAATATTTTCTCTTTGATTCCGTACAATGTACCAAACTGAATATGTTTATTTGAAGCTGTATATGAGTCAAATTGATTGATATCATATATAGACTTATGATTGAAGGGGAATAGAAATACTAATGTAAACAAATATAATTAAAATAGAAAGAAGAAGATAGAATGAATAACATATAGATTATAAGTTAAACTGGTTGATTTATATGAATGTATGGTTTACATAGTTTATGATATATAGAAATATTTGAAAGTGGAATAATGAAAAATGGGATAAATTGTTTATCCATTATGGAAAAAGGGACTCATAGACAGGGTACAGAGTATTAAAAATAGTTAAAGAAGTATTGCTTAGAATAAAGGGAGAATATATATTTGTTAGATAGAGGAATATATAAAGAGTAAGGGAAAAGGGATAAAGGGTTGGAAAACTGTTGGAAGTCAACAAAATGGGGGGGGGAAAGGGAGGGGGTTAGAAATTGGGAAATGGGAAAATTGACTGTAATGTGTAAACATTTGATCCTAACCCAATAAAAAATTTTTCAAAAAAAAAAAAGAAAGCTTATGCTACAATAAAGTTGGTTAGTCTTAAAGGTGCTACTGGATTCTTTACTATTTTGCAACTACAGACTAACACGGCTAACTCCTCCAGAGTATCAAAGGTTGTTGATAAATCCAACAACAGCAACAGAGGGTCATGGCTAGAGATGGGCACGAACCGCATTACGAACTTCAAAAACCCACGAAAGTGGTGATCGTGCGATTGCGCGATCACGATCCGGCAGTTCGTGATTGTCCACGGCCAACGAACCAGTGTTCGGAAGAAGCCTGGTTCAGTGCGTTCGGCCGCAGTTTGGGAAGCCAGACAGTCAGGCGCCAGCAATCAATTCCCCTGGCAACGGAGCTGGGGAATGCCTGAACTCTGTCTGCGCTCCTTCTGTCGCCCTGGAAACCCGAATGGAAGCCTAGCTTTCCTTGATCGGCAGGTCTTCCTTCCAACCATGGAGCTGCAAAGTGGTTACAAGTTCAGAGAAGACACCCAGGGGAGGGAGGGGGAAGGGGGTGTCCACTCCAATCTCATCCCTGCAAACCCTGATAGGCAGCTTTGATGGCCAAACACAGACCTCCTGTGTTGCCCAATTGGACCTGTGCTTATAAATAGCCGTGAGCTCCCAGGCTGGGTTTCACTTTCAGCGAGCAGTGGAGTGGGACAGAGCTCTTGCTTGCCACTTGCTAGCCTTTGGTGAGAGAGAGACAGAGTATACTTGAGCTTGGATTTTTGTGGGAGTTTCTTGGGGGCCTTGGATTGGAGAGAGTATAACTCCAAGATCCCTTTTGCAATCTTGTCCAAATATGGGTGATGGCTGTAGGAGAGCCTGCAAAACACTCCCTGGGAATATGGGCTCTCTAAATGCCACGGGGGGCGTTCCGTGCCCCACGAACCACAAACCGGTTTAGTAACGGAAAATGTTCGTTGAGGTTCGCAATCTCGGGATTGTCGTCGGCACCAAACCGCGAACCGCTGGTTTGTTAAATTTTTTTGGTTCATGCCAATGTCTAGTCACGGCCCTTGTTTACATTCAAATGGACATAATCAATGAAAGCCACAAGTGGGATCTGTGTCCCACACACTGGTCTTATAATCTTTCTTCAAACAGCTATTTGAGGATTTTTGTAGAAACATATTTGCCCAAAAGTGACATGGGAACAAAATTAACATTATCCTACCAGATCTCTGAAAAAAACCTGTTAACTTTACATAAAATATCTTACATCTCTTTATATTAATGGCTCCCTGGATATTGCATATTAGAAAACTTTTATTTCTGGATGTTTCTGCAATGTGCTTATTTAAGTCAGGATACTGACTGGAACAGACTGTGTATGTTCTGCTGCTAGCTAATATCACAGATGTAGCCCATCATCACTTTTAAATGAAACAGTCTTAGCATGTGGTTAAGGTATGTTAATCCAGCTAACATTTATGTATATTTCCATTCATTTTTGTGATCTTTGCACATAATTCCTTAGATGCAATGGAACAGCAACATCCATTCTTTTTGTAACAATTAGATTAATTACACTAATCTTCCTTATTGCATAATGAGCTCCCATTAGAAAAGAATGCCATTTGCAGTTTTTTAAAAATTTATATGGATAGTCAGTGCCTCTATGCAGTCATCACTTTCTCTTGGGTTGGTAATGTCATATCAGGGTTTTTAAAAGCATTATGTGTGCCATTTTTGCTCTCTACTTTTCAAGGGACCTATGTATTTCATTTAATTCTAGCAAGACATTTGACTAACTGCTGCTGTTCATATTCACAAAGGAAGAATGTCACATTTCTCTTGTCCTTTGTCCCAGAAATTTGGTACAACTTGAAAAAAAAAATTCTGGATCCAGTACAATCAAAATTAGATATTTCCACATGTTAACACCATGTAGCTCTCATTGCTACTGCCAATGCAGAGGCATTCACAGAAGAAGTGAAAGCATTGACATGGCACTTTCCCTTGCACTTTTCTTGCCCCAGTTCTCTGTGGGTGACATTTCCTTCCTCCACCACTGGAAGGCTTTATTGAGTCTTGAAATCTACCTTTATGTCTTCCCATCTTCAGCTTGTGCAGTGGTCATTGGCACTGGGCCAGGCCAAACTGCATGGTGACCACCACCAGGATGGGTCATGCCCAGTTATGTGCTGGCTGCTGCCAGGCCTGACCCAGTTGCACAGTGGCCACTGCTCTGGACCAGGCCTACCATTGCTGCATGGTGCCCACTGATGCCAGACTGGGCCTGGACCACTTGCATGATGGCTGCCCTCCTTGTATTGAGCTTGGCCCAGGAGCATGGAGACTGGCAATGCTGGACCAGGTGTGACCACTTATATTGCCAAGCATGGCCCACTTACACCAGGTCAATTACGGTTGCACAACAGCTGCTGGACTAGCACAGGTGCATGGTGGCAGTTATGTTACCCAAGAGGCTGCTTATTTCTATTCTCTGGCTCCCAGAGGTGTCTCTCTGAGCATGTCCAGTGTGCAGACTGACACTACCAAGGCAAACTCATTCAGGGACCTTTACAGCCAAGTTTATATCAGGGTCCCAGATTTTTGGGGGGAGGGATAGTGGATAAATGCAAGTAAACAGGTTTAACTAAAGCAAATAAAAATGGTTTATTTACAAAAAATGAGAAATGAGATAAATGCAATATGGGCCCTCTCACACACACATCATACTACCGTAGGTCGCCAGTCCCCTCTCCCCTGCTCCCACTTACCTGGCTGGTGGGGGGAAAGGTGGGGGAACATGCCTCCTGGGGCACACTCCCAGGTTGCATTGTATGCACATGTGCTCCATAGTGGGCTGATTTGGGTCCCAGACGGGCTAAATCGGGCCCATTTGGGCATAACTTGGCCCACTGTGAAGTGCAGGAGCTCTCCAAAGCCCTCTCAGCAAAGCTCCTGTGCTCCCACAGTGGGCTGAATCAGACCCTTTTGGGACTTAAAGTGGCCCACTGCAAAGTGTGGGAGCACTCCAGGGCCCATCATGCCACCCTGGCAGCGCTCTCATGCTCCACAGCAGGTTGATTTTTGACTGAAACGGGCCCAAGTCGGCCCAGTACAGAGTGCAGGAGCGCTACCGGGAGATCCCTGGAAAGCTCCTGTGCTTCAGAGTGGGCCAGCTTAGAGCAGAACCACAAGTGACACCTGACACAGGTTGGACACTTGTCAGCTTCCCTCAAGTTTTGATGGGAAATGTAGGCATCCTAGATTCGGTTTCGTTTTCCCGGCCATGTCGGACGTTCCTCTCCGCAGGTCCGGGGGGAACTGTCTGAGCAGCCTGACTGGGCGGTTGACCCGCGAGGGTTAACCCCCAGGACTCCCAGTGAGGGAGCCTGGATCCGGGGCACCGCGGGAAGAACCCCCTGGAAGTAATGCAGGGGGTAAATTGCCCGCTTGCTCCAACGGAGGCTGGCAGACTTGCGCAGCACCGTGTGTGCTGCCGGGCCATGGAGAACGGCAATAAGCAGATTTAAGGTGAAGACCTGTAAGTAAGCGAATCCCTTCTGATTTTTAAGCGTATGCGAAGGATCGGTGGGAATTGAAGCTAAAAAGGCGCAGACTTTTTCCCCTGCACCGAGTTTCGGAACTTAGTTGGTGCCCCCCCCCTAAGATGGCGACGAGAAAGCAGAGCCCAGCAATGAGTAAATCGGTGATGGCGACGTTACAGGGGAAGGGGGAAACTTTGGAAGAGTTGGTGAGACGAGCAGTTTTCGATGCTGTGCAGCCCTTTGTAGCGAAACTGAATGAAATGGGGCAAAAGGTTGATTCAGTGGAGAGCGAGGTGAAAGCCATTAAAGAAACAGTGACCGGAGCAGAGCAGTCTGCGCACGAGAACGCAGTACTCATGAAAGCAACAAGTAAGGAAGTGAAGCTTTTGGAGAATCAAATAATAGGATTACAAGTGGACCATGCCCAAACGGTATTGCGTCTTCAAAATGTAAAAGAAGAGCAAAGTGAAAATTTAAAAGATTTGGTGTCTGGACTTTTGGTGCCATTCGCAAAGGCAACTAAAGAAGAGATAAAAAACGATATTTTGGAAGTCCGGCGGACATCTTCAAAGTATGCAACGAAGCGGCAGCTGCCTCGCGAGATTATTATTGACTTTTCATCTAAGAAGACTCGGGACACCATCTTAGACAATTCGTATAATGTGGACTTGGATTATTTGGGCAATAAGGTTAAAATATTGAAGGATGTTCCATTTTTGGTTCGTAAAAGAAGATTCAAGTATAAAGGACTTGCGGCTTTCTTGAGGAAATGTGATATAAAATATAAATGGCTGTTTCCAGAAGGCGTCTGGTTCAGATATAAGGATCAAACTTACAAGATCACATCGGACGCGCAGCTGACAGACTTTTTGTTCAACCATCAGGAGTTTCATCAGGAAGAAAGTTCGAAGTCTGAAGGGGAAAGTGGGGGGGAGGAAAGAGCGGGTGCAGCTGCTCCAACTGCGCAGGGAGAATTGAGACCGAGACGCAAGGGGGGGGGGGAAGAAGTCCTGATCCTGAATATAATCTGTATTGTATAAAACCTACCAATCTGATAGCATATTAGAAAGTTAACTTTTAAGAAAAATTGCAGCATGAAGGGAATACAAGACATGTAGTGTAGTGTTTGTTGTTTGTATGTTGATTTTCCCTTTTCCCAGTTCTCCCTTCCCTTTTTTCCCCCTCCCCTTTATACTTTTGTAGTCTTCTGTAGTTTTTTTATGTTAGATATTAAAAAATAATAATAAAAAATAATAAAAAAAGGAAATGTAGGCATCCTAGTCTTGCAGCTTGACTCTCTGACTGCTGTCCAATGGACTTTTCAACTGTCACTTGTCCAACATTCCGCCAAGCTGCCTACATTCCCCATCAAAACTGGAGGGAAGCTGACAAGTGTCCAACCTGTGTTAGGCATCACTTGTGGTTCCGCTCTTAGGCTCCAGATGGACCTGATTCAGTCTTTTTCCTCCCTCCCGGATGGTGAGGGGACCTGGCAACCCTATACTACAGTAAATCCTAATGCTTACTAAATCCTAACCAAAACAATCATACCAGTACAAATGAAGGTAGATTGGAAGAATGTCCAACCTGCTCAGAAGTGAAAGTCCTAGAAGGAATGACCTAAAGGGTATTGCGATTGAGATGTACTCCATTGAGACGCTGACGGGATAGATCAAGCTTTCCTCATACAAGCCTCAAAAAGATTGAGGGTGTCAAATATTTTATTTATTTATTTATTTTATTTTCAATTATTATTCCGCCATCCCCACGCTCAGGGCGGATGATAAGATACATAAAGGTTAAAATATATAAAACAATAGATGAATAGCTTTGGCTTCCAAATAAGGTAGAGTTCAACTGAGTAAGACACTGGGGTTACCTTTGTATTAGGGTCACCTATACATTATACAGATGAGGCTAATTAATGTAGACACTTGGTACTTGTCTCAGGGCCAAACTACAAGTGACAAATGAGACAGGTTGGACACTTGTCAGCTTCCCTCAAGTTTTGATGGGAAATGTAGGCAGCTTGGCAGAATGTTGGACAAGTGACAGTTGAAAAGTCCATTGGACAGCAGTTGGAGAGCCAAGCTGCAAGACCAGGATGCCTACATTTCCCATCAAAACTTGAGGGAAGCTGACAAGTGTCCAACCTGTATCATTTGTCACTTGTAGCTTGCCTCTCAGTTCCAATTGGGCAATTTAGATTAATTCAAGCTAAGATTGGAAGTTGGAGCACTTGAGTATGTGCTGGAAGATCAGGAAGAACAGATGTTTATGGTGAGGGGGGTGAGTGAATGACTGTGTCCTTTATTGAAAGACATACTTGTGGGATCACCTCTCACCATACGTATCCCGGAGAGCACTTAGATCTGCTAACAAACAATTACTGGTAGTCTCCAGCCCCAGGGAAGCTCAATTGGCCTTGACCAGAGCCAGAGCCTTTTTGGTCCTGGCTCCAACCTGGTGGAACTGGCTGTCTGTGGACACTCGGCCATTCCAAGACCTCCTATCCTCTCGGCGGGCCTATAAGACAGAGTTCGGCCCACCCAGCAGGCAGTGTAGCTGCTTAAGGCTGGGGGCCACCTTTTGCCTCCATGCAGGAAGGAGACCTGACAAACAACTTCCCAGCCAATCCAAGGATTAAGGAGGGGGCAGAACCAAGAGCCTTATAAGGCGGCTCTGCCCCTGCTCCCCTGCAGTTGCCTTGAGCTCGGCCTGAGCAGAGCACACTTCAAGCCAAGCTCCTCTGAGACTGGTTTTATTGAAGACCCTCAGGTCTAGGCAGCAGTAGCTGCCTTGGAGAAGCTGTGCTATTCCCCTGCTTGCTACCTTCAAACTCCAGGATGAGAGCCAGGGTCCAGCATCAGGCTCAGTGGTTTGGCAGAGACTTTTCTTATTTACATTTGGGCCCTGTTGTCTATCAGTCAGGAGGGCTAAAGCAGGGTGAGGCCCAGCCCCTGTAGGCCTCTGGCCTACCTAGGCTCCTCTCCGTCCCACCACTGTCTTCACTTTGTTGGGAGGGAGAACTTCCAGCAGCATTAGCAAGGGCTTTGCTGTAGGCCACAGGGGTGAATTGCAGCCATCTGAGGAGAGGATTGTTCCATACATTATTGCAGAAAGGAGAGACGTCGAAAAACGAGTCAACAGACCGTGTTGAACTGCTTCAATTGTATTAGAGGCACAAAAAAAGCCATGGGCAAAGAAAACAAAGGGAGAGCGCCCGGATTTCGCGGCTGCTCTCAACAGCAATTAAGCAAGGACAAAAAAACAAAGGGAGAGTACTCAAATTTCTCGGCTACTCCCAAATAAAGCGCCCAGACTTGGCGGCTGCTTTCAACAGGAATTAGGCAAGGAAAACAAAAACAAGGGGAGAGCACTGGGGTTTCTCGGCTACTCCCGACGGGAAAATGGCAACGGGCTTGCCAGGCTATACTTTATCCCGTTTCGCACAAAATTAAGCTTCTTCAGCAGCCAAAATCATAAATTCCATTTCAACATGTACTTCTACATAACAAATAAAAGTTGCTGGCCGGCAGACAGGAAATAAACGTTTCTTCTCAGTTTCAAATTAGCTGTAGTTTCTTCTATCCATTATTGCTACTGGCCTAGCAAGATGGATGTTGGTAGGTCCCTCGTCCCTGTCTAGGCTTTTCCCTCCCCCACCCTGTTTACACTTACTTGGGATGGAGTATTTCCAGCAGCAATAACTTGGCCTAAGGCCTTCAGGCAGCAGGGGCCATTTTGTGGGAGGGCTTGGCAGTTTATTCAGTTGGGTATGGCCATTTTGAGAGTGGCACCTGGTAGCCTGCTTAGCATCCTGGCAGTGGTGGCCATGTTGTGAAAGTATCTACAATATGCACAGCTCTAGGGGTGGCTACTTTGAGTGTGGCATTTGTGTGGCCTGATTTGCCTCCTGCTTACTGGCAGTAGCAGACATTTTTGGTGGGGCTTTTGCAGCTTATCCTGTGATGGGGTGGCCATTTTGAGAGTGGCACCCGGTGGTCTGCTTAGCTTCCTGGCAATGGTAGCCATGTTGTGAAGGCATCTACAATATGCACAGCTCCAGGGGTGGCCATTTTGAGTGTGGGCTTTGTGGGGCCTGATTTATCTCCTACTTACTGTACTTACTCTTACTTACTACAAGACAGAAATGTTCTGCTAAGCATATGGTTGAGACCGTTCTGTGCTATCTGATGAGCTTCCCTACCAGTCTCCTGTTGGGAGGGGCCTGTGTTATCACCCTGGCCCCCCATTCAAATCAATCTGACTCCAATGTTGCCCCTCATTCCCTTCCCTTCCCCCCACCCCCGTGTACTATCAACAGGGGTGGAAGTATGAGGACGGCCATCTTGGAGATTACAAACTACAAACTGTAAATGTTATGTGTATTATGACTGTTTGATTTTACTGTGATTTAAAATTGTATTTATGTCTGATGTAACCCGCTCTGAGCCCGTTCATGGGGAGCGTGAGCTAAAAATTGAATAAAATTAATTAATCAATTAATTAAAATGTATTAGCTTCCTTTCCTCCAAAAGGTGCTCTAGGAAGCTTACAAAGTAAGTTGTAAACATAAATATATTAACAAACAACAGTTAAAACAAAAAAACAGAATCAAAACTGTTAAAATAGAGTTAAAATCCAGCCCACATTTAAAAAGCTGTCCCAAATAAAACCATCATCAGCTGCCTCCTGAAGCTAGAGAGTGAGGAGGCCTAGTGTGCTTCCCTGGGGAGATTGTTCCATAATCATGGGACTGCTGCTGAAAAGACCCTTTCCCATGTACCCACCAACCAAGCTCCTTTGGATGATGGGATAGAGGGCCTCTCTTTCCTTCTTTCCTCTGAATACATGAGGGGTGGTAGTGGTGGCTGGAAATGCTCTGCTCTTTTGCCTCTAGAGTACTGAGGGGGACAGGACCTTTCCCAGGTTTTTTTGGACTTCTAGCCACACCCCCATGGCTTTGCTTTATGGAAATCAAGGCTTGGAAAACTCAGCAATATTGTGGTTGCTTAAGAAATCCCACAGTGAACATTAAGAGGCTTTTGTTTAAAGCTACAAGTTCTGTTTCTATTATTTGGTTTTTTTAAACTCCCAAATGTTCGGGCTTTTTTTAGATTTCAGATTTTTCTGCAAACCTAGGGCTTTTTTCTGGTTTGTAGAAGGATCTGTCTTGTCGTTGAGTAGATATGTTGATGATGATTGGCAATGTTCATCTTGTTTAACAGAATTTAAGGGGTAACATAGATAAATATGTATCAACAGGTTATCAAAACTATCAGCAATCACAGGCTGGCATATCTTTGAATTTTTTCTTAGAATACTCTATAGTTGTACATCTGTAAATAGTTTGTAAATATTGTATACTACTTGGTTGACAGTGCTATATTAATATTAAGGAGACAAGAATTACATATTCAAACATCTTAAATCTGTTTAATGTTTGTTTACAGTAAAATTGAAAAATTATTGAATAAAATATAAATTAAAAAAAGACTATGAGCAAATGCAAGTTTACAGAAGAAGAAAGGACAGAAGGTAAAAGGAGGTCCTTATGTAGGTTTTTTGGGAAGGGACTTTTGATTGAATCTGAAAAGAATACAATGAACAGAATACTATGCTCACAGTGCCATCTTAAACAAATGTACACCCTTCTAAGACAGTTGGTTTCAGTGGACTTAAAAGGGTGAAACTTTGCTTAGAAACTTTGCTTAGGATTCACTTGCCTGCTAATTATTGCCCTTGCAGCAGGTCTGGCTCTCAGTTGCTCCCTGGTATTTATTTTTATTTATTCATTTACTTCACTTATACTCTGCCTTTTTCCCCAATGGGGAAAAAGCTCTGATAACTAATTGCTGTTGTTGTTGATGATGAGTATTGTATTGGTATGGGACTCACCTTCCCCCTTCCTCTGTGGGGCAGGAAGCTGCTTGGTTATTGATACCACTTTCTTTCATGACATCTTTGGTTATTTCATAGTCCAAGAAATCACCTGAAGTTTTGTCCAAAATATTTTCAGATGTCACTGTTTACTTTAGGGGTTTCTTACAGCTATTTTTTAAAAGATTGGATTGGATCCAGTCACCTTTTCCCACCAGTCGCTCCGAATTCCTCTTCTCACTACAACTCCTGTTCCATATAGCTTTGGTACATTCAGGTCCCATGATCCCCAGCATAGCCTTTTTTAATTATCAAAAGGGACTCCTCCTTCCTCTGTCACCAGCAGAAAAGCAGGTTGAACTCAATTCATATATCCTGGTTTTGCAAAACCCTACAACCTAGTTCTTGGTGTGCCCACTGTGGGGAGCTTTCTTATCCATGTGGTAGGGCCACCTCACCATAGTTCTCTATAGAATTGTGTCTAAAGCCAGCAAATGAAAAAAGGTTTTAAAATGAAATATAGAAATAAAAAAATGTTATGAGGAAATACATTCTATTTCTGTTAAATATAAGGAGGTCCTCTAAATCAAATCACCATCCTCTCAAAAATAACAAGGTAGTGAACTTAGCATTTCATAGTATTTGACATCCAGTGGTATTTGACATCCAGTGAATCACTATTTACATTTTATCCCAAAACATTTACCTGAGAAAAGGTCATGGCGTTAAATTTGGAGACATTTACAGCAATTGCCAAATGTTTACTATCTACAAGAATGTCATGCTTCTTAGTCAAAAGAAGCCTGGTGCACTAAATGTCAATTATTTCAATGTGTTTGATAGCAGCACAGATTGCTGAGCAACATAAAAGAAAGTTTAATAAATATTATATACACTGGTAACCATTAATCTAGCCTAGCAGAAGTTAGCGTTACACATATAAAAGGTTTATGGCAAGCAGCACAATAGGATGCAAGGACTCAATTATTGCTGTCTTGGACAAAAGCATTATCACTAACTTACGAAAGTACAACTTGTTTCTTATGGCGTAGTCAGGAAGGTTGGGAAATTATAACAGGTTGTGATGTCACTTTTGGATGCTAGTATTGCAATGCCCCTATTAGAATTAGAATCAATAAAGCCATTTCATTTGTAGCCAATTTAAATAGTACTTCTACTGTGAGTCTAGTACATCTGCTATGCAAATTTACTCGCAGTTCATGCCTAAGATCCAAAAAGTCACCTAGGCTCTTGCAAGGGGTTTGTGCTTAATCAGTTACATTTGATCAGTTGATATTTCTACTTCTAAAGTACAGTGGAAGGGAAATGTAAGCAAATGAGAAACTGGGAGTTCCTTGAATGGAGTTCCCAGAATTTTATCCTCTATGAGTCAGATATGTGTGGGATCTGATTTGGATTGGGACCATGACACCAAGGGAATGGTGTTAAGCCTCCCCCAATCCATTTTTCCCATTGAAAAACACCCTTGGAAACACTCTGCAGAAATGAAGAGGTACTGATATAGGTCCCTAGCATCTTGTCTGTTTGAGCCCTAAGCCTCCAAGACAGTTTGTGATATGAATGGGGACAACTACCCAGCCACCCCAATGGACACCCTGGGCCAGCACGGACCAACAATAGAAGGGGGGAAAGAGGCACCCCAGCCACAGGAGGATGGAGCAGCTCCCAAGCCCCAGAGGGTGAGAAGGAGCAGGTGGAATCCAGCTAGCCCCACCCTCCAGTGGGAGACTAAGAGCCCTGACAGGGGAAGTAAGGACAGCCAGGAGGGGACCAGGGCAGAGGGAGAAAGCACAAGAGATAGGGACAGCCAGCCATCAGCCAGTGAGACAGCAACCTTACCGACAGGGCAGCAGAAGCAGCACAGGTCCACACCCAAACCTGCAAACAGGGAGGAAGGGAATAATAGGGACCAGCTGAGGCTGCTGGAAGCTCTGAACAGAGGAGGTTTGGCAGCCAGAGCACAGCTATAACTGCCCAGGGGCCTGAAGCTCAGAGCCGAGGAGGCTTGGCAGCCAGCCAAGAGAGTACAGCTGTAGCTGCCCAAAGCAGCCAAACTAGCTACCCCAGGTGCAGCTGCTTGAGGCAGCCAAGGCCAATGCTAGAGGGCAAAAGAGGGGTGTGGCTGGCATGTAGGGCCAGGAATGAGGGAAAGGATATAAGGGAAGTCCACCCACAGGGTGTGGTGGAGTGGAGGAGGGAGAGAGAATGAGAGAGCAGCGAGGAGGAGGAGGAGGAGGAGGAGGAGGAGGAGGAGGAGGAGGAGGAGGAGGACCAGGACCAGGACCAGGACCAGGACCAGGACCAGGACCAGGACCAGGACCAGGACCAGGACCAGGACCAGGACCACCGACAGCTGGATGGGGACAGCTGTTATGGAAGGCAGCTGGAACAATATCAGGTTGAAGGGACCTGTGAGTGGACTGAGAGGATGTGAGGGTGAGGTATACCCCCCTCCTTCCACAGAGTGGGATCCTGCATATTCCTTGAAGGTCCTTTAAGGTGGAAGTCAGGCAGACCGGTGTCCCACCGGGCAGCGCCTATGGCAGAACCTGACAATTTCTACATCTCCCTTGTCCTTGTTGATCATTTTAATGAAAACACCCTTAAGGTGGCAAAGTTTCGTACCTCAGCATGCTCAACAAAGAAGCAGTTGGTTTAGTATTTAGTAATTTCACCACTACTAACAATACTATGAATTCCTCTTAGTATTATTTTTCTATATTATGTATTATGTATTACTTTGGTGTTATGTATTTGGTATTTTCCACACGGTCACTTTACAGTGTTTCAGAATCTATTCTGCTTTCCATGTTCTCCAGAGTTCCACACGTACAAGGGAGTGATGGGAAGCCATCCATTTCCCCCCTATTCTTTTACCCTGTGCATATTCTGTGATTTTTTTGGAAGCCGCTGCCCAGTTGCTGCTGGTGCATGTTATGTCCGTGCAGAATCAAAAACTCCTGTTCTGCTTCCCATGACTCCCTCTTCCTTTCCCCTCCCCAGGAACTGATTCGTTGGTCCATGGTAACTACTCCCACCCTCCTCAGCTCTCTGAACTCATTTTCCACCATTTTTATAAGTAAAGCAAGGTAAGGGTCATAAGGCTGCTTCTCCGTTAGTTTCCCAGGTATACACACACATTTTTTTTCAAAGCCAGGAACAAGTCCTAACATTGCTGCTTATTCCTTGCTGGCTTTAAAAGCCAGGAAAGGGTTAAATGGTCGCCCTCTCTCCCTCCCCATGTGTTTGAGACTTTTCCTAATGCCAAAGAGGAAAAAAACTTAAGTGTTTTGCACAGCCATTTGCAAAACAAAGTGGCAGGGAAGCTGCTGGGAAAGAATGAAGCAGCAGCATTTTAACCTTTCCTGGCTTGGCTTTAATAATAATAAAAAAAAGAGTGGAACAAGCATGAAAAATACGTTTTCCTCCAGAACTCCACCACAGTCATGCAGTGCAGAATGATGGGACTCCAAGCCATTTCAGCACTGAAAAGTGTGAATGCTCAGCATTGCCAGCCGAAAGTGTGCCATGTGAAATGGGCCTTTTTATGCAATATGGACTTTCTTGTAATGCCTTGGTGTTATGAGAAAGTCCATCACAATAAATCACTGGAATCACAATAAACATTCCAGTGATCTGGCTTCCTTGAACTGCCAGGAATACACATTCTGATAATAATCAAAATCAAAAATCAGACATGGCCTGTTTAGTTAGGGCTGCCAACTCTGGGTTGGGAAATTCTTGGAAATTTGGGGGTGAGACCTGAGGAGGGAGGGATTGGGGTAGGGAAGGGACATCAGCAGGGTACAATGCCAGGGTTCACCGTCTACAGCAGCCATTTTATCCAGGGCAACTGATCTCTGTAGACTTGAGATCAGTTGTAATTCTGGGAGATGTCCAGGTTCCACCTGGGATCTGGCAGCCCTAATAACCAGAGGTACTACTTGCTTGAATTAGTCCAGGTCAGCCTGATGGTATGACATTTTGTCCTTGTTTGCAGCCAATAGCATTAAAGCAGAAAACAGGCTGCAGAGGGGTGGGGTGGGGGGCTAGATGCACAAAAAAACCAAGGATTGGCTCTTTCTTTTCATCTAGAGGTAGCTCTGGAGGCTGCCAGTTATGTTCAAATCTGCCCATTCACATGTAAAGAGGGACTGGAACTGGATGTTCTTTTTTTAATGGAGCATTCAAGCAAAGTACAGTCCATGCTTCTGCAACTTATCTTGCTATGTGAAGCATTACCAGTCTTTCATTACCAATATCGGGAGGATCATGGTGGTGGAAAAGGACAGAAGAAAACAACCTTTTATTTTCATACTATCATGTGCCTGCTTCGCAATGGAGAATTTTAACGACCTGCAAAGCAGAAATATTTTCTTCTTTCTGCCTGTAATTTGGAAGGGAGGATTTTCAGTGTAGGAAGGTACCTTTCTCTGTATCACTATTTATGAGTGAGTGTATTTGTATCTACCACATTTTTATCTTGGCTCTCCTTCAAGGAGCTCAAGGTAGCATATATAGATACTTGTGATTCCCTTTTATCCCTACAGAAACTTTGGGAGCTAGGATAGGCTGAGGAGCTGTCCCAACGTCATCCAGTGAGTTGATGAACACTCATTTGATAAGCACTATGTGCCCACAGTATTTTAACCCTAAATGTTATGCTTAAATATCTAGTTTTTAGGATAGCTTCAGACTTTTATCTAATGTTAGATGTTTATGTGAAGTTTGTCCTGTCTTTCAAAGAAAGTTCTCTCTTGAAAACAGGGCTTTGTTTACTTTTTTCTTATATTGACTCTATATCCCTATACTTTTACAACCTCATCCTACAAAGTTGCACAATATTACGAAGTTACGATTCTTAACCTGCCCATGGTAACTTGTCATTTCTTGGGCCACTGCACTTACGTGAGTCTAGATGCTATGCACAGTGAGCTGCTTCCCTTCAGAGCCTATTTCTGTTTAAGAATCCATAAACTCCAAGCACGAATGGCTGACAGGTCATGCGGAGAAGGTTGCAGTGCTGAGATAGCATAGCCAGCTTCTGTATGCTAAACTCCTTGCAAACGCCATGTTAAGAATTTCATTCTGAATATAGCAATCCATCAATAATCCTTCCTCTGCTAACACTCTTCAGAACTGAGGGTTACAGTACCTAAAAGGGCTTACTTGGAAAAGGAAATTACATTCCAATTAATTTACTATTGATGCATAAAATAAGCTTGTCTGTGAAATCACCACTCTGAAATTTCTGTTCTCATGCCTTTCTCATTGTTATTATTTGGTTGGCCAGACTCTCGAGGGTCAAATTAAAATTAATTCATCTAGAGCTGGTATAGAGACAGTAGTTAACTTCATATTAGTTATTCTTATTGAGTCTTTTAAAAATATTCTATACTGACCTATATGTTTATTCCAACACAAATTGTACAGATATTCTCAACATTCATTGTTTTGCCCTTATGGGGAAGCCAAGTGCCTCTGCTGCTCTAAGATTCTTGCTACTGTTGTGGCAGTAGTTTTCTTACCAGGACAGAAAGCCCTAAGCCTCAGGGAGTTTGTGGTATATAGAGAATATAGCTGGGAATGTGAGGAGCAGAAACTGCTGTATGACATAAGCTCATTGACAATAAAGAGAAGAGAATGGAGTAGCAATTTACACAAATCCTCTACACTGTATACAGTCCTTATGTGCACATAAATTCTATGTCAATAGGCTTCTCCATGCAACTGGAAAGCATCCACTTCTATCAGCTTCCAAAATGAGACTTATCCGGGATCAAAAAGTCAGGTGACATGAAGTTCCTATAGAACAGAATTGTGTGTGTGTGTGTGTGTGTGTGTGTGTGTGAGAGAGAGAGAGAGAGAGAGAGAGAGAGAGAGAGAGAGAGAGAGAGAGAGAGCGCTGTGTTGGCAAGACCTTTCACACTATTATACTGCATGTATCTGGCCCTACTTTGCATGATGCAGTAGTCTCTGGATCTGACATGTTGCTGTTGCTTGGGTCACATTCAGTTGGTTGGCATGCCTAATGTTGACAATATGCTGGATGACTGTGACAAGTCCATTCTCCTCCTTACATTACTGTAAACTTATACCTCAGGAGGGTTCTGGTCAAAGTCAACACACGAGAGCCAGTTTGGTGTAGCGGTTAAGAGCACGGGACTCTAACCTGGAAAGCTGGGTTTGATTCCCCACTCCTCCACTTGAAGCCAGCTCGGTGACCTTGGGCTAGTCACAGTTCTCTGGAGCTCTCTCAGCCCCATCCACCTCACAGAGTGTTTTGTTGTGTGGATAATAATGGCATGCTTTGTAAACCGCTCTGAGTAGGCATTAAGTTGTCCTGAAGGGCAGTATATAAATCAAATGTTGTTATGTTATTATTATTATTAATCCCACTCGCACAGAATTTAGGTGTTCTCTACTTTACCTAAGCCTTTACCTTGAGAACACCTTCCTTTTTCTTTGTGTGACCTATATGTTGCTTACACCCTTACTTCTTCAAAAGGTTTTTGCTGCCACAAAAGGCTTTTGCGTAAGATCTCCTTGATGTAACTTGTAATATGGGGAGGCTTGTTATAGATAGTAGTTTGACAGAATGGTTGGTAAGCACATGAGGGTGGTTGTGGTAAAAAATGGATTGTTTTTCTTAAACAAAAGTAGAATTTATTTGTAGATATATGTGTGATGATTGCAGAGGTTTGATAAGCATACTGGTTTCAGAATAGTTCTTAAGCTTAGCAGTTTCAAATACTATTGTATCTTATTAAAGATATTTTCACAGGCTCAGTCACACAAATTAATTTTCCACACAGGCCTTTACTGACAGAATAAATTATTTTCAAATTCACACAGACATAGATTCACTCAGGCCTTTCCACGCAGCTTGCCTGACTTAGATAGATTAATCTCTCATTCAGATATACATAGACTGCTCCAGGAGGGCACACAGTTTGCCTGACAGACAGAATTTCTCAATCACCACACAGCCAGTTCAGGCCCCACACAGGTTGCCTGGTTTAACTAGAATAACCTCTCTCCAAGATATTCATACTGTCAGAAGTTAAGATTAGGTTAAAAGTCTAATCTCGTAGCAGAGTCACTCAAGGTAGCGTGGTCAAAGCTGAGACACCAGACTAAGATGCATCCAGCCCCTTCAAGAATAAATCGTCACAATCAATCGCCTTTGACAATTTGAACTGGATTTTCTTGTTTGAAGTTTTAGAAAAGATGCATTTGGGGAGAATTTTATAAATAAAGGTGGGAATGGGGTGTGTGTGGGGGGGGTTCTCCCCACCATTGCACTTGGTTAATTTATTTCATTATTGTTTTGTATGTTGACTTTAGTATTGTTGTCTTTTTGTTTTTATTGATTTTAACTTGTTCACCTCCCAGAGCCCCTGAGGATGGGCGGTATATAAATTGAAATATAAAATAAATAAATAAATAAATGGATGAAATCAATCTACATGTCACAGAATGCTAAAATTATTGTTAATGTAGAATTTACTAAGCCATGTGAGATTCAAAAAAGAACACGTCAAGGATGTCCATTGTCACCACTCTGTTCCATTTTGGCATTGAAGGTTTTGAATAGAGAATTAGACAGGAGGAAAGGATTAGAGGCATAATTTTTTTTTAAAGAGTCATACAAATTAAGAGCCTTCATAGATGATTTACTTTTAATCCTGGAAGACCCATTAGAGGGAATTGAAAGATTGATGGAGAAGTTGATAGAGTTTGATACTATGGCAGGTTTCAAAATAAATGAACAGAAAACAAAAATATTAACAAAAATATGGATACTAAACCCAGGAAGAATTGATGAAAATAACAAGTTTTAAAGTTGAAAAAAGGTAAAATATTTAGGTATCATGCTGATGAGGATGAACTGTATGCTATTTCAAAAAGACATGTTAAGACGGGATAGAGTACAACTGTCCTTGTTGGGGAGAATATCAGTTATTAAGATGAATGTTTTACCTAGGATATTATTCCTCTTCAAGACAATACCTGTGTTAACTTCAGATGTACCATTTAAACATTGACAAAAGGATATTTCAATATTTATATGGCAAGGGAAAAAAACCAAAAGTTAAATATAAAATTTTACAAGATAGGAAGGAGAGACGGCCTAGGTTTACCGGATTTGAAGGTGTATTATGCTGCCACATGTCTAGTGTGGATGAAGGAATGAATGCTTCTGAGAAATGAGAGGCTTTTGACATTGGAAGGTCATGATGACCTGAGATTTGAATGGCATGCTTATTTGTGGTATGATAGAATAAAGGTCAAAATAGACTTCAAAATCATTATATTAGGAGAGCCATTTTAAGAATTTGGAATAAACACAAACTGAGATTATCACAGAAGACACTGCTTTGGATTCCAACATAGGAAATGTTTTATAGAGGTGAAATGACTACTAAACAGGGATGGCTGACTTACAGAGACTTACAAGAAGATTGTAAATTGAAGAAAAGGGAAAATTTAATAGCTAAAGGTTATAAATGTCAATAGTTTTTCTATGCCCTTCTTCTAGAAAGGTTTAAATCAGTTAAAAAAATTATGGGGCTTTGGTTACAAAAAGATGGAGTTTGAAAAAAGCTTTGTACAAATGATGAACACATTATTTCCAAAATGTACAAACTTCTGTTGAAATTTGAAATGGAAAAAGAATGTGGGAAAGATTGTGTGGTAAAATGGGCTAAAAATTTTGGATATAATATAAAAATAGATCAGTGGAAAAATATGCGAGTAAAGGGATCAATTTCACTTTGAGTTCCACGCTTAAAGAAATTTTTTATAAAACAATGTATTGGTGGTATATCACTCCTAATAAATTAGCAAAAATGAGTATAAGTATGTCAAACAAATGTTGGAAACGTGAGCAACATGAAGGAACATTTTATCATCTTTAGCGGACTAAAGCAAAAAAAAAATTGGTCACAAATTCATATTATAATACAAAAAATATTGACAATCAATATACAATTTACACCAGAAGCCTTTTTGTTGGGACTAATGGATATGCTACACACCGTAGAGGGGAAGGTCTCTAGAGAACAAAACTCAAACTGACTGGGAACTACCCAAGGAGACCAAAACACTACCAGGTGTTGATCCAAATTCACTATATTAGTTAATTAAAGTTCAAGAGCTAAATAGTGTAACTGAACAGTGAAACTCTATTGATATTAATAATAATATACAATGATTACAGGACTATAATATGACAAGGTAAGTCCAAGGTAAGTCTGTATACAATCTCTAACGTCAATTTTCTAATTTCCTTTAAATAGGTAAGTAGGAGATGGACGCCAGCAGAGATTTGATAGGCGTATCATCAGTGGAACAAAGCTTCAATACCGTTGAATAGCCTGGCAGATTGGAACTTTTGGCATTAGACGTTAGAGATTGTATACGGACTTACCTTGAACTTACCTTGTCATATTATATTCCTGTAATCATTGTATATTATTATTAATATCAATAGAGTTTCACTGTTTGGTTATACTATTTAGCACTTGCCCTTTAATTAACTAATATAGTGAATTTGGATCAACACCTGGTAGTGTTTTTGGTCTCCTTGGATACTTCCCAGTCAGTTTGAGTTTTGGGACTAATGGATAAACAGTTGGAAAATAAACATGGTATCTTATTTCTATATAGGGCCATGGCAGCTAGGCTTTTATATGTGCAAAAATGGAAAAGCACAGTATTGCTTTCAATCGAGGACTGGATTGTGAAAATGACAAAGTTAGTGAAGATGGCTAAACTTACGGCCCTGATCAGAGATAAAACATTGTCTGTCTTTATGGTTAACTGGAAACCCCGTATTGCCTTTCTCCATGAGACGAAGAAAAATGAAATGATGATTTGTGGTTTTGATTTCTAAGAAGATAAATTTGGGAAAAATAAATAGAAGGGGGGCAGAATTGAAAAGGTAAATTTTGGACATATTAAAACGAAAAGTATAATGTTTGTTAAAATATGATAGGTGTTGCAATGAAAAATGGAAAATGAAATGTATTATTTTTCTTTGTTATTTTCAGTCTTTGTTTTTCTTTTTCTCTCTGTATTCTTTTTTCTTTACTTTTTTCTTCTATTTTTCTGCCCTTGTTATTGGGCTTTTAATCTTATTAATAAAATAAAAATATTAAAACAAAAGGAATCAATCGTCACATCAGCAGAAGAGAATTGATAGTTCCAGTGTTGATGACAGCGGAGGAATCCTGGACAGCAGCGTTACTGAATGGTGACACTGGAGGATCTTTCACAGCAAATGGCAATGACTAATCCTGGTTAGCACTACACAGAAGAAGGTAATGGTAAACTGCTTCTGATCATCTCTTACCTCGACAACCCTAGGATGAGACAATCCAAAATAAAAGAAGATATAGTGCTCGAAGACAGGTCAGATGGCACTAAAATTGGCAACTGGAGAAGAGCAAAGTACAAATAGTGCTATTCTTAATGATGGGAATGAATTAAAGCCAAAAGGATGTCCAGTGAATAGACGCAAAAGGAACATCTTAAACTGTGCAACACATATAATGGGGACATAGAATGAGAGAAGTATTAATCAACGTAAGCTCAAAATCATAAAATGAGAAATAAAACATTTAAACATTGTAATCCTGGGTGTGAGAGAATTAAAGTGGACTGGATTATGACATTTTCAATTAGAAAATTACAAAGTGTTTTACAAAGTGACAAACAAAAAAAGTGGTGATACTCTAATAGTGAGGTGAGATTTACTACAAGCAATCAAGCGCTATAATGCAAAGTATGACTAATTAATATCAATCAGATTTCATGGAAGGCTATCGACATAACCATCATTCAAGTTTATGCCCTAACTACAGATGAAGAGAAAGAAATTGAAAGCTTTTAGGCAAGTATCCAAGAAGAGATTGATCATACACTTAAACAAGATGCACTGATAATCATAGGTGACTGGAAAGCAAATATAGAAAACAAAGTATAATCAAACATTGATGGAAAATTTGGTCTACAATTATTAAATGAAGCAGGAGAGTAGCTTATAGACTTTTGTGAAGCCAAAATGTATATGTGAAAATTACTGGATGGCCAATACAGGAACTAAATAGATCACATAATCAGAAGAAGATGGAGAACCTCCCTGCTAAAATAAGACCAGGAGCTGACTGTCATTCAGACCATGATCTGTTAATATAAAAATTAGAATAAAGCTGAAGAGAAGCATTAGTTAATCATAGTGCCAAAATATAATCTAGATAACATCCTTGTAGAATTTAAACATGTAAAGAACATGTGAAGAGATTTGCATTACTAAGTTTAATTGATTGCGAACTTGAAGAACTGTGAGCTGAAACCAGAAATATTATCAATGAAGCATGTGCAAAGACTATCCCTGTAGCCAAAAAAAGGGAGAAGCCTAGATGGGTGACAAATGGAACTCGTAACATTGTTAGGGTTAGACAAGAAACAACAGTAAAAGGTGACAGAAACAGAATCAGAGTTCTAAATGCATCTTTTTAGCAACTTACATGCAGGGACAAAGATATCTATTATAATAATCAGTGAAAAGAAATAGAAGAGAAAAACAAGAACAAGAGGTCTGTTCCAGAAAATCCAGGAAATTCAAGAGAAATTCAGATCATGGATAGAGATGCTGAAAGAGCAACATGGAAAAATTGTATCCAATCCAGACAAAGGACAGAGAAAGAATACACTGAAGAACTATACAGAAGAATGGAAGAGTGGCAAATTCCTTCAAAGAAGAATCTTTTGATGAAGAACTTGAAATCTTCGAAAGTGAAGTGAAAGCTGCATTCAAAGAAACTGGAAGAAACAAAACACCAGGAATAGATGGCATACCAATATATTTATTTCAAGCTACAGAAACCGAGTCCGTCAAAATCCTTGTAAAACAAAACAATGGCCCAAAGACTGGAAACACTCAATCTATGTTCCAATTCCAAAAAAGGGGATGCCGAAGAGTGCAGCAATTATTGGACAATTGCATTAATTTTCCATTCAAGCAAAGTGATGCTCAAAATTCTACAACACTGTTACTATATATGGAACAAAAAATGGCGGATGTTCAAGCTGGATTCATAAAAGGAAGAGAGCTGCTGTAGCATAATGCTGAAGTGGCTGGGCTCCAAGCCAGCACCCTGCTAGTTCAACTCCCACTACTGCTATGAGCTCAGTAGGTGATCTTTGGTAAGCTACTCCTCTCAGTGCCAGCTCCCGAGCTGTACTGTGGGGATAATAATAACACTAACTGCTCTGAGTATGATATTAATCTGTCTAGAAGGGTGGTAGATAAGCGCATTGTTGTTGCTGTTATAAAAGGAAGAGGAACTAGAGATCATTGCAAATGTATGATGAGAAATGGAACATACCAGGGAATTTTAGAAGGAAATCAGCCTGTGTTTTAAAAATTTCAGCAATCTATGTGGATCATGAAAAGCTATAGATGGTGTTAAAAGAAATGGGTGTGCTACAACATCTGATTGTTTTGATGCACAATTTATACTCTGGATAAGAGGCTACTGTTAGGACAGAATATGGTTTGCAGTCAGCAAAGGTGTCAGGCAAGGATATATATTATCTTCCTATTTGTTCAACATATATGCAGAACATATGAGGAAAGCTGGATTAGACTTAGAAGCTGGAGTGAAAATTGTTGGAAGGAATATCAATTAATAACGTTAACCATTTGAGATATGACACCATGTTACTGGCAGAAAATCATGAAGATTTGAAACTATTACTGATGAAGGTTAAAGGAGAAAGTGTCAAAGCAGGATTACAACTGAGCATCATGAAGACAGAAGACACTGAAATTGGTAAAGATTTTCTATTTCTTGGCTCAATCATCAACCAAAAGGGAGATTGCAACCGAGAGATCAGAAGGAGATGAGACTTGGAATGGCAGCCATGAAGGATCTCAAAAAGATCCTCAAGGATAAGGATGTGTCACTGGGGACCAAGATCAAGATAATCCACACTATTGTATTACCCATTACTATATATGGATGTGAGAGTCAATGAAGAAAGCTGACAGGAAGAAAATTGGTCCAGTAGCACCTTAAAGACCAACTAGATTTCCAGGGGTTGCACTTTTGAGGGTCAAATCTTCCTTCTTTAGATACTTTAGAAGTAGGTAGGGTTTTATACAGTTTTATCTCCTACTAAATTTTGAATGTTATGATTTTTGATATCAGATTTACATCCATTTATTTTTTTTGAGAAGGGGCTGACCTGTTTGTCCAATAAAGAGAGATGAAGGGCATTGCTGACACTTGATTGCATATATTACATTGGAAGATGAACAAGTGAATGAGCCTGAGATGGTGTAGCTGTTGTTGTTAGGTCTAGTGATTATGTTAGAAGATAGGGATAGAAAGTTAGAAGATAGGGATAGAAAGAGTAGAGAACCTAACAGATTTCATTACTGGGACTGCCAAATTTCTTACTCTGTCACTCTCTCACTTTCTTCAATATGTTGAAATATGTATCTACTATTCAAAAACACACAACTGAAGTTGGAAGAGATGTTATTTTGGGACTGCTCAGACACTGAAGAGGTTAACTTATCTGCTGAGTATAATGAAAATATGGCTGATTTTGCTGCCAGATGTGGATGGTCTCTGTTGAACAAATAAGGTGAAGCTGAATTTCCTGCCTCATTCTTCAGGCATTCTAGTTACTGTGGAAAATAAAATGAGATAAAACAACTCTAAAAGGCAACCTTATTTACCAGTTAAGTCTGAAAATGTATTGGGCATGGACAGTATCACTTCTCCATTTCATATAATTCAACTCAAATGACACTAAATTCATACTAATATTTAATGAAGATTATGTTATATACCAGAGGACCACAAGACGGTACACATGCATGCTTGCTGACATCTTTCCTGATTCCTAACAAGTGTTTTTAGTAAGTGCGTGGGACTTTTGCCCAGCAGGGCCTCTGATTGGCCAATGGAGATCTGATTGGCTGCACAATTTTTAAAAAGTTGCTTCAACAACACCTGCCACCACAGCATAAGGATCTTCACTACATGATTGAAGGTAAGCTGTGTGTAATGCAAGAAAATATTTTAAATGAGATGTTCATTAAACACAGCTTCTGCCTGAAATACTGAAAAGTTACTATTAGAATAGTGCACGATCTCACTTACTGACATTTTATATTTGGTCCCACCTCTTGTGACAGCCATTTTGTGGTTGTTTTCACCTCCTGCAGCAGCCATTTAGTAGTTGTGCCCCCTAGCTGATGTCAGAATTCAAAACGTGTCCTCAGGTTCAAAAAAGTTGGAGATACTTTTTTGAACCTGAGGACCCATTCTATTTCCCAAGCATTTACATGAGCTTCTACCTCCCAGCTTCCCTATCTTTTAGTATGATGTTGTAACCCAGCAGAACCCTGGCTACATAGATCTCTCTCATAAATTATCTTTTCCATTTGGAGTCTTGGGGGAGGAATTCAAGTCAATAAATGACAGCACCCCTATGGCTTGGCAAGAAATCATCAAATTGCTTTACAATGAAAACACTCAAAATATGATAGTATTCAAAGAAACAAACATTTATCATAAACCCAACACTTTGCAACTATAGGTATAAATTAATCACAATTGCTATGAACATAACATTTGCAAAAACCGGATCTTCAGAAAGGGAACTCTGAATGTAGGCAATCTTCAATCAAGGCAGCAGAGGCTTGATTGAGGGTGTCCAAAGGGAACAGCAAGTCCAAAATGTTCACTTATAGAAACAGTAAAGGGCTGCTTCTTTCCCTATGTGCTCTTCCATGGCTTCTGCTCTCCAGGTAGATACTGGAGTCGCAAAAGCCAATTGACTTGCATTGGCTAGCAGCACCAAAAAGTTTGCAATGAGGCAAAATCAAACAGAAAAGGGTGGGGCAAGAGACTCCTCACTCACTACACACAGAGACACCTTCCCACCCATTGCCTAGGGAATTCTTGCTCCTTGCTTGCATAGAGAAGAATGGGAGCTCTCTTGTTGGCAGACAGAGCTGCCTATCAAGGTTTTAAGGGCTAAGATTGGCAGGAGAACATCCACCCCTCCCTTGCAGAATGGGAGCACTCTGCTTAGCAGGCAGAGCTGCCTATCAAGTTTTTGAGGGCTAAGATTGGTTGCAGAATGTCCATCCCTCTGTTGCCTAGGAAATTCATTCTTGCTCCTTACTCCATAGAGCAGAATGGGAGCTCTTTGGTTGACAGGCACAGCTACCTATCAAGATTTTGAGGGCTAAGATTGGCTGCCGAACGTCCACCCCTCCCTTGCAGAATGGGAGCTCTCTGCTTGGCAGGCAGAGCTGCTTATCAAAGTTTTGAGGGCTAAGATTGGTTGCAGAACGTCCACCCCTCCCTTGCAGAATGGGAGCTCTCTGCTTGGCAGGCAGAGCTACCTATCAAGGTTTTGAGGGCTAAGATTGTCTGCAGAGCGTCGACCCTTGCAGAATGGGAGCTCTCTGCTTGGCAGGCAGAGCTACCTATCAAGGTTTTGAGGGCTAAGATTGGCTGCAGAGCGTCGACCCTTGCAGAATGGGAGCTCTCTGCTTGGCAGGCAGAGCTACCTATCAAGGTTTTGAGGGCTAAGATTGGCTGCAGAGCGTTGACCCCTCCCTTGCAGAATGGGAGCTCTCTGCTTGGTAGGCAGAGCTGCCTATCAAGGTTTTTACGGCTAAGATTGGCTGCAGAACCTCCACCCCTCCATTGCCCAGGGAATTCATCCTTGCTCCTTGCTCCATAGAGCTCTCTGCTTGGCAAGCAGAGCTGTCTATCAAGTTTTTAAGGGCTTCAAAAGGTCTGCAGACATCCCCTCCATTGCATAAGGAATTGATAGATCAGCACCAGGATGTCTGAACTCACAGACCATGGACCAATGGACCAGACCAAACAAACCAAAATTTGTGAAAAAGGTGAGTCTCACGAACTGCGTGTTCACGAACCACAAACCAGACCAGACCGTGCAAAATTTTGGTCCATTTTCTGGACCATGCCCACCTCTAGACCTAATTTTGAAAATACAAATAAAAACTAACAACATCTGAACAAATGGCTTAAACCTAGTAAAAACACTTAAGATGCTTTATTCTAAAAACTGCATTCTGATATTTTTCAGTTGAGGATAGCTGCTCCTAAATCCATTCCTTCCTTTTCTTCAGAGTCTTCTTAAGTCTGCAGTCTTTTATAATACCACTTCCAAATTTGTTTGAGTTTCTAATGCTTCATTTTTCATTCTGCATGGCTTGGGCTTGATTTGAAAGACTATGAGCAGAACCACAAGTGACAAAAGGCACAGATTGGACACTTGTCTGCTTCCCTCAAGTTTTGATGGGAAATGTAGGCATCCTGGTCTTGCAGCTTCACTCTCTGACTGCTGTCCAATGGGTTTTTCAACTGTCACTTGTCCAACATTCCGCCAAGCTGCCTACATTTCCCATCAAAACTTGAGGGAAGCAGACATGTGTCCAATCTGTGCCTTTTGTCACTTGTGGTTCTGCTCTCAGTTATTGGGGATGCTGTAAGACTTGCTACTGATATTTTTATAAAAGTGTTTTGCCTTGGCAATCTAAAGATGACTTTTAGGAATTTAGTTCTTTTCGCAAATGAGAAGAAATGCCCAGACAATGTAAAGGAAAACATATAACCGATATTGCCATCTTGTGGTTTAAAAAAGCTTTAACAGTCTCTTGTTAAAAGATGATAGGCTCTTCTCTCTGGTGCTCTGTAAACATAACACATTTTCAATTAAATATGAGAATCAAAGTATCACAAGAAAGCAACACTGTCCAGACGCACACATCAGAATTAATTACAGGAGTAGAGGAACAATCCTGTTTGTTTTAGAAAGACCAATCTCATGAGCAGCCATTAGAACTGATGTGCACAGATTTTTATTCAATGAAACAGTGGTAGACAAGTTTCCACAACAGCAACTCCTAAATTAATAAACGTTCCAACACAGTCTATCACACTTCCAATATAAATCTACACAATTTGAAATGTGGCTTGCCCTTTCAAGCATGGTTACCAATCCAGACATAGTCATGCAGAACAATGTATTAAAAACATAAACGCCCTGCTGGATCAGAACAAGCATCTTTCTCTGTTCAACATCGTGTTTCCTACAGTATTCTTTTTCCTACAGCATCCCTCACTCCCAGAAGACCTACAAACCGGGCATAGATACCAAAGTCTCCCCATGTCATTAGCCCTTAGAAACTGGTATTCAGGGGTACCTTATCTCTGAACAGGGAAGCTCCATTTTACTCAGCAACATGTTATACTATAAATTTACTTTCATAAGCTGCTTTGGTGAAGATTTTAAAATTTTTATTTATTTTATTTTATTAGATTTATATCCTGCCCTCCCTGCAAACAGGCTCAGGGCAGCTAACATCAACAAACATCAATAAATACAGTCTTAAAAATACAGAAAACAGTTATTACCAATCACAGTAATTTTATTTGAAAGATAAATAAATGGAAATGATGCTTAGATAGTATTTAACTTCAAATAGACTAGTCGAGGTTTGTGGACTGCTGTTAGCTGTATGTTGGAGGTACAGCTTTCCCTATGTAGACTTGGTTTACATATTCTGGATCTGTGAACAGGGATATGAAGTTAGATATTTCCAATCTGAAACAGTGCCTTCAATTACTTGTTTTGTTTCTGATTGTTTCTGATATACTTGAAATGAAAGAAGGGACTCCCAAAATTTCAGGATTCCTGAAATGAATCTCTCAAAATATCAAGATTGTTTTGGGTTGTTTTGGCTAGGATGGTAGACCTGGCATATGGAGACCAGGTCTACCACCATTAATTACAGCGAGTGGTAGACTTGGCTTCTAAATTTGGAGGCCAGGTCTCCTTCCACTATTATCAATAAGTAATATGATTTATTGATGCTACTTATTATAACATTTGGACTCAGATGTTTGTGTTACGTGTTTTACGTGCTGTCAAGTTGCCTCTGACCTATGGCGACCCTATGAATGAAAGACCTCCCAAAAGTCCTATCATTAACAGACTTGCTTAGATCCTGCAAACTGGAGGATGTGGCTTCTTTTATTGAGTCAAACCATCTCATTTTAGGCAGTGGCATAGTGTAGGGAAGGGCCAGAGGGGTGGTCGCCCCAGGCACATAATTTTTAGGAGGCACTGCACCAAGGAGCGGCTGCGCTGTGTTCACGGGAGACCACCCAGGCCACCTGCCATGCCAACGGGGTGGCCTGTTCTCTGGGTGTCGAGGAGGGCCACCTCCTTGGCCACCCAGAGGAGGTGGCCCTCCTGCAGTGGCTGCTGGCTGAGGAGCACACCAAGCTGGCAGCAGCGGCGCGAGCAGCTGCGCCATCGGGCTGCCCTGTAAGGGGTGGGGAGGTGAGCAGGCCTTAATTGTTGGAGCACTCCCTGGGGTGGGGCATAATTATTGGGGGGCAGGGTGCTGCACCGAGGAGAGCCTGTGCAGTGTCCGTGGGAGGTCGCCTGCGCCACCCTGGCTGCCTCCTGCACCGATGGGGTGGCTGGCTCACTGCATGCTGAGCTCACCACCCTGCAGCAGCTGCTGGCCAAGGAACTGGCAGCAGCGGTGTGGGTGGCTGCAGCAGAGGGCTGCCAGGTAAGGAACGGGAAGGTGAGCGGCCCGAATTGTGGGAGCATTCCCAGGGGACGGCCATACCCTGAACGATGATGTCACTTCTCAGAAGTGATGTCATCGTGCAGTCCCAGGAATGCATGCGTGTGTGGTGCCGGGCCAGCACCTCCTGCTGGGAGTTGCTCTGGGTGCTGGCAACTCATGCTATGCCACTGGTTTTAGGTCTTCCTCTTTTCCTGCTGCCTTCCACTTTTACTAGCATTATTGACTTTTCCAGAGAATCTTGTCTTCTCATAATATGACCAAAGTATAATAGCTTTAGTTTTGTCATTTTAGTTTCTAGGGAGAATTTAGGGTTAATTTGATCTAGTACCCGCTTATTTGTCTTTTTGGCTGTCCATGGTATCTGCACAACTCTCTTCCAGAACCACAATTCAAATGAATCAATTTTCTTCTTGTCAGCTCTCTTCCCTGTCCAACTTTCACATCCATACATAGTAATGGGGAATACCATAGTTTGGATTATCTTGATTTTAGTTCCCAGAGAGACATCTTTATCTTTAAGGTCTTATCTAGCTCCCTCACAGCTGCTCTTCCAAGTCTCAATCTTCTTCTGATTTCTTCATTGCAGACTCCCTTTTGGTTGATGTTTGAGCCAATTTTGTATAAAAAGGTGGGTAAATTTATTCATAAACAATGTATTGAAAATGGGAAATAGCAACATGGATTAATTCATATATTCCTCAAGTCTCAATTGTGTGCCATTTTGAAACCAACTCTCTGTTATAAATATACACCATATGTCCAGAAAGCTCAGTTCTCTTTTGCTAGATTTCCTACATTGCTAGCAGAATGCAAATGATATAGCTGAACATTTTAATAACATTAACATCTATACATAGAAATTCATTTTTATTCTTTTTTTAAAAAAAATACTTGTTTTAGAAGGAAATGGTGTCAAGTGATTTAACTTTACTGGCCTCCTATGGCTGATTCCTTTAAAGAATTAAAAGTGATTGCATTGTGCATGTTAGAAATATAATCATGAATGAGTCCTTGGAGCAAAATCTGAAATCAAACAGTTCCTTATCAACATAGAATAGATTAGCTATGATTAATAACATAGACTGATTTTGTCCTCTTATCTAACTCATGCAAGAATGATAAAAAGTACATGATGACAATGTGTAGAATAAAGATTTCAATACTTGGGATGGCTCTTCCAAAGCCCTAGTTTAATTAGTCATGTTATCCAGACTGTTTTATTCAATGATTGTTACATGTTTTTGCATTTGTCATGTAAAGTTTTCAAAGAGATCTGGGTATGTACTGAGCCTTAAATTATATTACTGTCACATGTTAGGAGGAGTCAGTGTTAATGCAAAATGCATGGCTTCAGGTTAATCCACTTTTTTAAAAAATCAAGAGCTTTCCAAAACTTATTTTTGACATGCTTTAGTGAGAGTTCTTTATAATTCCCATTAAAATGTGCCAAAATGTTTTTTTCTTTGATCTACATTTTCAATACAAAGAAGGTCAACTTCTGTCATTTCATTTGATTCAGATACATGGTTAAGAAGATCATTTTTGCCCTAGCGTTTTTTGGAGTAATTTCCCCATTTTTGTCATTATACACCATTTTACAAGCATGATGTAGTGGTTAGAATGTCAGAGTGAGATCTGGAAGATGTAGGTTCAAGTTCCCACTCTCCTATGGAAGCTCACTGGGGGACCTTGGCTGAATCACTCTCTCTCAGTTTAACCTATGTCACAAGGCTGCTATGAGGAAAAATGGAGGCGTATCATTGGGAATTGGGAAGAAAAATGGGGTATCAGTATCTAAATAAATAAATTTCTATACCATTTATATACAGTTGATGCAAAAACAATTCTCAATTTAAATTTTAAATCAAATGTTCATATGGTCAGTAAAAGGAAAGCTATAGTTTCATTCCAAATGTTTATAAACTATGAAAGAATCTAGAATGTTCAGACTAGACATGGGCATGAACCAAAAATTTTTAATGAACCAGCAGTTCATGGTTCGGTGCTGCCAATGAACCCAAACGAACAAACCGAAATGAGCATTTCCCACTGACGAACTGGTTCGAGGTTTGTGGTTCATGGGCATCAGAATGGCCCCCATTGGACTTAGAGAGCCCATATCCCCAGGGAGTGTTTAGCAGGCTCTCCTCCAGCCAGCACCCAAGTTTGGTCAAGATTGCAATAGGGATCTTGGAGTTATGCCCTCTCCAATCCGAGGCCCCCAGGAAACTCTCATTCGATACAATTAGAGCCATCAGTTGACATTGGCCCAGTGTACAAGGGGTTGGCCATCCGAACTGCCTATCAGGGTTTACAAGGATGAGATTGAAGTGCCCATGGCTACAGAACACCCCCCTTCCCCCTCCGTCCCCTGGGTGTCTTCTTCCATGTAACCAATTGTAACCAATTTGCAGCTCCATGGTTGGAAGGAAGAGCTGCCGATCAAGGTAAGCTGGGCTTCGATTCGGGTTTCCAGGGTGACAGAAGGAGTGCAGAAAGAGTTCAGGCATTCCCCCAGCTCCGTTTCCAAGGGAATTGATTGACGGTGCCTGACTGTCTAGCTTCATGAACCATGGGCGAACACAACGAACCAGGCTTCCAATGAACGCTGGTTTGTTGGCCATGGACCCTCACGAACTGCCGGTTCACGAACAGACAATCAGGCGGTTCGTGGGGTTTTTTGGTTCGTAATGCAGTTCGTGCCCATGTCTAGTTCAGACTAACCAGAGTTATCACAAAATTCAGAAACATCAGCTTTATAGTGGTCAGCTTTATAGTAACACTGAAGGTTACAGCTTTAAAGTTTTCAAAGTTATGAAGGATGTGTGCTCCATCACAGCATTACACATATACAAAATTGCACATACAATATGTATATATGTATGCAAAATTCAAAAGAAAAAGTAACATTAATTTCTATTACTTAAAATCTGAAACCCTTCTAGGTAATGTCAGTAGGGGCCAGATAAATTCATTTGAGAGGTATAGTATGTTGTTTATGAGCTCCTTGTTGAACAAGCTGAATTTAAAGTAATGAAATATAACATAAACAATGTAATATTTGATTTCCCTGGTCACTGTACATTAAAAATTAAAAAACATATCTCATCAGCTCACTGATACTTGCTAAAAATACATAAAGATTTTTTCTTAGATTTCCTTTTCTTTTAGTTCTTGAGAGGCATGTTGGTGTGAGAAGCAGTTTAATTAGTAAGTAAGTGAACCTGTTAATATTATAATTAAATCTGCCTGGAATATGCTTGTGGCATTCTTGGAAGTTCGTAAATAATATAGAAACCTTACTTTCCCCCCTTTGCTCTCCACTGCATTATTGTACTCAAGAATCGGTTTAAAATAATATGAAGAGAAGCAATGTAATGATTTGCTTAGTTTGATATCTTAACCTTTTGTTAAACTTTTGCCTTTGGACCTTTGGCTTAGGTCCTCTATTTGTTACCTTAAACTTTTACCTTAGGAGGGCTCTGGTCCCAATCAACACTCCTTGTATTTCTACTCACACAGAGCTTCGAGAGTTCTCTACTTTACCCAGGCTTATACTTCTAGAACACCTTCCCTGTTTGCTGCCTCCCCAAAAAGTTTTTGTTGCCACCAAAGGTTTTCACCTTAGATCTCTTCTGCTTAACTGGTTCTACAGGAAGCTTTTGTTATAGATGGTAGTCAGAATGATCAGCACATGAGGGTGGTTGTGGGATAAAAAGGATCTTTTTTTAAAAACAAAAGTAGAATTTATTTATAGATATATAAGTGTGATGGTTGCAGATTTTTGATATGCATATTGGTTTCAGAATAGTCCTTAAGCTTGGTGGTTTCAAATATAATTATATCTTCTTAAAAGTATTTTCACAGACTCAGTGACACAGAGTAATTTTCCACACAGGTCTTCACTAATAGAATAAATTATCTTCACATCCACACAGACACAGATTCCCTCAGGCCTTTCCACACAGCTTGCCTGATATAGATTAATCTCTCCCCAGATATACACAGACTGGCCCAGGAGTGTGCACAATTTGCCTGACTTAGACAGAATCCTTTCTCTGAGAAAGACACAGCCTCTCTCAGGAACACACAAGTTTAATTGAACTTGGCAGAATAAATACTTTCTCTCAGAAACATACAGACAGTTCAAGCTCCTCATAGGTTGCCTAACATAACTAGAATAACCTCTCTAAGATTCACAAAGAATGAATGAAAAACTTTCCTTCAGCACTGACTAAAAACTACAGTTCATTCCACTTTCTAGGGTACAGCTTCTGTCCAATTAGATCACACTCCATTCACCCATCCAGCCCACCTCTTCATTCCTCAGGGGCCTACATTTAAATGCACAGCAACAACTTTAAAAACCCACATTAGCAAGTAGAAATAAAATACTCAAACTTAATTATATGCAAAACATTACAAGCAGTCTATCACTTTGGCATAGCCCAATTGTAGAATTCTAAACTGGACACAATTCTTTCCTAAGAATGTCTTTTAGTGTCTTGCTAATGAAGACACTGACAATATGTTTAACTAGCAATAAGGCCCTTTGTTTGGAAAAATACAATGGGCCCTAGCAGCTCTTCCCCCACAGCATCAGTCAAGGGAAGGATCGGGGAGGAAACTGAGGGTGTTCCCTCCTCCTCCGGCCACTCGGCTTCTGCTCAGCTTGTGCCTTGGGAAGGTTTCACTGTCATGTTGAGCCTTCCCACAGCAGTGGCAGGCTCCTTGTGCTCCAAAGCAACGGGCTCCTCTGCAGCAGTGGAGCTCCTCGGGCTGCAGCAGTGGAGCTCCTTGGGCACCATGGTGGTGGGCTCCTCCTCCGTGGCAGCGGGCTCCTCCATAGCAGCAGGCTCCTCAGAAGCTCCGAGGCAGCAGGAAGCGTTTCATATCCTCGTGTACTGTGCCTGCACGGAGATTAGGATTGAGTCATCAGCAACACGGTTTGAATTTTATGTCTTAAGATACTCATACCAAGATTCACTGCCTCAGCACCCTGATTTCCCAGTATAACACAATGGCAAAGGATCTTCTCTTTCTACAATACATTTCAATGACAATGCAAAAAGCAGGTCTTGCACTGGCTATTGTGGGTTCAAAAACTCAACATAACAGTTCCCTTTTATTTTAAATTATAAACTGTTTGGCTATCTAGGACAGTGATCCATAACATAGTACACATGAGTGCCACATAGAGTTGCCAATTCTAGATTGGGAAATTCATGTAGATTTGGATGGAGCCTGGAGTGGATGGGTTTTGGGGAGAGGAAATCCTCAGTGGGGTATAATGCCATAGACTCCACATTCCAAAGTGGCCATTTGCTTCAGGGTAACTGATCTCTGTTGTCTGGACAGCACTTTTCTGAAGTCTGGTGCAGAATGCTGCAATCTGGTTATTATCAAGAGCTAGATGGATCACGTATATTATTCCCATTCTCCAGTCATTCCATTGGCTATCCTTCAAGATAGCCATTGGCTCAATTCAAGATTTTGACAATCACATACAAAGCCCTTCATATTTAATTTGCTCATCTGAACGGGGTCTTCTGCAGGTGCCATTTTGCAGCTGGGCAAAATCAACAGCTACCAATAAACATGCATTCTCTGTAGTGGCCCCAAAATTATGGAATGGGCTCCCTGAAGAGGTCAGAAAAAACCCCACTCTCCTGGTTTTCCGCAAACTGTGCAAAGCTGAATTATTTACACAGATAACATGACTTTGCTCTAGATGCATGGTAAAAGGATAAGTATGCTACTGTGTACTGTCTGTAGTGCACTACTATATACTGCCTATCGCTGCAAATATGCTCTTACTGGATAGTTCCACATTGTTTAAATACGTCATATCAATCTATGTGATATCAGTTTGCTTATTTCAGCATTTTTCTAGTTCTGTATCAGATTTCTGCTTTTTTTCAAATGTGTTATCCTTCCCCCGTTGTATTTATTGAATTTCCTATTTGATTATTGTATTGGCTTATACTATGCAATCCACCTTGAATCATAGTGAGAAAGGAAGACTACAATAATGCAAATAAAATAAAAAACAATTAATTCTGGGAGAACTCCAGGCCCCACTGGGAGGCTGACAACGTTAGTGCCACAGCACCTGTCTACAAACCCAACTTACCTAACATTCAATTATAATTCTAGTATTCTTTCAGTGGATTGAAATCAATAATACTCATTCTGTTTTTATAACTTTTAGGCTATTTTCTGTTATAAAGTTTACAATAACACTATAAGGTAGCTTGCTGTCATTATCCCTGTGTAACTGTTGAGGGGCTGAAGCTAGTGGCACTCAGAAAGTTAGCTAGAGTTTACTGGTTAGAAAGGCAAAATGAAGACCATGGACTTCCTGATTTGTAGCTGAATCTCTTAGCCAGTATGAAAAAAATAACCTTTATGTTTATAAACAGTACATTGCCAAGTAATCAGCCTTGTTTCTCTTGGCAATCATTAATAATATTTTATTGTTGCAAGTGAAGCATAATGTTTTACTTCTGACCTATTTTCATTTAAGAAGTTAATTTTCATATTTGAAAAATATGAACCGTAATACTTATTAAAGAAGAGACTGACCTCAAAATAATTTAATCAGAAAACTTACCAGATATTCCTGCTGAGTAACACATTTCATCTTTCAACATAGGAGATTCTTTGCCCTTGTGTTATGACCTGATCGGGATAGTAAATTATGAACTGTTCCAATTTGTCTTCTAATTCTCATATGACTATTTAAAACAAAGACCCATTCTGCACTAGTGGATTTGTGATACTTAAAACAACATATAAGTGTAAAAAAACCAAAACAAAATCCTAAAATACTGTGAAGATCTATCTACTCTGGATTTCTCTGTTTTTATGAACACATGCTAAGCTTTCCTCACAGAAAAGATCATTTTTTTCCTTCCTGGGTTGGTTGATATTTTCAATGAACCCAACATTTTTTATTATTTATACTTTAATACTTTATTTATAACAGTGTTATTATATTGTGCAGCCTATAGTGTCTCCTAGTGACAAAATGCAGGATTTCAAGCATTATAATGTAAAGTAATGGGAAGAAGAGATCCCGGGCACTGGTAAACAGGCCCAGTTTATACATTCAGCAGTGCTGAGTCTTTTCCTAGAACATATGACTTCAAAACTGGGATTATATGTTTTCTCACCCATTTGAAAAACTTCCTGCATTTTCTTGTGTTTGAAAATTCAGCCTGCTCTAGTCTACACTAGGGGTGTGTGCACTGGAAAAATTTCCATTTCATTTTCAGTTCTGGGGGTTCCAAATGAGCTCTGTTCCATTATTGGTTTTTTTCTGGGTGTGTCAGTGCCAGCTTGGATCTGATCTGTTTGGGGTTTCTTTTTGTTTTGTTTTCATGAGTTTCGGCCTGTTGTGTGCACAGAGGCACACTGTTCTTTTCAAGGAGATTGGGGAAATGAGGCTCTGGGGCCACTGTTTTTGCACCAAAATAGCTCTGAACAACATCCTCCCTCCAAATCATTGACTGACCCATCAAGTTTGAGCACACACACAACAACAATGGGGTTCAGCCTGGGGAAAGGCATCAAGGCAAGTGTCGGGGCTGTGCACATGTATGCTGTTCTTTTCAAAGGGGGTGGGGATACAAGGCTTTATTCATGCTTATTCAAGCAAAAACCGCCAATGCCCCTCCTAGTCCAAAAAACTTTTGATCCAACAAGTTTCTCCTCTAGCAAAAAACACACCTAATCTGCATATGATGAGTCTCCGCTGCAGCTCAAGACTGAGGGAAACTACATGAGACACCTGACATGTGAAGAACACATGTCAGTTTACCGCAAGTTTCCATGGGAAGGGTAGTGAGAAAGAACGGCCACTCAATGCAATTTTCCATCAGGGAGAAGAGGGAGAGAATCCCTCCTACTGCTCGAGGAGCATATTGAGGAGGGCAGCCAGGAAGCCAGCAGCCAGTGCCCTGCATGCCCACCTCATGTGGTGGTGTCCTGTGCTCTCTATTCCTCCTGCCCCAGCCCAGTTTGCGGCAGCCCCAGCAACTAGCTACATTCAGGGACCAAGCAAATGTATAGTCTGCTCAGCTCCCTCTGTCCACTGCCAGCACGCTCATCTCCCTCTGGCTGCTGCCAGCACAGTCCCTCCTAGCAGAGCACAAAGTGCATTTAGGAGAGCAAGGGGAGCTTGCCAGCAGCAGCTAGAGGGAGCCAAGAGCACTGGCAGAAGCAAGAGTGAGTGCGCTCCCTTTGCTCCCCTAAAGGCATGCCACAGCCAGAGGGAGCCGAGCAGAGAACTTTTTGAAAAGGCAGAGTAAGCGAATGGTTCACAGGATGGGGGGAAGGCAAAGCTGATAGGTAGGGAGGGGGTCTCCCTTTGCAAGGCTGAATTGGCAGGGAGACAATACCATTGCCTGGGTAGTGACAGAAAAAAATATGCTCATGCACTTTGCACACATTCCCCCTTCCTGCCAACAGAGTTAATTAATAACGTGAGGGCTCTTTCCCCTTGGGATCCAAGGGTGAATGCTGTTGAGGAAAACAAGAAGCTGCTGTGCAGCCATAATGCCTGCCTGCCACTGCTGCTGCCACTGTGAGGTAAGAATTGAAACAAAACAAAACACACAGACTTTTTGGTGCGAAGGTGGTGTTACAATTCAGTTTCCCAGATTTCACCGTGCCAGAAGCTGCTTTAACAGAATGAAACAGCAATTTCTGGGGGTATTTCTGGCTTGTTCGTTTCATTTTGCATACCCCTACTATCTAGTATATCTCACTGAGTCTCTAATATACCAATGACTAGCTTATTGGATCAAATGTTTCAAAAGAAATAATTTGCCAGCCAGTTCCCTTCATGCTATTTCACAAACTCAGTTAAATCTGAAACAGAAAAGAAGGCACCACTAGCTAATTGTAGGAGGGTAAATAAAAGAAATTTAGAAAGGCCATAATGAAAGCAGCCAAATCTAGTTGCCAACACTAGCAAAGCTGAGCAATTCTCACACATGCTCAGTCCTGCTGTTTAATGTGCTTAGTATAGTACCACTTTAATATGCAACTGAGGAGATGTCATAGACCTAGCAAGTATGTGCCATAAGTGTTTGCACTTCCAGATCTCTCTTTCTATGGCACCAAAGGGCATGTGAAACAGATGCTTTGCTCAGCTAGTGTAACTGTGGAATAAACAGCCAGCCAAAAAACAGGCTGGTTGCACAGTTAACTAGTATGTGTGTTTTGAAATTTTCTCTTTTTATTTTGTTTTGACTCCATCTCCCGCCACACTCAGTAGGGAAACACATACAGATGAGTTTCACTCAGATGAGAGAAGACACTAACAATCCAAATAAGTTTAATTAATGTTCTCCAATTTACAGGGCCCTTAGACAGGTTATCTAATCTTCAACCCAACCTGCTCGGTCACAAGCCTCTATAGAGCTCTGCCATTTTGGCAGATGTCATTTTCCAGCTTGCCAGAAGAATTGTGGTGCATGCTGAAGTTGAGCACTGTGAAAACCACTCCTCTGGAGGCAGTTTCCACTGAGCTCTGTTTGACAATGAGTGCAACAGTGGAGTCACTATGCACACTGAAGTGGGGTGCAGTAAAAACTGCGTCCAAAGGGGTAGTTTTCACAGAGCTTGACTTCAGCATGCACTGCAATTCCTTTATCGCCAGTGCAATAGGGGAGTGTGGGAGAGTGTACACATTCTTCTCCCCATCCCCATGCCTTTCCCCCCTTCTGGCCAGATGAATGGTGCTGGGGGGCAGCTGGGGGAGGAGGCAAGGGGATGGCAAGCCTACCTGACAATGAATCTTTTATTACAGTTAATAAATTATATAACTTTAACTTATCAGACTACTATATAGGACTTTGCTGATAACTGTAACTCACAGCTGATACTTTGTCACTCAGTTGTTTTCTTCCTATAAGTTCAATAGAAATCAGCTTTGAAATCATAATCAGAAATCATACTCAAGTTCCATTGATAATAATTGCATGAGTTGGTGCACTGATTAAATGGGAAAAACACAACAGGGACTAGTGGCAAAATTCAGATATCATGACAAACTTCTGTTTTTTCAGATAGGCACAAATGTGCCTTGATATTCTCAAGTGCGCCTCTCCTTTGCCTCCTCACATATAGACCACAACTGAAAAGATCCTGGTTTTGAAAGCATTTAAACCAACTCAGTTTTTGGGATGTCCAAATGTGAGCACTGAGCCTGCATTTGTGCTAATCATAAATAAACAGAGTCTCTTACAATGAGTGAAAGCATTGCCATCGTCTTTTCAAAGTCTGTTTAAATAGGTATGATCCAGCCAAAGTCTACACTCTCATCCTAAGTACACTTTCTTAGGGGTATTTATCCTGATTTATCCTGATTTCAATGGGCTTAGACTGGAGTAACTCTGCTTAGGATTTCACTGCTACTTTCACACAAGCTGAATAATGCACTTTCAATCCACTTTGCAACTGATTTTGCTGTGTGAATTGGGAGAATCCAAAGGACTGCTGAAGTGTATTGAAAGTATACTGGAAGTGTTCAGTATGTGTGAAAGCAGTTATGTTTAGGCTTGGTTGCTTAAAGTCCTGTTGCCACAGGAGACTTAGAGCCAAGCTACAAGAGATGAATTACAGAGAAGGAGCACATGAAGGGAGTCACAACATGAGTTTTAAAAGAGATCGGAAGGCTTTGTTAATTTCTGCTCTCTACAGAGACAGGGAGATGCTACTCAGAGGGTTTGTTAATTTCCTCTTTGCCTCCCAAAGGCTCTATCAGTTTCACTTCCCCTTTTAAGAGGTAAAGAAGAAATAAACAAATCTTCTAAGCAGTGATCTCCCTGGCTCTGTAGAGAAGAGAAATTGACAAAGGCTTCTGATCTTTTAAAACTCAGCTTCCCCGCTAACATTGCGACTCCCTTCACGTGCTCCTCTTTGTGTAATTCGTCTCTTGTAGCTTAGCTCTTAGATATATGGTTAATTCTTCTTTACTGAAATCAATTATATTTACTAGTAACATTTTAAGACTACCAAGATCACAAACACTGACCATAAAGTTTAAACTATTATGTATTATTTTATTTTGAGTATTTATTCTCAAATACATTTTAAAAATCGTTTTGATGTGGCTGATACATTGTAAACCACCAGGTAATATTAAAATACCATTTAGTCATTTGTCAGTGAAAGATATTATGCTCTGCATGTGCGGTACAAAACGCAGAATTAACCAACAATTAGTTACAGTGAGTCTTAATTTCTCCCATTTAAAACAGTTCTCTTTCACTGTGTCCAAATGATTAGCTCCCAATTGTTATATGAATGGGACATAAACCGCAAGAATACCAGAAGCAGCTATGTAACAAGGGATTAAAAGGAACACAAATCCATATATTTAAAGATTTGTTTCTAAAAACAGCCTGAAATATTGCTCCTTTAGTGCTTTAATCTCTCAGAGCAGGGTTTTAATTGTCTGTTCACAGTCTGAATAATATTCTACATACACTTGGCCACTGTTTCCTTCGAGAACTGCAGGATTATTTTTGTACTTTCAGATCTCTTTGTTCTGTTTGTCAGCAACGAAAAATGGTACAGATGCCTGCAATTTACTAATTTATAAGATATCAAAAATTATATAAGGTGGTTCTGTGGGACTTACAAGCCAAAATGGAGGATTTGTATATTTCTCCCTTAAAACAGAGAATAAGAATTGCTCCCTCAAATGGATAAGGAGTTTCCACACTACCTAGACAAGTAAAATTTCATACCAACTACTATGGTGCCAACCTCCAGGTTCTTTTCAATGTTCCCTTATGGTACTTATTGACTATCACTCTCGTGATGATATTTAGCCTTAGATGAAGTTTACCACCTGCTTTGGATTGCACTCCCATGCAACCCAACCCCGAGAAGATCCCGGAATTACAGTTCCTCCAGGAATTACAATTGCTCTCCAGATGACAGAGATAAGTTCCTGTAAAGAAAATGACTGCTTTGGATGGTAGACTCTATGGCATTAGCCTCGACTAGAGCCAGGGCCTTTTCGATCCTGGCTCCCAACTGGTGGAATGCTCTGTCTGCTGAAATCAGGGCCCGGCAGGACTTACTATCTTTCCGCCGGGCCTGCAAGACAGAGTTGTTCCGCCAGGCATATGGCTGAGGCTGGGCCTCTGCTGGCATGGGAAAAAGGGGTATATAAAACCCTCCCTGTGAAGGCTGTCTACCATCTTGTTTTAAATGTGTTGTTTTTAATGAATATCAATTTTTTATTGTATTTTAATTGTATTTTTAATATGTTGGTATCCGCCCTGAGCCCACTTGCAGGGAGGGCGGAATACAAATTTGAAATAAATAAATAAATTATATCCTACTGAGGCCCCTCTTCTCAGATCCCCAACTTGGAGCTACCAGCACAATTTGTAATAGAATACAAGACTGCATGAAACGACCACCCCAAACAAGAGTGTCACATTTCTAGAGCTCTCTTTTCCAAAAGAAGATGTAATTTCTATGCTGCTTCCCAATATTCAAGAATGATAGGAGGATCATGAAAGAATAAGTTGTGTTCTTGCACTGGTGTAATTGCTAACAGACCTCACCCTAAGCACTGTAATGGCAACCAATTTTTGGACTGGATCATCCAGTGTTCTTATGTCAGTAAAAAATATAGGCCAATTGTTTTATTTTAATGGAACACAAACCACAATCCTTGATTATAAATATTTCAAAGTGAGCCAAAATGAGCCCCAGTGTTGTATGTTATATACTACTGCATTTACCTGCATGGCTTCTAATAATAATAATAACATTCGATTTATATACCGCCCTTCAGGACAACTTAATGCCCACTCAGAGCGGTTTACAAAGTGTTATTATTACCCCACAAAAATCACCCTGTGAGGTGGGTGGGGCTGAGAGAGCTCCAGAGAACTGTGACTCGCCCAAGGTCACCCAGCTGGCTTCGTGGAGGAGTGGGGAATCAAACCTGGCTCTCCAGATTAACCACTACACCAAACTGGCTCTTTAGTATACACACACTAATGAGCCGTGTTTTTGCAATAAATACACTTTGCATATGACATTTCAAGCAGTTGATTAAGGGAAAAGGATAATTAAAACTTAATAGAAATGCTAGATTTCAATTTGAGCACTTTCTAGATTTTTTAATTGCATTAGAGATCTACAAGTACACACCGTTCTTAAAAAAGAAAGTACAGCTTGCCGGAACATTCACTGTAAAGTAAATTACAAATCTTGTTTCCAGCACAAAATATCTATTCATTTGAAAGGTTATAGTTTGCTGAATAGTTGTTGCATCTGTTAGCATAAGTGCATTGACAATTTAAAGCTATAATTTGAGTAAAGAGGGAAAGAGATGTGGTCAGGTATGGCCTGCTGCAATGCATGCTAATTCAGCAGAAGCATATTATGCTTTTTATTTTTGACTGTACATTGAATTATTTACACCTTCAAGGCAGTTGATTGAACTGCAGCATCAGTCAATTAGCAAATCAAAAATTTATATGATTCCAATTTAGTATGGAGTCCTCTCTCCCTCTCTCTCTCTTTCTCTCTTTTCCTTTTAGATTTTCACCCTGACAGTGACAAATTACTCCACTGCTGGCTGAGATTGGAAATTAAAAGCATTTAGAGTTGCTCATGCATTTATGCTAATGAGAACTTCTGATATGATTTGCATGCAAAAGAGGACAATCTGAAAGCTCATCAGTTTTTCATGCTCTCGCATTTTGATGTGGTAGGATTCCCCCCCCCCCACACTGTTTTTTGGTACAGCAAAAAAAACCAAAACCCTTTTTTTAAAAATATATAGACTGCACAAAAATGCTTCAAGTTAGAAGGTTCCTTTTTTAGCTTCCAGATTCTTGTCAAATCATTTGCTTTGCTAGTTCAGCATTGCAGCTCACCTTCATTAGCATTTTAGATGTTTATCAAAGGAATGATCCAGTATCTGCCATCCATTTCTGTACAAGATTACAGTACAAGCTCCATTTTTAAATTCAGCAAAGGAAAAAAAAACACCCGTAAACTAAAAAGACCCAAGGACATATGAAAACAGTGTTGTATGCTCAGTTTTGGTCATGGATGCACCTGAATTAATCTCATTTAGAGCCAAATCTGATTATTCACCAGCGCTGGCAGCTTGAAATTTACTGAAGTGGTTAGCAACACTGATATATTTTCAGGATCTTTGCAGCCAAGGCTTTCAGGTATTCAGCAAAAGAAGAGGGAATTTTTAAAACTTTTATTTTATGGAGTTGATATTTTAGTATATAGGTGTTTAATTCTCATCGGTTTCAACTTTCCTCATGGAAAAGTGTATGCCAGAAAAATGCTTTGCTGGATTTGTAGTTTTTAAATTCCATGAGCTGGTCGCTATCATCTGTGAGTATGTAAAACAGGAACGTCTTCCCTACCTCATAAGCATTCTAGGGGTGGGTGATTTTACCTGATTCCTTGTCTTCATGCAACACGCCCCCCCCCCCCCACCACATCATATTTTATGCAGGAAGATCCCCTGACCTTCGGCACTGGCTCCCAGATGTCACAGGTGGCTGCTGAAAGTAGGGGAACGGCATGTACTTGCATTCATAGTTGCTGTTATACAACCCAATGTTGTGAAGAGAAAGGCAGAAATTAATGAAATCAGTGGGACTTGAGGACTTCTTCACAAATTTTATCATACTTATAAGGCATTTTCAGTGTACAGCTAAAGTATGAATGTGACAAACACCAGAACAGAGTTCAGCATCCTGAGAGTATTTGTTTTCATTTTTATTTAAAAAATCATGTTTGTATTCTTTTTAGCTTGTGACAACAGGCTTGGCAGTACATGCCTGACAATAACACCACCCAAGGTAGGGAGTAACTATACATGGTGGGGTTAGTGCTAGGATTACCAACCTCAGAATACAGGGATCAGTTTCCCTGGAGGAAATGGCAGAATCTGGGGCATCACATTCTCAATGAGCGCCATTCTGACCTCCCCAGGTCCCAGCCCTAAATATGCAGGAACTCCTCCAAGCCAAAGCTGCCGCTCTAGTTAGTGCCATCTAGAGCTTCTTGTCCTAATTTTTATAAGTACAATAAATTATGCAAAACAATGTTTATGAGTTAAATTTTTATTGCTGCTGTTTGTTACTGTATTTATGTGATTCTGTCTTTCATGTGGTTTTATATTGGGTTTGCTGTTACATTTTGTAAACTGCCTTGAATGTCCTTGGGGCAGCATATAAAATAAATATGGAATTTCTTTAGAATTGTGTAATTAGTAGTGTTTAGCTTTTCTTGTTGCAGAACCTAGCCAAAGAATTTCAGTTATTTCAGTAATTTTTAACACATAGTATTTTCTGTGTAACCCACTGACATTATGTCTACTTGTTAATTGTTTATGATTAACCTGGCTTCATACTTCTAGTTCTCATTTTGTTTAGGTGGCAAGCTTTTCTGTTTATTATTTAAATTTCATAATGATATAGGGAGATACAAAGTCTAAAAGCAATTTGGTTTCCAGATAGCTGGTGGCAAAGGAGTAAAATTACATTAATTCAAAGGAAGGTCATTCTGTCCTTAATAGAGAGAAGAGATACTACACGCTATTTAGTAAGGTGACTATTTCTTATCTGATTAAACAGTCTGTACAATCCTTGACCTTTCTAAGGTCAGAGGAAGACTGATTCCTTCAAAGCACCTGTTGACAATTTCTACTGCAAAACCTAAAAGTGTTATTTTACACTCTTTTACTTCTTGTACCTTCCTCCACCTTCGCTTTCAACAACCCAATTAGCAGATTAGCTAGCAGGCCAGAATGTCTCAAGAAATAGAAATTAAATTGATTTTTATCTCATGCCAAGCTCAATGTAGAGTTATCCAAGAGCAATATCATACCCTCTGAGATTTTTCCTTCCTTAAGGAGCCCCAACAGGTGGAAAAGAAAAAAAAATGTAATCATAGACTCCTTTAAAGTTGTGATGTTTTTTTTTTTTTGTAAATAGATCACAATAGGATGTAATTACATCATTCAAGGACAAACTGAGAAGACAGCACCAGAGCTTGAATGGCGCACACACTTTATCCCTGTTGGGAGCTGGCATAACGGAGGAGAGAATTCCCCTGGTTCAATCTAACCTCTGGCTCAAATGCAGCAAACAGCTTAGACAAGCAGTTTCCCCCAGCCTGCAAGAGGGAGATAATAATCCTGGCCTATCTTTTAGGACTATTTTAAAGATTGCACAATAATATGTGAGGAACATTTTGTCCACTGAAATCATAATATAAATGCTCCGTATGAAAAACAAGGCTTTCCCCCTGGTGCTACGCACCTGTGTGTACTTCTTTCAACCAACATGCCTGGGTTCCCAAGGCAGCAAACATCATAAATACTGGCACCTTTGTTTTTTTAAAGAAAAAGGACTAGTTAAGAATGTTTCAAACCAGTGGCTGCACTTACTTTATGGAAACCTCTCCATGTGGAGGTGAGGAAATCAATCCCTTGAGTTGCAAAGCCTCCTTTTAAGCAGGCTTTTAACCTGTAATTGGGATGGTGAGAAATTTTAGGCAGGCATTTTAATCTGATTGTACTTTGTTACTAAGAATTTTACATTGTAATATTACATTGTAAGCCACCTCTGTTAATCTCATGCCACGAAAAAAACTATCAGGGGTGCCATAAGTCAGCTATGACTTGAGGGCACTCTCCACCACCAATATTACATTGTATGTTTTAGTAAAATTTTGAATTTCTATTGGGTTAGATCTTACAATAGAGCAAGTGAAAAGAGTTTGCAGAGATGGATATTTCAATTCACGTAGAATGCTGTGTTACACTGAGGAGAGGTATTCAGGCAAAACGGCATCCGGGGCACTACCCTCAAATCTCCAGAAATTTCCCAAGCCAGAGCTGGCAACTGTACAGGGGATTTACTTCACAATAGGGAGGTGGGGGGAGTTTCACACAGTCTCTATCTCCTTACTGCACTCCCTCAGCCACAGTGCATTTTCTTCACAAGTGTCCTCTGACCCCCAGCCGAGGGGTTTCAGGATGAAAGGAGGCTGCTAGAAGAAGAACAAAGTGGGGAGATACGTCCCCCTTGAGCTTCTAGGTTTTCTGTGAGCTGCTCTTGGGTGGGATACTAATGGTTTAATTTTCGGTTAATACTTCCCCAGCACTGATTAATATTATCATCTTATCAATACTTTCTTCTGCCTTCTCATATTTCAGTTTACATAAGAAGTACTCACAAGTGAGTAATATCATCATTGTTAGAAAAATAAATGGAAAGATGTTGTACATTGATACAACAAGAATGCACTTGAATTTCTTTACACAACCAGGAAGACTTAGCGCCTCATTGTAGCTACATTGTTGTTTAATGTAATGATGAGTCAAAGTTATTTAGAGGCTAGGATGGTGCTCTGTGCTGGTCTCCACCTGAATCTATATGATATAGGCCACCAGTGAAAAATAAGTTCTAGCTGTGCATGCTTTTGGAAACAGAAGATGTTGCTCACATAAAGAGGGTCCTGAGAAAAGTAGTACTGCATCTAGTCCAGTATTCTGTTACCAGGAGCCAGCTACAAACCTTTGGAAAGCCCCCCCGGGCTTTTTTCTGGAAAAAGAGGTGGTGGAACTCAGCGGTAGCATGTGCGAGTCTGTGAAGCATGTGCATGCTCTCGGGACCGCGCAATGACGTTACTTCCGAGAAGTGATGTCATTGTGCAGGGTGTGGCCATCCCCTGGGAGCATGCCCATAATTCGAGTCCTCTCACCTCCCCACCCTGAAATGGCCCGGATTGGGCTGCTGCCAGATGGGGGAGTGATCCCTTGACCGACAGCAGCCTGCTTCTGGCCATTTAGGGCCCAATCCATTTTGGGCCTGTTTCAGCCCAATTTGAGCCTGAAGCAGCCAGGATCAGGCCACTATCAGGTGAGGGGGTGTTTACCTGCCTGGCAGCAGCCAGATCCTGGCCATTTTGGGCCCAGTCCTGGTCATTTTGAGCGCATTTTGGTCTCATTTTGGCCCAATTAGGGCCTAAAATGGCCAGGATCGGGCCATGGCTGGGCAGGGGAGTGTTCTCCTGCCCGGTGGCAACTTGATCCTGGACATTTCGGGACTGATCCTGGACATTTTGGGCCTATTTCAGCCATTTTGGGCCCAAAACGGCCAGAAGGGGGGGCAGTTTTAAGAACTGCCGGAATTCCATTATGGAGTGTTCTGGTAGAAAAAAAGCCCTGACTCCCACTGCTTTTCTTAAGTTACTGCTATATAGGGCTACAGTACCTCCAAATAACACAGTCAAAATTAGTAAGCATAGCTGCCGATAGCTGCTCCTCCATGATTTTTTCTAGTTCCTTTCTAGAGCTATTTAATGTAGCGGTCTTCACCAAATCTTGTTGAAGAGAATTCCAGAAAAGTTAATTTTTTTCTGTCTTAAATTCATCACCTTATTTATCAAAGTTATTTTTACACTGCCTCATCGTAGGAATGCTCAAAGGTGGTGAACAAATAAAACACTTTAAAATACATAATAATCATAAAAATCAAACATGAGCAGCAGGAATGAGTTATACTGGCCATTTTATTTCCAGTCTCTTCCCTAATACTCCCTAGTATACCACCACAGATGGAGCAAACATTTTTAGTGAGCTATAATACACAAGATATATTTCTTGGATAGGCACAGCTAAACCAGACCCTACAGGAGAATGTGTGAGGGGGAATATTCTCTAACAAGCATCACTTTAGTCTTCTGAATCTCACATGAATACATGAATGTTGCCTAACACTGAATCATGCCATTGGATATCAAGGTCAGTAACGTCTACGCTGACTGGCAGCAGCTCCCCAGGGTCTCATGAGAACTCTTTTACAACTCCTCCTACCTGATCCATTTAACTGGCAACAACCGGGATTGAACCAGAGGTCTTCTGCATGCAAAGCACATGCTCTACCACTGAGCCACTGCCCCTCCTCTAAAGTGCCTCAGAGTCTGCCTGGGCCTTCATTTTACTGAATAATTTGGCTCCGTAGAAGATGGTGACCTGGAGTTTAGACAGTGAGGTACTAAAATAATTTCTTTTATTCAGTGGTGTGATATGTAACTTGTCACATAACATCCAGAAATGGCATTTGTACACTTTAAGGACAAGCTGCAGTTCTTTTGAGTTCTAAAAAAAGATACAAAATGATTATAAAATCAATATTCTAGATTAACTACAGGCCCACTAAGATAGGATTTCAGAGGGATATAAGTGAATTTGGTTAACTAGCTTTTTCAGATAAGATTTAATGAATGTATTCAGTGGCATATATTTTTTCCTATGGGTGAATAAGATCAATCAAACCAAATCTTACCATTTTGCATCTTTGTACTAACTTACTTAAATTTGCATGGCTGGTGAACATTGACTAAATAACATGTCTTCTTTCTTCATCAGAGGAAGCAACCTGTAGATACCTTTAATTTCAGCAAACTGCAAAAGCCAACAGTGTCATCTGACTAGGCTATAACAACAACTTTTTGGCTTGGACTCAGCAGTGTTTCCATGAATGGAAACATTTCTACCCATGAACTATGATTCCCCCCCCCCTCACCCTTTCCACTGCAGCCTGGGGGATTTTAGGATGCACCATTTTTAGCTGAACTAGGTGGATTTTTAAGAACTCTTGCTGCAATGAATACCACATTGAAGTTGTGTGTGGTTTTCATTCCCCTCCCACTTGAAGGAAAAGTTGGGTAAAGTGAATTTCCCCAGGTTTGGAGAGTTAATTTTTTTACTCCCTTGTTAATTATCTGTCAACCAGCCTTTTCCTTATTAATTAATTAAAACATATTGAACCAGGTCACTATTCACATGTTGCAACAGCAGATGCAAAGGGAGATGTGAGTGACAAGATGAAAATTATTCGGCACTATCTTGGCACCAGTCTTCAGGAAGACATTACAAAAGCTTTTTGGCATTAAGTATTTGGGAGCTCTTCCACTCTTCTGATTACTATGTACACAGTACAAATGCTTAGATTCAAGTCTGCCAACACTGTCATTCCAATCTATCAATCCAGGATTTCTTTTTAGTAAGTGCTACAAATGTACTGTTCATCATTGTTATTCTGTTCCATTAGAACATTTGCCAGTTCTGAGTACTGTCAGAGGCATATGATAGTATTTGATAAATTGGTACTGAAATGATCTACTAAAATCTATATCCAATTCCCAAGAGTGCTTTTTACCAGTATTGGGAAGTATTTGGATTTTAAATATGATACTTACAACATAGTCATATTATACATTGCAAATGATTGCCACAGAATTGGTACTGACTGCTAAACCTGCTTAATTCTGCTACAGAATGGGAAATTCAGTTGTATGACCCATTAGAGAATGAGTTTTTGATCTCAGGGGACTTGCTTCAGCCTCACTGAACCTTAATTTGTTTCTGAAAGTTGGGAATTTCTTTAAACTGGGGGAGGCAGTTTGTTTAGCAACTGGGGATTTAAGAAGCAGGTGATCATGACATTGTAAGTACAAACTCATATCTTCCTGCGCAAGCCTGTGACCCAGAAAACATCATTGAAACCCAATTTGCAAAGCAAGATTTTGTCCAGACCTATGCTGTGCTGTGTCAAGGGGTTCAAGGCAGTTAATAATATGTCCATCTTGGGGCTCCCAGCACTGTTCAAAGGAGCCCCCTCTCCCCTTTCTACCATATACAGTCCCTTCCCAGCACTGTTACATCAAAGTAGCAGTCATTAAGGATTCAGCACTAGGGAGAAGCTTCTATAAATTAACATTTGGGAAAGGGTAGAGAAGAGGGGCCAAGGATACTATTAGCTCCTGTCGCTCAGCTCAGTCCAAAGCCCCGCAAAACAAGCTCCTGGGTTCCAGCACTAAGTCAAATGCACAGCTGCTGGGAGTGGTCAAAAGATTTCCTCTGCTTCAATAGGAAAGGGATGTCTGACCAACAGATCGAACAAGACACCAATCTTTTATGTTACTATTCTTATTTTCCACACTAGATTTCTAACACAGGAAATAAAAAAATAAAATAAAATAATAGTATGCATTTTATTGTAGAACAAGGTACTACTACACTTCTTGGTACTACTTCTTGGAATGATGACAAGTTCTAGGGGCAGTGCTTACCTGGGTTGGTTCCCTTGGGAAAAAAGTACTAGAGTCTTATTGTGTCTTTATAGTATTTGTTTTATTTATAGGTAGGTAGATAGGTTTGTTTTATTTATATAGGTAGAGAACAGGAGGAGTCACAGAGGCACTCCCATAGTCCACTTTTCCACATTAGCTCTCCAGTGGAGGTGGGAGGGAGGGGAGATGAGAAAAAAAACCCTCAGTATTTTCAGGTTTCATTATTCTCTGTGAGGGACACGGGTGTTGGGTGGTGATGGAGTGTCTATTTTTTCAACTATATATAACACCAAACCTGCAGGAGAGCTAGTGCTGCCTGTCCGCTAATGACCTCTCAAGTTTCAAGTGAATTGGACCAAGGCCCTGAACAAGGTGCTCTCAGCTGGCTTACTTTCAGAGCTGCAAACTAGAAGGAAAAATTCCCTGCCACAAAGAAGGGAGGGAAGAAGAAGGAGCTAGCCAGACCCACAGCTCTGTCAAGCACTGTACCTGGCTTGCACTGTCCAGGAGACACCCTACTCAGGCTGGGTAAGACTCATGCAGACCAGGAGCTGTCTTCCTTGGGCTGGGTGACCCTCACCCAATTGAATCTAATTGGGAGAAATGCCACTGCCTCATTTTTCAGAGATTCAAAGAAAAACAAGACACCTGTTGCTGCTGATGCTAAGTGCTTGAACACAAACAAATACATGGATTTGGGGGCGGGGAAGCATTCATGTTTTTCATAATATGCCCAAGAATCTTGGATTTCTGTACCTGATCCAGAAAATCATGGTAATGACCGGAAACAGCAGTCTTTGTGTATAATTTTGGTTCAAGAATTCCAGAATGCACACCAGAGAGAGGAGGAGGGGAACAGGGAAAGAGTGAGAGAGATTCTACACCCAACAGGTGTTTCATCTCACTTTGCCATGGCTGCCTGCTTCTCTCTGTGTGTTTCTTTTATTTCAGTCTCACATGCTGTACCTTCTTCTCATACAGACACCCATCTCTGTCAGCCCCTCAGCTATGCAGAAAGCCCACCTCTTCGAGGAGCCATCAAGAGCAACAGCTCCACCAATAGTGAGCATAGGAACCTACCTCCCCATAATTCTTCCAACAAAGAGGATCAGAGTTTTAATTCGATAGGAGTCATGCAACTCTCCGTGGCTTCCACTTAGTTCTGTGGGAGAAAGAAGTGGGCTTTTGTAATCCGTGACACAAATATGGCACCAGTGGCTGAGATAGGAGCAGTTTTTGTCATTCCTCTATAGTTTCTGCTATGGCAATCCATTAATTTCATTCCATAGCACTCACTGTGAGCCAGTGGTCCATGCAATATACAAGCCCCTCTTTTATGCCTTCCCTCACATAGAAACGTTTCACTGAAGCATTAATAAAAAAAACCTGAATATGGTAGAATCAGTTCTCTGGACACTGGAGTAAAAATTAATTGGCTTGGCAGGATTTGTTCTTGACAAATCAATGCTGGCTTCTACTAATTAATACATTATTTTCAAGATGCTTGCAGGTCAAGATCCCGACCATTCAACTGCTTTATAATCTATATAGTGTATCCCCTAGTATCAAAGTCAGACTGACTCTTCTATATTTTCCTGGATCTCCTTTTTTGAGGTTGCTGATTTTCAGTTTCATGACATTTGTCCCCTAGAATTCCTCAAAGATGATAGAAATTCTGAGAGCACATTAACAAGCTGCAGTTCAAGTTGCAATTGATCTGGCGCAGAACACTTGAACTCATGTTAGGTAGCTACGTGTTCTCTGATCAATTCCTTATAATCGTTGTACAGCAGTCCTGTCCCCTCACCATTCACACTACTTTTGCGGGGTTGCACATGGTTGCCCTTATATGTGAACATCAAGGCAAAAGGAAGTGATGCCAGGGACTGAACCTGGAATCTTCTGAATGCAAAGCATGTGCATAACCATTTAGCCAAAGCCTTGAGTCACAAAATTTTGGAAGCTTTCAAATGAGTTCTTGAGGATCATCAGAATTAAGTGGGGAATCGCCTGATGTCAGATTTTATAAAATCTGTGAAATAAGAAATGCTACATCTGCCAGTACTACCCAAGATCTAAGTTAAAAGGGTAGAGAACTAATTACTTTCTGCAAGTATTAATATATTTCAGGGCAGTCCTGATTTCTGTATCCTGGCCTGCTCTAATTCAGAATGATGGTTCATTTTCCAGGACATTTCAACTGAAAGGAGGCTTCTGATTACTACAGTCTTTTTTTGCACTTTTCCTCAGCAGCATATGCTAACTTTCGCTTTCTTGCATGCTTCATCTTCTGTTCTGAAATGAACAAGAAAGACTGTGCTATTTTAACTCCACTGAGACATATTTGCTTTCCTTGTGCTTATATAAGAAAGAAAAGGACTTAAAAGGGAGGGGGGAGAAGGGGGAATGCAGAAAGAGACATTGGGACACAAATTTGAATGTCACTGATCAGCTAAAAGCAAAAGATAAAACACATAATGAGTATGGTAATTCCAGTAACTTGGGTTGGACTCGATGAAGAAAGTAATGCAATATCAAAAATTCTTCCCTTTTGCTTTGAAGTGTGTGGTTTCTCATTGTCTTAAGAGTTACAGCAGCCTGCTTTGGGGCTGAGTTGTTGTTTTTAAGATTTAGTGTAATTTCTTCCCTCTTCCACTTGTATCTCATCTAGTCTGTTAGTGAAAGGGACTCTGAGTGAAAGTATAAAGAATAATCTCAAGGCACTTTGGGCCAAGGAGAAACTCTGCCACAGCCTTAGGATGCACTCTACATCCATCTGACATTAATGTCTAAACAGTGTGGTTGAGTTTATTGTTTCACGATTGTACCTCTGATCTCTAATCCCAGGGAAACATAGAATGGGTGGGCTTTGGGTGCTCTTCACTGCAAAGATGCCTCCCAAAACACATAGTTACAGTCATTATGAAGTAGGAAAAAGAAGAAAATCTTTGATAAATGAACTTAGTTTCCAAAGGAAACAAGACAGTTTTGAAACAAATTAAACACAGTTTTTTGCTTGCTTGTTTTGAAAAGTGAATAACTGATATTGTGACATATACCACATTTGGAAATATAATATTCAATAACGTATCACTTCCTAACTTGTAGACAATGCATTAGATGAGTCTCTGTTGCTAGAAAGTATTGCCTATGAAAAGATATAACTGTGGTGTATGATCAAAGATGGCTGCTTCCTGCATATTGTTGCTTTTTGTGTTCCATTGAATCATATAATTTCAAAGGATTATATGATTTCATTGAATCATAATTTCAAGGGAACAAAAGGTGATTGAATCCTAGTACAGAGTCCCATAATGTAACTCCAGTTTTATCACATTCAACACAACTGTTCACATAATCTAGATCACAGTGTGCTAGATACTATTTAATACTTTGTATTACATGTATTTATTCTGTCACAAATCAGCAAACACAGGCCCTATTCTATGTCCCCACCATCTGAAGTCAACAAGTGGTCACACAAAGCAGGCCCTTTTTTGTGGTGGTGCCTAACTTGTATAATGCCCTCCCAATGGAGGCCAATTTTGTTACCTACATGGGTCTCCTTGTGAGTAGAGGGGAATTAGAAGACAAGGAAAAGGCTCAGTGAGAGGTGGTAACAAGTGGGATCCTCCACAAATTTTTACCAGGTCCCCTCCCAAAGGATGCTAACGAGCTGGATGTTCTTCCAAAACAAAGGAAAAATTTATTGAAGAGGAAAAAATCTCACACAGATAGATAAATGCATAAATCACACACACTCAAGAGTCCTAGAGAATATCAGAAAGGAAATGGGAATTGCTATAGACTTTGGTTAATAATTACCTATCAGAGGAGTAGAGAGGTCCACGGAGAAAGGAGTGAAAGCCCTGCGTTTCACAGAATTCTCAGAGAGTTCTGAGGGTGCGGCACGTGGATCCAAGCAGGTGTGCACAATTTGGTTAGGGCAGAGCCCAAATATTTATAGGACAAAACAGACCCTGGGGCAAATTGGTCTTTGAACAAAGGACCTTGATGTTTGGACCTGGGATGGAGAAAAGGCTTAAGTGACTTTGATCAGCATTCTGGGATGTGACAAAAGGAAACGACTGATTATTCCAGTGCTGGCCAATAAAACTGTAGTTTACATTAAGTGTCTCTGGGTATGGGTGATGGATTTTGAAATTTAGATTAAATATTCCTAGGAAGGAGTAAAACTTTGGCTCTCAATTGCTGGCCAGGATTATCGTGGGGCTGTTTATCAAAGGGATAAAGGGGAAGGAATGTCTGAGAGATATCGAAAAGGAAATCACCCAGGCACCTTTCTTGTTCAAGGATTTTGCACATCCACAGCTGAGGGGCAGAAGCCAATCCTGTCTCATCTCTTGGCATTATTCACATTTCAGTTCTCCTGGGCAGGAGCTAGCAACACATCCTATCAGGCAACTAGTTATTGTGGCTTGCAGAGCACATAGGGCTTATGATCAAGCACATATTAGATGGAGGAGAGCTAGGTGGACTCTTTGCAACTTGGCTCCTTCTTTATTTGTTTCTCATTGTTTCTCAATTAAGAGTTGGATGTTCAGTAGTTTTGGAGAACATGGAATGGGAAGAATCACTAGTGATTCCTTTGATAAATTATTATGGAGTGGGATGCCATTTTTATTATGCCTGCAGTTTATACTGCATTAAAAACTCTGTTAAATAAAATAAGCTTACAGTGCCCCCTGAAGATTTTGAAAGATGCCATTTTCCTCACTTCCTCAGGGGGTCTGTTCAAAAAGGCACAGGCTCTGATTGGTGCTGGGTGAGTGACCTTAGGTGCCAATAGATGGTAGCCTGAAGACTTGGCCCACAGGGATGTATGGGAGAAAATTCTTTAGATATGTGGGACCTAGGTCATGAAGGCCATAAACAATGCTTAAAATTGGACTTGAAACAAACTGACAGCCAAAGTATCTTTTTCAGGATGGTTAAGGTATATTCCCATTAGCAAGCTATAACCACACTACTATTTAGCAGACAAACAGTACACACACAACAGGATGTAGTTTTTGTGTGCATGAAGGTTCAGCAGTAGCATGTGGAGGGATCTCTGTAGGGCTTACGAGAACTCTTTTCATTGATTGGCCACAAGAGGTAAACATGGATATTCTGGAATGGGAGATCTGTGTGTCTTACATATGCCTGTCCAGACCTCTCATCTTTTCAGAGAAGCTTAACTGAACAGAGGGGAGGAGTTGGATGGGTATAAGGGCTGTTGTATGTATTGCCCTCCCACTCTGTCATGGCACAGTGCTTATGCATGCATGTCAATGCAACTGTCTCAAGTTGAAAGAAATAACAAATAGTGATTGTGAGTGTCAGTTACATATTTGCTTATCATACTGAACATTATTTTTAAGACCCTTATGCAATTTTAAGGTTTAATTTATTTTCTAGTAGATAGAAGTTGTAAGGATGGTAGGGGAAGAGGCAAATGTCAATGGAGACGCTGGAACAGTGATGAAAGCAAGGGAAGAATAGGATGTGGCAGGATGAAAGCAGGAGATCTGACAAATCTGGAAGAAAAGTCTGGAATGAAGGAGAATAAGAAAGAAGAGCAGGTAGCTGAGACAAGAGGATTAGTGACAGAAGTACTGAAAGGGGAGAAAGACCAGGTCCTGGAGAAACAAAGGGCATGGATGAAGATGCAAAAGAAGTTACCAGTGGTCTAGAGGCCAAAGTCACAAAGAAACTTAACTGGGGGTTGGGACCTATGGAGTTAGGTCTCCAAAAACTGTAGAAGGGAGTTCTTAGGAAATAACCAGACTCTCTAATGAAGGGAGTTAGCCAGGGACAGACATACCTGAGACAAAATTAAAACCACTCCTGGATAAAATTTACTTATAATAAATGAAAAGTATTATGCAAATTAAAATCTCATTTTAAAACCCATATAGATTCTTAAAGGTCAGCACCAGCACCTTGATTATGCCTGAAAACAAATTGGTAGAGACTGTAGATGAGCCAGATTGTGAGTGATATGTTTCCTATGGCCCACTCCAGTCAGCATCCTGGCTGCAGCATTCCGCACCAATTGAAGCTTCTGAACACTTTTCAAGGGTAGCCCCACATAGAATACATTGTAGTAATCTAGATGTAACCTGGGCATGTACCACAGTGGCCATTTCCTGCCTAGGAAAGGCTGCAGCTGAGTGACCAGTCAAACCTGGTAAAAGAAACCTTTGGCCACAGCTACCACCTGCTTATCCAGCTTTATGCCTGTGTACAAGAGCACCCCCAAACGATGGATCTGTTCCTTCAAGAGGAGTGTAACCTCATCCAGAATGTGGGTGACACTTTAGATCCTGAGTCAGACCTTCTGCTCACCAGTAATACTTCTGTCTTGTACGGGATTAAACTTAATTTTATTAACTGATATCCACTCCAAAACTGCCTCCGGGGTTTCTACAACCTTCCAGGCATCAGCTGGAAGCACAAGATAGACCTGAGTGTCATCTGCATATTAGTGACAAACCAGCCCAAAATTCCAGATTACTTCACAGAACGGTTTCATTTAGATGTTAAAAAGCATACGGGACAAGATGGAACCTTATGGGAACCCACAGGCCAAGACCAAGGGACAGCAGTTCTCCCAATAGCACCTTCTGAAACCTACCCTCCAGGTAAGATCAGAACCACTGAAAAATTGCCTCCCAATCACAGCCCAGAAAGGCGGTCCAGAAGGATACTGCGATCAATGGTATCAAAAGCCACTGAGAGATCCAAGAGAATCAAGAGAGTCACATCTCCCAGTGCAGGATATCCACCAGGGTGACAAAAGAAGCTTCAGTCCCATAACCAGACCTAAAACCAGGTTGAAAAGGATCTAAACAATTTCCCTCATCCAGGCGTGCTTTGAGTTGTCCAGCCACCATCCTGTCAATTGTCAATTGACTTGCTGAAGAATAGAACATTTGAGAATGGCTGATAGTTATTGAGCTCTCCTAGGTCCAGAGTAGGCTTTAGAGGTGGACATAGCACAGCCTGCCTCAAAGCTGGGACAACCACCCACTTTTTCAAGGAAGCATTAATCACCTCTTGGACCCAGTCAGCCAGTCGCCTCTGGCAGATTTATTTAGCTAAGAAGAGCAAGGGTCATACAGGCATAATGCATCATGATTTTTTTTTTAAAAAAAGCTACATTCTTACAGTGCCATTCTAAACAATTACAGCCTTCTAAGCCCATTGGGTTGGATTCCATCTAAAATTTGTGCATGGAAATGCAACTCCTCCCTCCCCCCTGAAAGAGCTCATAATACTGCTCCTTGAGGACATGAGACCCCCCTGTTAGCAGCCAGACTCCTCCTCTCATTGAGGGAAAGTTTATAGATATAAAAACACTCATATGTCAAAAGCACAAGGCATGCCAGGCACAAAATGGATGCCAACCAGGAAGAAGGGGAGTCAGAGCAACTGATTGACAAATGTCCCCCTCCATGCTCCTGAGAGATACATGATTTAGGACAATGACGTATCCCAAGAAACTCCTGACTAATGTCTTCCATGCCCAGCCTTATTTCCCGTCACTTGTTTACCCTAAAAAAGCATCACAAAATCTGGTATTCACAAAATTTGGTAGCTTTTCCCATCTGGTACGCAAAGGGTCATCAAGCACCATTTACATCTATAGTCTACCTCAGGTGGACCCATCAAGCCTCTCCCAACTCATTATCCACCTCTGGAAAACCCATTGAGTTATTGTTTTGGGGGTGAATAGTCAGGTTGCCCCAGGGAGCATTTGCCCTGTATCTGGAGTCCCTAGCCACCAGGGCTGTGTGTATGTCCCAGTTACCCCCTCTCACTTGTCTCCTTTAAGCTAATTCTTCCAATTTATTAGGAGACTGCCTATTTGGGCAACATCCCCTCCACTAGAATCATGACATGGAATTTGAGGGCTGCACTAGGAGTGGAAAATTTCCTTCCCTCTTCTGCATGAAGATTTTTTGAGGGGATCATTGACATCAAGGATATTAACTCTGCTTAGGATGGCATTTTAAGCTTATGTTTCCTTAGAGGTAAATACTGCTGAGTTCAATGGGGTGCTTTATCAAGTGTCTATTAGCTTGCCACTGATTAGTCTCATTGAACTCAGTAGCACTTACTTTTAAGTAAACGTACCTAGGATCAAGCTGAAAAAAAGTCACATCTGGATGTTCAGATCAATACTTAAGTGTAGAAAATGAGCTTTCTCCCTCCTAGGTATTAATTTCAGTGTCATAATGACAAGTAGATAGCCTTATTAAGATGTCTGTATTAAAAAAACTGGGCTACCTTCCCAGATATTTTTTGGCAGCATCTTTAGATAGTGTTTTTTTCCTCCAGTAATGTCCAGATTTTTATTTTTATGCATGAATTATTTGTTTTTCTGCACTGGTCCATGTTTTTTTTCATGGTGACAGGATTTTATAGTATTCATTTTACCTTTAGCTTTACAGTTTTAAACAAAACAAAGTATCAACAAAATGTTGAGCATGGTGGGGAGAGACAAAAGCACTAATCAATCACGCAAAGCTTTTATCCACAGTATCCTTTCTAGCATGGTACATTCTTTCTTGGCCAAATTTGGGTGATGGCTGGAGGAGAGCCTGCTGAACACTCCCTGTGAATATGGGCTCTCTAAGTCCAATCAGGGCCATTCTAGCCCCCATGAACAACGAACACTGAACATGTTCATTAACGGGACATGTTAGTTACTGTTCGTCTGTTCGTGTTCGCCGTCGGCAACAAACAACAAACAGCGTGTTCGGATTCCCCCTCCCCCCCGTTCGTGTCCATGTCTATTCTAAAGTACTACCATTCAATGTGATATGGTTTTGAAAAGTTCCAGTGCCCATATGTAACAATGGAATTAAAAAATCTGTTTTATAGAGCCTGAAATTGAAAGTGATGTTCAATATTGCATATTGTAAACGCAACAATGAAATTCTACTTCTTTTCTTCTTCTTCTTCTTCTTCTTCTTCTGCTGCTGCTGCTGCTGCTCCTCCTCCTCCTCCTCCTCCTCTTGAGTAAGAATTTGAAAGCCCAGTGACCTCTCAGGAGCAAGATTAGCATAAAACTCTGACAGGCAATGTAATTATCCACCACTTTGGAAAATTTACAGAAACAACCACAGAAAGTAATGTGAGCCAGTTTAAAGGTCTCTTAACTTTACTATTTTATAAGAATAAAATCATTTTGGGCCCTGCAGCTTTCTTGCCACTTCTTTAAAAGGTGCACTGCATGCATGTATACAAAGGCAGGAAAGGAGGAGGAAGAATGTAACCAAATGCATTCTGAAGAGAGGAATGGCAGATGAAAGTCTAGCTTAGTTCTAAAAAAAAGTTTAGCAACTTCACTTGGCAATTCCAAGGCAGAATTATCTGATCAGTGGATGATTTAACTCCTTATAACTTTCAGTAGAGTAAATGATCATATTTATCACAACAATGTACGTAGTGATAGTTGTTTATTGTTTTCTACTGAATGTAATCCCAACAATAATATCAGATGTCCTGATCCACTGATTCTCTGCTGCAAGTGGGAAGGACATTTCTTACATGGAACAGCTGAATAAAAACAAGAGCAGATCCAGTGCTCAGCTTTCTGTGCATAGAGACCTGCACAGAAACTGCTCTGTGTGGGGTAACAAAAGAATTTGCATGGATTGGCAAGCAGCATTGTTTTTATTTGTGTAGGGTACTCTTAATGGGCATAATAGTAATGCAGTACAAACAGCCATTCTGTTCTTCCCAACTAATTGTTTGTAGCTTATTACAAAGTAGAATTGCATATGGATGCTGTCTATACTGGAATGCCATGCAGGATACGTGTAGTAGGCACAGCACCTTTTTCATGTGAGTATCTCTGACAGAATGAGAAATCTAATTTACAGATAAGAAGAGGATCACTTTTCTAATTTGTTCAGGGAGACGGTGGCTTCTCTAAAATGAAATTATATTCCTACAGCTAGTGTGGTATAGTGAATAGACTATTGGACTTGGTCCCTGGAAGCTATGGACTTCATGAGGTAACACTATTTTTCAACTTACCCTACCTAACAGAACTGTTGTGGGGATAAATTGGGGTCGCTTCTGAGCTCTTTGGAGGAAAGATGGAATATACATGTGATGAATCAAAATACAGTCTCAGAATGCAATACATTATTATCAAAAGCTTGATATTTGTTAGGTATTTAAGCAAAAACAAGTTATTTAAATATGAGTGTCACACAAAGACAGTTCTTTCTACCAAAGTGTCCTTTTACAGGTTTGTATCTAAGGAAGCACTTTCTTATCTAAACAAAGATGTTTCAGTTTTTATCTTTCATAACAAAACAGCAGTGAAGCACATGTAACAAGAGTGAACAATGAGATGTTTGCTACCATGATCCTTTCAAACTGAAGCTTGAGTTAAATCCCATTGGTTGTGGCAGCTAAAGAGAAAATGGTCTGTAAACCCCTCAGAGAATCTCCACTTCACTGTGCTTGTGGTACACATAAATAACCTTGAATGACTTCATTTAATTATAATAACACTGTTATGATGAATGTGCTGCATTACGGAAATAGAGTTAGTAAGTGAAAATTAGTCATGGCTGAGCAACAGCTTTTCCAGCACAAGATAATAGAACAACGCTGACCACAGATAGCACTAAATAGGAACAGATGAACCATAATGGAACACTGCTAGAGTAGGGTTTCTATTGGAATCCTGGGTAGTTACAGTATAGATTAATATTTCTTGGAGAGATAGTAAAGCTCTGCCCCCAAAATTCTCATTTATGTCAAGATTTAGATTATAAACTCCTCAGAGCAGGAATCTGTCTTCATTTACTTTGTAAAATGCCACACATATTGATGGTGCAGTATGTAACAACAACAACAAATACTGAGGATGAGGAAGCAGTAGATAACTGCTGTTTGGGAGATGATTTCCAGTTATGAGGCATGTATAAGCCAGTACAGGCAGAACACTCATTTTAATCAAAGACCATTCTTCAAAACTTTGACTTGTGACTGTAGTAGCAACAGTACTCCACCTGATTAAGAAGAAACCATTGCATTTTTGGCAAGGCATGTGGGTCAACCCAAAGATGCATTATGTACAAGCAGCATGGATCAATGAAGTTCTGAAAGACTTAAGACCTATAAATATAGAGGAGTTGATAATATCCACCAAAATTGTGGCAAAGCAAACAAAGAGGTTTAAAGACTGGACAGTTCCAAGAAAAGACAGATTATATGGGTTTTGGCTAAAATTTTTAACCAATTTACAGCAAGATTAACACAGCAGTTTAACGTTATGCTGCAACCAGCAGCAATTGATGACTCGATGACTGGTAAACAGTGTTAATTATGAAAGATAGACAAGGAGGCAATCCCTAATAATTATCAACCAATTATTTGCCTACCAACAAGGTTTAAACTGATAACTGGAGTAATTGCTGATGCAGTTCAACAGCCTCGAATGGATAAAGACCTCTTACCAAAGGTCCTGTGGAACAAAAGATCAATTAATGATCAATAAAATGGTATTAAAAATTGCAAAAGGAGAAAAACAAATCTGCACATAGCCTAGACTGATTACAAAAGGGTGTTTGACTTCCTGCTGCATTCATGAATTGAAAAAAAAATGTTAGAAATGTTCAGAGTTAGCAGCAATATTAGAAAGTTCCTCTCAGCAACAATGAGAAAATGGTGCATACTGTTGACAGCTAATGGAGTGGAACTCGGATGTATCAGTATCAGACATGGAAAATTTTAAGGTGATTCCCTGTTACCTTTATTGTTTGTCATTTATATGATACCACTAACAATGATACTGAATAAACCACATTGTGGATATGAGATTTTGAAGTGAGTAAGGAAAATATCTAATTTGCTATATATGGATGACCTTAGATTATACAAAAAATTTGAAACAGAAACCAGCCTCCTGCCATTGCTGTCCATTGGTAGCTGGTCACCAGGCCTCATGGGTTCTGTTTCAATGGGTTGAACAATTATGTGCGCTGCTGTTTTTAAGTAATCTGTATTATAGGTTTTATTCTATTCTTATGTTACCATGTTTTATCCTAATATTATGATATGTTGTGCTCTGATCTGAGACTGCATGTGGGGAGAGTGGATTATAAATATAAATAAATAAATCCAGTGCTTAATGTGAATATTTAGCAAAGATATAGCTATGGACTTTGGAACTGAAAAATGTGCAATACTATAAAAAAACCAGGGAAGATTACTGAATCGGATGCAATACAGTTTACGGATGGAAACAGAATCAAAAGTTTAGACTATGAAGAAAACTACAAATATTTGGGTATATTGCATGCTAATGAAATAAAATATTTCATTAGCATGCAATATTGCATGCTAATGATATTCATCATACAATGTAGAAAAAGAAGACTTGTACTGAATACATCAAAAGGGTCTGAAAAATACTCAAATCAAAATTAAACAGTAGAAATACAATTCATTCTGTAAACACTTGGGCCATCCCAATGGTTTGATACTGTGCTGGAATTGTAGATTGGACACAAGCTGAATTGAATGCACTAGATTCCAAAATGAGGAAAATCGTGACAGCCAATCATGCCCTACATCCTAAAAGTGACATAGATCGACTCTATTTGCCACAAAGTAACAACAACATTTGATTTATATACCGCCCTTCAGGATGACTTAACACCCACTCAGAGTGGTTTACAAAGTATGTCATTATTATCCCTACAACAAAACACCCTGTGAGGTGGGTGGGGCTGAGAGAGCTAGAAGCTGTGACTGACCCCAGGTCACCCAGCTGGCTTCAAGTGGAGGAGTGAGGAATCAAACCCGGTTCTCCGGATTACAGTCCTGCACTCTTAACCACTGCACCAAACTGGCCAAATAATGGTGGCCAAGGATTATTACAAGTAAAACAAATAGTAGTAGAAGAGAAAAGGGCACTGAATGATTACATCAAGAGCAAGAAAGAGAAGATGCTGACTGATGTATGCAGAGAAGGGATTCGGTTTCATTTTCTCAGCCATGCCGGACGCTCCTCTCGGCTGGTCCGGGAGGAAACGACCGGGCACCCTGACCGGGCGGCTGATCCGCAAGGATTAGCCCCCAGGACTCCCAGGGAGGGAGCCAGGGTCCGGGACGCTGCGGGAAGAACTCCCCGAAATCAATGCGGGGGGGGGGAATTGCCCGTTTGTCCCTATGGAGGCCGGCAGACGTGCGCGGCGCCTTGAGTGCCGCCGGGCAACAAGAAACGGCAAATAAAAGAAACAGGCGGAAGCCCGTAAACAAGCGAATCCCTTCTGTTCTACAAGCGTTCGTGAAGGAGAGGTTGATCTGAAGAAGACTCGTTCTTCCCCTTCGGTGAGTTCCAGAATTTTGTTGGCGCCCCCCCCCCCCAAATGGCAGCAAAGAAGCAAAGTCCCGCTCTCGGTAAGTCAATCTCGGCTACCTTGAAGGGAGAGTCGCTCGAAGAGTTGGTGCGCAGGGCGGTGGTGGAAGCCATAAAACCCTTTGTTGACAAGCTGAACGAAATTGATCAAAGGGTGGGCTTAATTGAAAGCGAAGTGAAAACCATTAAGGAAGTAGCGGGGGGGGCAGAGAAGTCTGCTCTGGAAAGTGCGTCACTTGTGAAGGCTACAAAAAAGGAGCTGAAGTTGGTTGAGAACCAGCTGATCGGGCTACAGATGGAACGAGCGCAGACAATTTTGCGTCTCCAAAACGTGAAAGAGGAGGAAAATGAGGATCTGTGGGAGGTGGTCTCGGAACTATTGGCGATACCCGCGAGGACGGGTTAAAAGCGCCATTTTGGAGGTCCGTCGGGCTTCTTCAAAATATGCAACAAAGCGACAGTTGCCTCGTGAGATCATTATTGACTTTTCATTTAAAAAGATTCGGGACACCATCCTATATAACTCATACAATGCGGATTTGGACTTTATGGGTTTGAAAGTCAAGATTTTGAAGGACGTTCCATTTCTAGTCCGGAAAAGGCGTTTTAAGTATAAAAAGTTTGCAGCTCTTCTGAGGGACCATGGAATAAAGTACAAATGGTTATTCCCGGAAGGAATATGGTTTAGATATAAAGATCAGGCCTATAAGATATTATCAGAAGATCAACTAAAGGATTTTGAGGAGAAAAACCCGGAATTCTGCTGCACCGAGAACGAAGAAAAGGAGAAGCCGGAGGGGGGGGAGGAGGAGGAGAGCACCGCAACAGCGGTTGCACAGAGAGAATTGCGTCCGGGACCTAGAAGGGGGAGGAAAGTTTAATCAGAATTTGAAATGCCTATTCTCTGTATGATTAACCACTCCATCATTATCCTATGGAGCTATTTTTGTATTATGACAGTATGAAGGGAAAACATTGAAGTGTAGTGTTTAGTGTTTGTAGGTCATCCCCCCCTCTTCTTTTTCCAGCCCCCTTTGTCCCTTCCCTTTCCCCTTTCCTTGTGTTAGTCATGTGTAGTGCTGTGTAGTGTTTTGTAGTTTGAAAAATAAAAAATTTATATAAAAAAAAATGATGTATGCAGAGAAGGAAGTTAAAGGTACAAAAGACTAATATAGGAAAGAAACATTGAAAAACTGCATGGAGGCCTGGCAAAGTAATCCATTGCATGGTCAAAACATGAAGAATACTGAGGGTAAAGCTGACAAGAGTAACAATTGGACATGGCTAATGCAAGGGATACGGACAAAAGAGAAAGAAGGACTTGTATTAGCTGTACAAGAACAAGCATTAAGAATAAACGGTATGAAAATGTAAATTGAAAAGATCATGAATAACAGCAAGGGTAGATTATGTCATGGGGTGAATGAACCAGTTGACTATCTTATCATCAGGTGCAGGAAGATCACATAAACTGACCATCAAAACCATCATAATAAAGTAGCGGCAATGCTGCACTGGAATTTATGCAAAAAGAACGAGCTACCATCTGCAAAATATTTTTGGGAACATAAGCCCCAGACAGTTATTGAAAATGAAAGTTAAGATTTTGTGGGATTTAAAAATTCAATTGATAAGAAATTAGAACATAACACTCTGGATATTACCGTGGTTGAAAGTAAGAAGGTCAAACTTATTCATGTGGCAATCCCAGGTGACAGTCAAATTGAAGAAAAAGATTGAAAAGTAAGAATTTCATTGTCTATGGAACAAACATACAATGGCTCTTCTAGTAATGATGGAAGCACTAAGTACGATTCCAAAAGGACTAACTAAACATTTAGGCAATATTGGACAGTTGCAAACTTGAATCATGTGACATACTAAGGCAATACCTCAGTGACTCCTAGAATCTTGGATAAAATCCAAGTTGGTGACTGAACCCTCACCAAATGCAGCTGAAACATCTGATGGACTGTTAAACATCACATGACGACAACAACAATAATAGCAATAATTCTTACTAACATACCTAGTAGTCTATGCTTGGCATTCTCTATATTTCTTGTCCAATAGTTCAATAAGCTTCTTATCATACCTGTGGCAGCTCACTTATTATCTAAAAATTCATAGATACTAAACCAATTGAATGAACAAGAATTCAAAAGTAGAAAGGATGGATATTTTATAATATAATCCAAACTGGCAGAAAAATTCAATAATGACTTTATAGGTGTCAACTTGGATTCTTTAGGAGAAGAATCCAATACTTATAAAGCTCAGGATCAAGCAGGTTTTTAAAAGGGTTGGGTCTAGATTTCCTAGACCTAACTTGAGTTTTCTGCAGCCACACAACAGCTTTGGGGAATGGCTGTTAAAAAACAAGGAGAGCCCAAATGGCCTCAGAATGCCTCCGTGGGGGGAGGAGGGGCTCCTCTGTCCCCACTCAAGTCATTTCCCTGTGTCACAATAGGATGGGGGGGGGTTCCCTCACTGTTTTTACTGTTCCACCTGTGCAGAATACTCCACATGGGACAGAAAAAACAAGGGGGGGGGGGGAAACATCCCTCCCCTGCTATTTTAACATGGGGAAACTGCTTGAGGGGGGAGGGATGAACCCAGATCCAATGCTTTAAAAATCGGTATGTCTAGCTTGATTCTCAGTCTGGCTGAATTCACATCACAGAAAGTAGCAGTCCTTCTCCCCTTGTTGGTGTGAACATGTGAAAGCAAAAAAGGCGTTCTTAAAAATGCTATTCTCTCAGGTTTCTAAACTGTTTGATGAACGTGGAAAAACGCTGATTTAGAATCACAGCTCCTGTGCTTTACAATTCAAGTGTGATTTCAGACTCCTTTTTTTGACTGTAAGGAAGATTTTTCAATAAGTTACTTTTGTTCTGAAATGCATGGCTTTGGACATACTGGGACTCTTGGACTAAATAAACTTAGCTTGCTCATATAGAAGCCTTTTGCCTCTTATATTTTATTTTTTAAAAGGCTAGAAGGAATAGCAATTAAGTATTTTTTTTTCATTTTATTTACTTCCCAGATAAGACCACCATTCAAATGATCAGCAATTACTGTTACTAAATATAGCCATTCAGGTGAACAACTTAAAACAGCAGTTCTCAAACTTTCTGACGTGGGACTCGCTTCTAAATTGATTCTCTCTTTTATGGAGCCACATGCAAGGTACTTCTACACTAATCCACCCCCCACCCCATCCCACACACAGAATCACACATAGGAATCTCACATACGTCACCATTGAACAAGTTTATGTTTTATGTTCCATTTTTAGTATTTATAAACAGATGGCATGAAATAATCGCTGTCTGGAGGCTGCAAGTGAGGAGGTGGAAAGAGGGCAAAATCGCTCTGCTTATGCAAGAGGCAGGAGGGAGCCTCCCAACCTGCATGGCCATTGCTGCATGCAAGTCCCATGACTTCCTGCTGATGGACGATTGAACCAAACAGTTACAATAACTCTCTGTTTGAGACCTTCAGCATTTATTTTCCTATCAATCATCCACATCTCCTAAAGTAAAAGAACTGATTCAAGCAATGCGATGCTCAAATATTTTGAAACCAGAAGAGGAGTATCAGGGATAGAAGCTTCTTTGTAAGGCAGGCAAGAGAGAAAGGAAGCCCATCCTGTGATCACTGAGCAGTTCTGATTGTAAATGCTGTTATCTTTATAATGAACTATTCAGCAAGCAACAGGAATAAAACAATTATTCACAAAGTCATTTTGAATAATGAATACATTCTGGAAAAATGCAATGTATATAGGGATAATTTGTGAATTGTAAGAAAGAAGGGCTCTCAACTAAATGATTGTATTATGAATTATTAACCAATATTATGGCACTGAAGAAAAATTAGCTTCTGTCTTAAAGGGAAAAGTATTGTGTAGCTCAGGCAAAGAGTTAACCGGCTATAGTTCGTGGCCAGAATGTTGGAACTGGATATAACCTAAACTGCAATATTTTCTACCTGGAGACATGCAATAGGTTCCCCTCCCAGTAGAACATTTATTGCTATTCTGATTGATGTAAGTGTGCAGGTATCATAGTTTCCCATTAGATATTGCTGGTGATACAGTTAGCAATGAGTGAAACACAGGGACACTATACTGAAATGAGACTCTTCAAGTATGCATACAGTTTAATAGAAGTTGATCTGGTAGGGAACTGGACTGTACAGTTTTTTTAAAGCTATTCAATTTCTTTTGTAGTTATATATCTTCCTTGCTCTAAAACCCTACAATTAAAGCATTCATCCATCCTTTTATTTGTATGTATTATTTTCATTTATGTTTTAAAAAGTGGTTGTAAAAATCAGCAAGACTACTATATTACTCATCCACCACAGTACTCTTTTATGTTGTGAACCATTTATTTAATTGTGTTTTATTTTTACTGTGTTGGGGTATCCCTCCAGGACCAACTATCCTCTCCCACCCATCCTAAGCAAATCTGTTTATGTTTACTGCTGGATCATGGCTTGCAAGATCCTGTGAAAAGGTCCCAGGAAATTGCAGTGGAGACCAGATAGCTTTGGCCTAGGGCCATCTTGGTTCCTATTTCATTGTACCTTTCCAGCTTTCCTAGGTCTTTGTAATAGGATCTTTGTAGATATTTAATCTTCTATAGTCCAAGTAGAATCCTTCCAAGCAGCAATGGGGGAACTAATGGGGTGGGGAGGGTGGGATAGGGCTGCCAGCTCAGGATAGGGAATCCTCCACTCCCACCTGCCACCCCCACCCTCCCCCTCTGCCTCTGCTCACCTGGATTTTTAATCTTCACTTATCTTTTTATTGATCACAGTAAGCTAGAAAGATATTGCAAGAAGGCCTCCCACGGTTGATGCCACTTAGCCTGCTACAAATTGATGTGGATAGCTCTTGTGCTACACCATGAACTCAGCTTTGAGTGCCTTGGGGCTTAGCAGCTTGTGATATATCCTTAACTAGCATATTTTTCCTTTGCATTACAACATGTTCTAACAATATTGCTGGACTCAAATTTCAAATACCTTGTCAACTTCTAGGAAGAGCAATAATTCCATGGAACATCACTTCTATCCTCTTTTTCCAATTAAAGCTTGAAGCTAAAGACAGCCAAAGTAATGACTGTCAAACAAGCCAAGTGCAGAGGAAGCTACTGCATGTATTCTCCTATAATTCTCTTAATCACATGCATTACTGCATTTATACATCCATTTCTAAAGACAAAACTCCCTTGTATCATCAACAGATGGAGCACTTTAACAGAGACAAAAAAGAGAGAAATATAAAACACTTTGACGGTCCTGTTTTCTGCTACCAGCCCCTGAGGGTTAAGAGGCAGAATGGCTCTGACTGTCAGATCTGGGGAACACTCAGCAGGTAAGAGTTGTTGCCAGAGGGTTCTGCTTGTGGGCTCCCCTATGGCATCTAATAGGAAACAAGATACTGAACTAGATGGACCATCAGTCAGATGCAATATGGCTACTTTTACATTCTTAAAGGCCACTGTCTCTAGTTTATTTCTGCTTTGTCTTGAGGAGGCAGGGTGTCTTTTAAAATGTTTGTTAGTGAGAGTCTCCTCTTAATTTTTATTCCACTGTGCTATACCCAATTATTCAGATAATCACTAAATGGGTTGAACGTTATGACTCAGATATCACTAAATGGGTTGAACGTTATGATTCAATAAAAAGTAGAACTAGATCCATATTGAAAATAACAACAACAACATTCGATTTATATACCTCCCTTCAGGATGCCTTAACATCCACTCAGAGTGGTTTACAAAGTATGTTATTATTATCCTCACAACAACAATCACCCTGTGAGGTGGGTGGGGCTGAGAAAGCACTAAAAGAGCTGTGACTGACCCAAGGTGACCCAGCTGGCTTCAAGCAGAAGAGTGGGGAATCAAACCCAGTTCTCCAGATTAGAGTCCCGTGCTCTTAACCACTACACCAAACTGGCTCTCTTAAATTAAGAAAAACAGCAATTATAGTCAGTTTATAAATGCATCTTGTTTTAGAAACCACGCAGAACAGTAAATAAGCGGCAGGTAGTGAACAGCCTTTAGCAGTATGCCACTAATGAGGGGGGGGGGGGCGGTTGAGGCTGTGATCCTTGATGTGATGATAAGGACAACACAACAGTTGTGAAATGTTGAAGGGTATGGAAGCACATCATTAAGTGTTGGATCTGCAGCTGTGGCCCAGCTTCCTCAGGCAAAAGCTAGTTTAAAAAAGCCAAAAATGGTATGTGTCTGCTTTGAATTGAGAAAGCTTTTCTTCAGTAAAGGAGAGCAACAGTGTGGAACAAAATGGCTTTGCTAGTCCCCAGGATATGGACCTCTGCCCTGACCAGCCAAGGCAATCTGTGAAGTATGATTTAAATTCTCAGTGAGACTTCATAGGTAAGAGAAATAGGAGGAAAGGATACTTTTATTCAGTTTTTATTACAGGACACATTTTTTGTATGTGGAAAAGGGTCATTGGCCTTGCCAACAATCACAGATTGTCCCAGTTGTGGACTTAAACTGAGAACAGCATATGGCTCCCAGGAATGAGGAAATTAGTGTGCCTGAGTTAGTAGAGTTCTGGGAGGAACCTGTGTTCCTGTTCACATCTTCTCATGTGTGAGTGGCAGGGCTGCCTCATGCCTGGAGAATTCTAACCTTAAATACATTTTTATTCAGACAAACTTCAGGGACCTTACACATACCTCCTCCCCTTTGAATATTTATGATGACAGAGAAATGTCATCACATGGCAATTCTTTCCTGTCTTTTTCCTACATGGCATTTTTCTGTTGTCAGTGCTCTCACGTAGTGAGATTTATGTTTAGTCTACTTAAAAAAATACAAAAAATTAAATTCTTCAGGGTATGGTGAAATACAAGCCTCACTGTTTCAGGTAAGAAACATTTTACAAAGGGAAAATATCTGAAAAAAGTCAGCATCCAACCAACTCATTACTGCTGAATCCACACTGAGAAGTTCCAAGAACCGATCATTTGAAGACTTGGATGCCTCACCTTACAGCAGAGACAAGATGAATCCAGTTAATATCAGGACAGTTTAGATGACTCATTTATAAACTTAATTGTAAAGGCAGCCTTATATTCCACGCTACACATCTAGCTTTTAAATCCATTTTCTTCTTTCCTTTCTCACTTTTCTGTTATCTTTTGTGTATCTCAAATTCTCTTCTACATACTAACCTAACTTTTTATCTAAATCCTTTGTTCCATTTATCTTTCTGATGGCTGACAAGATAGAATTTGACAAGACTGACATAACCCACAGCAGGACTCATCTTAATATAAAAAAGTGAAATGTATGAAGTCTGAATATTTTATCAGTAGTATTTTAAAAATAAACGTTTAACCCTTTAAATTCACACTAAAGTTTTTTTTTTAATTCTGTATTTAAAAAAATTTCTAGCAATAGCTCAGAAATGAGCAATTTGATTTTGGGGGGAAGAATTGCTTGATTTAACTTCACTGTCTGGGAAAAGCATAATAGTATAACACATCTTCCCATTTTTGGCGGGACCCCTATGTCACAATTCAGTGATGTACATAAAGAAAAAATATCAGACCAGTCCAGTAGGCCAGATATACTGACACTGCTCATGAGCCAGTTTGGTGTAGTGGTTAAGAGTGCAGGACTCTAATCTGGAGAATCGGGTTTGAGCCCCCACTCCTCCACTTGAAGCCAGCTGGGTGACCTTGGGTCAGTCACAGCTTCTAGGAGCTCTCTTAGCCCCACCCACCTCACAGGGTGATTGTTGTTGTGGGGATTTAATTTAATTTATTACATTTATATTCCGCCCTCCCCGCTTTCGTGGGCTCAGAGCGGATAACAAAAATACAAATGTTAATACCATTAAAAACATTAAAAACACTATATCTAATCATTAAAATTACAGCTATGTATATAAATGTCATATATTTACATACAAATAGATAAAAGCAGCACATAATTGAGATTTGATGTTCCATACAGTGGTTTTTCCAGAGCAACTATGTACAGTATCAGGTGTGGACAATAATAATAACATCTGCATCCACATAGGAGGGCATATGGTTTGATCCTCCCCTCCACAGAGGGGAGGGGGAGCACCGCCCGGCGTCAGCCATATGCCTGGTGGAATAGCTCCATCTTACAGGCCCGGCGAAATGCTAACAAATCTTGCTGGGCCCTGGTCTCACAAGACAGAGCATTCCACCAGGCCGGGGCCAGGACCGAAAAGGCCCTGGCCCTGGTCAACCCCAGGAGGGCTTCCCTAGGGCCAGGGACCCTTAAAAGATGCTTCCCGTCTGACCAAAGAGTCCTCTGGGGCTCATATGGTGAGAGGCGGTTCCGTAATAATAATGACATACTTTGTAAACCACTCTGAGTGGGTGTTAAGTCATCCAGAAGGGCAGTATATAAATCAAATATTATATTATTATTATTATTAATTTCAAGAGCATTCATTTCTTCATGTGACCTGCCATGAAAAAATGTAAAATTGTCCCATTTCATCCCATCTCTGTAACCCTAGCACTCTGGTCATAAATTCTCCAGGAAAAGTAATTGTAAATAAATGGAGGAAGTTAATCATACCTAAGAATCACTTTCAACCTCCTTCCTTTATACTGAATTTGAGTTGCTAATTTCAAGATTCAGCCATGAATGAGGAAAAGATCACTTTTAAAGCATTCTAAAATTGACTTCTCATGTTTAGTGTGTGTGTGTTCTGTTGGGTTTAATTAAGGATGGCTGGATCAGTCAGACAGCCCTTCCTTTTCTTATTAACAGAGTGCTCCTCCTGAGCTTCAGTGAAGCAACGTGGCCTAAACTAATATTTACCACACTATCTTACAAATTACACACAGAGAGCCTCTCCCTTGAGTTAAAGAACCAATAATGGTCTATGTATTTACGGTATGTTAACTTAAGTATAGTGGAGAGAAAAAGTGACTAACTAATCTAGCTAACTAGGATGGCTAGGACTGATAACAGGCTAGGATTGATAACAGGGAGGGTTGCCAGCTCCAAGTTGGGATATTCCTGGAGATCTGGGGGGGGGGTGAAACCTGGAGAAAGTGGGGTTTGGGGAGAGAAATAACCTTGGTATGGCATAATTCCATACAGTACACTCCCCAAAGTAGCCCTTTTCTCCTGGTGAACTGATCTCTCTGGCCTGGAGACCAGTTGTAATTTCAGGAGATCTCCAGCCACTACCTGGAGGTTGGCAACCCTAATAACAGGCCATCTGCTTCATTTGTCCCAGGAGGAGATACCATGCAGCTTCTCCTGAGGCATGCAGGGAAGAAAAAGGAAGGAAGAAGAAGGAAAGAAGGAAGTTCCCTTGGATTATATTCTACCAATCAGAGAAAGTGAGTGATAGTAGAGTAGGCAGGAAGGAGACTGATACTAACCTATCTATCTGTCTAACTCTATGGTTCTTGTCTTGAAGCTTTGAGCCAGAGACATTGCCAGTCCCTTTTTCTAACATGTTCTCACAGTGCCACTTGGGAATTGTAGGGCATATACAACCACTCTACTTGGAGAAGGAAGAATCAGTAGTTTTGCTGGCATCAGCAGTGGAGAAGAAAGCACCAATGGCAGTCTTGCCAACCAGACAGAGGGCAGCTGCCACCTTACAGATCATTCCTGTTCCAGTAACATGTAGAAGTGAAGTCTGATGGTTTTAAATGACAAGACATTTCATGGTAAGAGATAGTGATAAGAAATTGTTGTCTTGGAAGACAACTGCAGAACTGGTTGTTGCCTTAAGAGGAGTGCAAAATTCTTGAAGCGATTGCTATATTAAAAATTTTAATTAGATTGTTGCCTTTAGTTAACAAACAGCCTGGAGAAAAATGTCCCATCTTTTTAATAGAGGTTTAATGGGATGTTATTTATCAGGTGATGTTATTTACCTTCATGACACAAAAAGCTTCAGTTGCCCATTTTCCATGCATTAAGCCTCTATTAAAAGGACAGGACATTTCTTTCCATGCCTATTGGCAACCTTACTTAGTGTGCTGACCAGAAGGAAAGTTTGGGATTTTTTCCTTCAAAATAGTGTTATAAAACCCCTTTTGTTAACTCTACCCCCAAAATTTGCTTTGATAAACATAAAATTTATATAAGGCATTTATATAAGACCCAATGGCATCAACTACACTGTCTCTGGCTCTTACAACTGCTCATCCTCCAATGTGATATATGCCCTCGTGTGCCAACAATGTCCATCTGCTCTGTACATTGGACAAACCAACCAACCTTTGCGCAAAAGAATAAATGGACGCAAATCTGACATTAAAAATGGCAACATCCAGAAACCAGTGGGAGAATACTTCAATCTACCAGGACATTCCATCAAGGACTTAAAGGTCACCATAGTTCAACAGAAACCTTTCAAAAACAAAATCCAACGAGGAGCTGCTGATTGAATAGAGACTATGAATGGTTATCTCATTATCAGAAGTAACTGACTTCCTTAACAGAAGCAAACTGATCTCCATATCAGAAGCTACTGTTTGCATCTACTCCTCCCTCCCCTCTCCACCTTATATCTGATCAGTTTCTTCTTGCCCTTTATGCATCTGACGAAGAGAACTGTGATTCTCGAAAGCTTATGCTACAATAAAGTTGGTTAGTCTTAAAGGTGTTACTGGACTCTTTTTGATTTTGCTACTACAGAGTAACACGGCTAAATCCTCTGCATATAAGGCATGCATGCTCTCAGGACATATGCAGCTGCCACCATGATAAATATGTTGCTACACATCTAATTCAGGGAGTTGGGACTTTTGTTCTAGAAATTACAGTGCCATTTTAACATCTTCAGGGACCAACAAAGAAGACTCCGAAGATGAAGGCAATGGTAAACCATCTCTGTTTCTCACTTTCCTTAAAGGACCCTTGCTGGGATTAACATAAATCCGTTGCAGTTTGAAGGCACATACATATATAATCTTCCTTGAGTTTCAGAGGTAAAGGCAGACTATAAGTGAAAAACAAACAGAATGAGTAAGAAGCTACAGTATTCAGGTTCTAAGGATGCACTAATACTGGCCTCTGACCTCTACTGTCTTGTCTGATAAATGAACAGGCACCAAGTACAACATCATCTAAAAAAAACCATTATGAATTACAAACAGTAAGAATTTCAGGGTAATGGTGACCATAATTCATAATAAAAACAGGCAGTGAAAATTCATATTGTGTTATTTGCTAATTTTATCACTATCACAACTTTCATTGAGAATACAATCCTATGCATAGTATTACATTGCCAATTAAAACTCAACTTTTGCTGTGCTGCTGACTCAACCATGTCAGTCCTTTATGGGGGTGGGCATTTTACCACATACACGGTTTTATTTCAGGAGCATGTTTATGGCTAACTCGTGGAGCCTAGTTTTTGCTGAAATGGTAAATTGTCCGAATTGTATCCTTTCTGGCTCCAGAGGTTAAAAAAAAAATTCTATGTTTTATGAAGAAGCACTCAGCCGCCACTTCCAGATTCAAATAACACAGCCCAGAGACAGGCTCACTAGTGAGAAGGAGGCCTGGTTCTACACACTGAATTAATAGTGCTAGAAATATGAAATCAGCCTATGCACTATGTATGCATGCCAAAGACACAAATATCTTACTTTGAAAAGGTGATGGTTGGATATGAGTTGTTAGCATTAAGAAGATGTATATATCTCCCTGCCACCCTTTTTACCCCAGGAAAATGGGGAATATCCACTTCCACAAGGGCTGCTTTCACACTGTCTATAAATCGCACGAGACTCACGGAAGGCTGCCGGCTTTCTCACGCGATTTTTGACGCCATCTGTTTACAAAATGCCACAAACAGTGATTTATGGCATTTTGTAATTGGATGGTGTTAAAAATTGTGGGAGGAAGCCGGCAGCCTTCCGTGAGTCTCATGGGATTTATAGACAGTGTGAAAATGGCCAAGGTCTTTCCCTGTGCGCAGCCACAGGATCTAAACCAGTTTTTAAAAATTAAATGTGAACATGTACATGAGTAGATTTTTTTTTTAATGGTGAGAATTTTGTCCCTTCTGCCCATTTTAAATATATTTTCCTCCACCACTGGAATGTCTTTACAGTCTATGATCTACAGATCCTTGTGTAGCAGGTTTCATGCCCACAGCAGTATGCAGAATTCTTTTTGTCTGTACCTATTGAAGCAATGGACAGCATGATCATAGTTGGCATATCAATCACCTCTTGAGTCATGGACAAACCCAGTAGATCTAGGATTGCCAGCCTCCAGGTAGTGGCTGGAGATCTCCCGGAATTACAACTGGTCTCCAGGCCACAGAGATCAGTTCACTTGGAGAAAATGGCTACTTTGGGGGATAGATGCTATGGAATTATACCGTGCCAAGGTCCTTTCCCTCCGCAAACCCCACTTCCTCCAGGTTTCTCCAGGTTCCACCCCCCAGATCTCCAGGAATTTCCCAACTTGGAGCTGGAAACCCTAAGTAGATCACATGTCTGAAGTTGTGTGGGTAGAACATTTATTGATCCCCCCATGACACCCTAAATACTAATAAAGTTTTTTAAATCTCTGATTTAAATCTCAAGGAAATTATATACATAGGTTCTGTTTTGAACAGAACCATGTGCAACAGCCTGGTTCTCTGTTTATCTGTGTACTGATGGCTGGATTGGCAAATAACTGCAGTGCATTGTGGGTTATAGGTGTTTAGATCTCATTTATTTCAATTGCATTTAAACCTACTGAATGCACTAGATTGCAGTCAATAGATGGAAGCAAATTCTATTGAAATCCATCAGATGTTTTATGATGTAATATGTTTGAGATTGGGGTTTAAGAGTGTTATACGCTAGCCACTTAAAATAAATAGTATAGATCCCTGACTTTATGGCTCAGGCTAGCCTGATCTGATCAGATTTCAGAGGCTAAGTAGGATTGGCTCTCATTAATACTTGGATGGGAGACCACCAAGAAAGACCTGGATTGCTATGCAGAGGAAGGCAATGGCAAACCTTCTCTGTTCATCTCTTGCACTGAAAACTCTATGGGGTTGCCATAAGTCAGCTGCAATTCAATGGCACTTTACACAAACACATAATTCCCCTGAAGTGCAGTTGTAAGTCACGGCCTTGGAATTTTTGGTTCCTTCGGCTGTTAATTAAAGTTTTTTTTCTTTTTAAACTGCTAGTATTTCAGCTGTTAACTAAATTGATAAAGGTAAAAGTGACATTTTATTATATATTTCAGTATATTAGATACTTTATTCTGTATTTTAAATATTTGTATCTGACTTGCTGAATCTAAAATTGCTTACTTTTTATAGATATTGTGCCAGGGTATTAAAGACAAAATTGCTAAATTGGTTCTGGGAGGGAACACAAGCTGTTTAAAATAAGATTACATTTATTTTTTAAACATCTTGTTGGTATATATGTATGCATGACTTAAAGTGTTAGTATTCAGTAATTTAACTGTATGATTTTATGCCTCTTGAACTTTAAGATGCTCATGAAAATTAGATAGCTGTATCTTGCTTCTCCAGTGAATGAGATTTTCAGTTGCTACCTTTCTTATTCCTATTCTTTCTTGCATTGTTCTTTCAGGATACCAGGTTTAAATTACAGCCTGCTATTTATTAAGGAAGTTTAAAAAATAAATTCTCTTATATTCAGATATCTTCACACTTTGGCTTAATCATTCCATTTTTTATTGCTATATTATAGCATTTATTTTTCCTTTTGTTATCTTCAGCAAACACCTGTAGAAATGGATAGACACAAGCGTTGATAGAGTGTGTACATATTTATTTATTTATGTTATTTATAGTCCACCTTTCTCTCTTAAACTCAAGGCAGATTACACAGTTTAAGTCTATAAAATGGGACATTCAATAAGCAATGTAAGAGGATAGGATTATAGAAATTAAAATCAAGTAAAGGTCTGAAACAAAGCTGAAAGAAAGCATAACTACTGGTATGGCATATTAAATGATGCAGAAATTATATAATAGGATAATACAAACAGCCAACATATAGTATATACAATAGTATAGTCCATGGTCCCTTTCCCTTTATTGAAGCATCTTGTTGAACCATTCCATTATAATAAAGCCCTATTCTGTGCTATTTCTCAAGGGTCAACAGTAAGGTCATGCTCCCAAAAACTGTGGAGTGTGTCCGGTCACTGGAGAGAGGAACTTCAGTCTGAATAGCAGGTACCAGAAGGCGTGGGATACCTCCAATTTAGCCCACTCTGATAACAAAAAGGAGCTCTCAGTTCTTTGGTGAGTTCAGAGGAATCCAGGATATCATAGCAGTTTGAGTGTTTGACCAGTGAGAAATCAAGTTTTAAATCTCAACTATGCCAAGAAGCTCACTAGGTGACCTCAGATAAGTCACTCTCAGCCTCATATCTCACAGGGTTGTTGTGAGAATAGGAGTAGGTACGCCACTCTGACATCCTTGTAGGAAGAACAGAATAAAACAAAGTATTAAAAAGGACTTTAATAGCATGCTTTGAGTATCAAGGAGGGCCATGATTGGGGGTTCATGGTGCAAGGACACCCACGCTCACAAGGGCCATTGCAATAGCCTCATTTACTTCAGAATGTACTTAATTTGCTTATACATGAGCCCTGTTCAAATGTTACAGTGAATACATGTACATCCTACATATTAACATGTATACCTCTTTGTAAAAGATGTGTACAAGGTGTGCATTCACTTTATATATGAAACGGGGGATCAGTACCTAGATAAATGGGAGGTTGCAATCACTCATTCAGCTGTACATGCATGGAAACTAACATAAGAATTATTCAATGGAATTACTCACCTATGGAAAAATCAAGGGCACACTGTACACAGATTTTATTTATATTCACTGTAACTTGTGAACAGAGCTACTGACTTCTCCTTATGCCATAGCACACTGAATTCATGTCCTTGCTCTGATACCCTCAGACTGCAAGCCTAAGGACACTTTCCTGGAAATAAGCCCCACTGAATAAAATGGGACATATTCTGAGTAGACTTGCTTAGGCTCGCTTCCTGAGATAACTAGTACAAGGTCAATAGTTTCCATATTAATACAATATATACATTTCTTATTTTTTCAAAAAAGCATTATTCATCAGAAATCGAAAGGACCTTTAAATAATAATATACCTTGCTATGGGCTAGGCCAGCATCTTGTGAACCACTGAGGCAATTTCCCTGTTCAGTAATGCAGTCTGATAGTTCTCCAGCAATTTCATTTGCTTTGGTCTTTTCAGTCCATAAACAATAGGATTTTTTTTTTCAAAGTTGGTGAAATGAAAGGACTTCTTATCTAGATCTGGGTTTCTTGAGGGGGCACTGTTAATAACAAGACTATGAACTTTGAAGTTGAATATTTAAATTCTAGTAAAATGTCTATCTTGGTCTGGTGGAGGCTTGGGTATGCCTAGAATGAAGGGTTTTCAAACTAATATTTTGTAATATAGAGAAGACAATCCAGAAGCAGCTCACAACCCAATATGGTTGTTACTCTCATGGGACAACAATTATTTTCTCTAGCCATAATTTTAAGGAAAGAATGGGAAGAAGTGTGTGCACATGGAGGGGAGATAAGTTATGTAAGGAAATAACCAATTAGACTTCATGGCTAAATAAGTAATTTTCATGTTGAAAGTTCATGCAACATACAAATTTCATAGAATTTAAAAAACTTCAATACACCAAGCATACACCAAGCATAAAAATGTCTCAGCATGAGTATGCCATCATTCCATGAATCCTGAGAAGAAGTTAAAGCAATTGACTAAAAGAGCCAAGTTACAAGCGTTTCACCTCCCCTCTTAGAAGGGGAGGGGAGGTGAAACTGACAGAGCCTTCTGGAGGCAAAGAGGAAATTAACAAAGCCTCTGGACCAGATCTCCCTGGCTCTGTGAAGAGGGGAAATTGACAAAGCCTTCCAATCTCTTTTAAAACTCAGCTTCCCAACTAACATTGCAACTCTCTTCACATGCTCATCCTTGTGTAATTTGTCTCTTGTAGCTTAGCTCAAAGTCTCAGAATTTCTGATAAAGCATCATAATCACAGTAGCAGGTTTTCAAATCTCCAGTTCCATTTCCAATTTACCTGTTCCCTGAGACTACTGTCCTCTTGAATAATACTCAAGATCACAATACTGAAATCATCTGTTCATTGATGTGCTATATTATAACCACCATTGCAATACCTCTGGCATTATCTGAATACTGATGCAGGCATGTGGAACAGTTGTCCATCAAATGTACCCCTTCACAATGTATGTGAAGGATATACAAAGAGAGGGAGAAGGCAAAGTCAAAGTTCTTCTTTGTGACATGATAGTTTTCCACACATGATCTCTACCTGCATTCTAAACTGGTAAATTCCTGAAAGTGCTACCTATCTTATAGTGATATCTTGGTAGCATTAGCCAGAAGATCACTATTGCTGGTATGAGACCTTATGTATTTGCCACAATGGGGAAAATAGCAATTCATTGGGGCCATTTAAACCCGGAAAAGGATGTAGTGAGATAGCTTAAACCTCTTGTACACTATAATCCCCGTCAGAATCAGGGTCACGCACATCTGAAAATCACATTATAAAATACACCTAGGATTCCATCCATGGAACTCGCAGCATTTCATAGAATTGAGCCCAACCGTCTCATAGTCTATTTTTATTCTAGAGCATCTTACACTCCTCACTATTTCAGAGTTTTCCTGGGGAAAAAATCACCCATTTCAAATGTTTATCAAGAAACACCTTTTCATGCAGCACAAACTATCCAGAGGCAGAATGAGGCACTATCCTTAACTACTGTTTCTAAAGATGATATGAATAAATTCAATCCAAACCTCTATTTGACTGACCACCCAACACTGCCTAACAGCTAACCAGCTAATGTCTTACTATAAGTGGCTATGGAAACACTGGCATATTGTCCATAAATTAAAAAGGGCCATGTTAATTTTAAAAAATTCAAAGTGTAAAATGGTTCAGTGTTTATTCTTTAACATATTATAGCACTTACCTTTTCCATGGCAGGAAAAGAATTATTGTATTAACTTGTCCTTTGCATTGGCATTTGGTGAACTTTATCTACCTGTGTGTTCTGGGATTTGGTGGCAGTATTGGAATTTGAATATATATGAGCAGATGGCAAGAGATTATGAGCTATGTACATATTCTTGTATATTTCTGTCTAGGTTTGTAAAATAGAGCAGTTAGAAATGGAATAAAGGAAATGCAAAGATCAGGAAGGTTGGTCTCCATAGGGCTAAAGTACAAAGCAAATATTTTATATTTGAAGTCTATATTAAAAAAAAAATCTCTGCTGACCTTGGTGAAAGTTTAAAAACTGTAAGTTTTAAATATGAGTTAACCAAATGTATATAAATACACACATGTTTGATTTAATTAAGTTTTCATATGAAAATATGTGTAACTGTTTTACAACACAACAACTCATATTAAATCTTATTTCTTTTATTCTGAACCATTAAGGCTTTGGAGTTTTATGTAATATCTTGTTACCATAATGGTCCAAGAAGTTCAGGGTGGCATGAACAGTGAGGCAACCCAGTGAGACCCATTAAATTGAGAGTGGAGACATACCATTATGCTCTTCTTCATTTCTTTTTTGTTGTTATATGCTGTTATTGTGATCCTTTTTGTTGCTGGTGTTCCTGATCCATTTGTTTCTTAAATGCAATTTTCTGCCATTTTTGTGCCATTTTTACCAATTGACACAAAATATCACCGTAAAATTCAACATGAGAAAATGGGAAATGGTGAAAAAATAAAGATTCACATAAAGAAGAAATTAAAATGGAGGTTTTATATCTGAAACTGATGCTACCAAATTTTATAGTCCTGCTAGCAGAGAGAGAAACTGATAGGTTCAAGGTCGCACAGAGAGCTTTGTAGCTCAAGGATGATTTGAAAACTGGTTTCTCATCTCCTAATTCAACAAAGTATCAGTTGCACTTCACTTTCTGTCTAAACTAGTGACTATTGTTTGAGGTACCCCCCTTTATTAAATTCTTACAAGTCATTTCTGATGCTGTGGAAGAGCAAAAGGGATTCTGCAACTGCAATCCAGCTCCCTAACCCAAATGAAGGTCCAAAATCTATTTAAAACATATTAAGCTAACATCATAGGCCTCTCATACAAGTAGCAAACAAATACTAATATTACGATTTGTTTTATCCTGATAACATTGACCAAAGTGGGGCTGGGTACCTTCCCTCCCCCGGCAGCCTCTACCTGGGAAAACTATGGCCCAGGTGTGCGGTACTGACTGCTGGGCTAATCCCAGTTCCACAGTGGGTAATCATTTCCCCCTGTATCCCCTTCCCCAAACTATCTTCTCATTCCTTCCTCCTGGAAACCCCCATATCCTCACTTTTCCCTGCTTCCTTTTCTACTCCCCACTCACCAACCAACCTATTTTTTATCTGTTCTCCCAACGTCAGCTATATTTATTATTTATTTACTTCCTTTATACCTCACCTTTCTACACAATGGGGACCCAAAGCAGCATACATCATTCTCCTCTTCTCCATTTTATCTTCACACCAACACTGTGAAGTAAGTTAGGCTGTGACTGCCCCAAGATCACACTGTGAGCTTCCACAGCAGAGTGGGGATTTGAACCTGGATTTCCCAGATCCTAATCTGAAAGTCTAACTGCTACGCTACACTGGCTTTAGTGGGGTGGCTACTGTTGAACCGTAGTGAACATTCATTCCTGGGTAAGTCATGCAAAGTCACATGGTAGCAAATTGCCTGGTGGCTGCTTCTAGGCCTGGCCACGATGAATCATCCTTGAAAGGTCAAAACAGCACTGGAAAGGACTACCCCCTGCGCAGTGACTTTTACGGAAAGAAACCAAGACTTGAAGGCTGGCAATACTGTTGCAGTTACCCATCAATGCCCACTGAGGTAATTTGGTTCTTAAAGCTATGGGTGATGCGTCTGTTATTTTGGGGTGGGGTGGGGGATAAGCCCCTCCAATGTATTTTTTTCAGATTTCAAATTTTTCTGCAATCCTTGGACATTTTTCAAGTTTGTAGAAAGATCTGTCTTGTTTATTCATGGCTCCAGTCTCCCCATATAAATATCTGCAGATTTGGGCATGTTGAGAATTGATACATTGATTGTTGATATGTTTTACAATGCAGGGGTCCATAAACTCCTGACATTTCTGGTGGGGAGAATGGGCAGAGGCAGCCCTGACTACCTGGTCCCTCTCTTGATTGATGCACTAGTTCTCCAAACCAGGGATGGTCTTAGCCAATGGGCAACAGGCTTAATTGCTCTGTGCCCTGTGCTGGAGGGAAGGCAATTGCTTGTTGCTCTGTTCTCCCAGCAGAGAGGGAGAAGAAGAAAAAGAGCAGGATCTCATGACTGCCCTGTTCAGCTCTTGGGCAGTCAGCTCAGCAGGAGCTATTGTACCCACTCCATCTAAGGTTCAGGCAGCTGGCTTTGGGCAATGGCTCCCATCCACCTCACACAAGGCAATGAACCCAGCAGGGGAAGCCAAGACTTTTGCCTGGGCCCCCAGAATCACTAAAAAACTAATAGCCCTAGAGTGTATGTAACCGATTCCTGGCAGGCACATTCCTCTTCTCATAATCGCTCCTTTTGGCCCTTGAGAAGCTGATGCTGGAGGTCATTGAACATGGGTCAGGAGTCTGCAGTGAAGGTTGTCAGAAATAACCCCTCCACCCTCTTTCCCTCACAGAGGCTGCACTAATGAAAAGAGGATGATTTCTTCTAATTCCCTCTCCTGCTAATACCTCTACCATCAGCTAGTTGAAGGGGAACATGGGAATCTGCATTTGCAAGCACAGTGTGCTGGTGGTTGGTAGAATGCAATCAAATGAACTCATTTACTTTTGTCTTAAACTTTGCCTCTTGTGCTCTGCTTGTGTTGCAGGTGGTTAGGGGGGAAATGGATTTGTTTGAGCAAACTGATATATAGTATAATAATGCAACAGCAATGCCAACATAAAATAAGTCACAATATTACTATTATTGAGCTATCTGCATTGATTCTGCCCAGAATAAACATTGAAACAAAGTGATAAAATTAAAATCAATCACACACACAAAATGATGAGAAATGTGCTGGTTAAACATGTGTCCTAATAAGTTGGACAGTGTTCTATACCCTTCCTATAAAAAGACAAAAGTTATAGAATGAACACAAAGGGCCAAATTTATTCTTGGGTGATTACAGAAAATCTATGGAGCTGTGCTAGGCGTAATTTTCTCTGAGGATAATTTTTGTAACATTCTTTCTATAATTCAAAGGTATTTTCTATAAATGCACTCAGCGCAGTATCTGACAGTATAATTGGAAACAATTTAATTGTTTGAATTTTCCAGAAACACAGGCATTCTGTAAAATAAGTTCTATAATCTTTCCTTAGCAAGCACACACATTCTCTTCTTAAAGGTTCCCCCCCTCTCTTTTTTAACTTTCTTCCTCCAGCTCACTCTTATCTCTAATAGTTAAGTAGCTGCAGGTGGTAGTACTTTCTGCTACTACCAGATATTAATGCACTCTGCAGCTCTTTTAAATTTCTCATTTAGATGTGGGTTGGTTTTGAAAAGCAAATGGGATTTTTATTTATAATGGGAGGTTTTATTTGTTGTTTATGTTGTTATGCTATTCAGCACCACTGGATTGATTGTCTGTGTGTGTGTGTGTATGTGAATGTGTGTGTGTGAGAGAGCAAGATGGCTCACGTTATTATATCTACTTATCACCACACAGTTCTTTATCGTTAGGAAGTTGAAAGTATTTTTGGACAATAACAAATAAAATAAAATAATATAAATAACCAGGACAAAGTCCTTTAATCTACCTGAAACACTTCACTAAAGAGTCAACCCAACTATTTTTTCCTCAGAGAAGTAAATAGCCCATGATGACATAGAAATGGCATCTTTCTCTTCAAGTCAACTTCTCTCTCTTTCTGGTAGATCTATGGGCCTTTAGCAAATGAATTGCAGGTGGAAGTTCAACTGGTATAGTGTTACATTTTATCAAGACAGAGGATTACATGTGTCTAATTTTAGCTTGCTGTACAGATCTTAAAGGCATTGGAGACCAGCTAAAAAGCAGTGGGTAACCTAACATAATCACTGATGTTTGTGGGAGAGTTAAGCTTTATGAACACTGGTTAGCATATAAAGCAGTTAAGCATGATTCAGCGCATGTCCTGCTCACCAACTGTGATCTGGAAACCACCAAAACATTCAGATGTGTCTGTTTGCATGATTACACTGCTTTCTTGCAACTGCCAGTCCCCTGCCACTGCTTCCAATTTTTAAAAGGCAAGAGTTGAAAGAAGGAAAAAATCCATTTGAAGGTTTTGAGTTGAGACTTTGGTGTTCTGTGTGCTTTTTTTCAGTCCTTATTCTACAGAATAGAAAACCCGTGGTCCTAATTAGAGATGGGCACGATCCAAAAAAAAATTAGCGATCCAGCTGATCGTGGATCGGCGCTGGCGCCGATCCCGAATTAACAATCCACACTGAGCATCTCCCGTTCCCGATCTGTGGATGCCAAAGCGGGGCACACTGGTATTCCCAGCTATGTGGGAAGGTGGGTGGTGGTGGCGGCTGCCAGGCCTGGCAGGCATGGGGAGGTGGCAATGAGCTGCCTCCCCTCAGGTCCCATTCAGCAACACAGGAGGTCTGTATTTGGCCACCAGAGCTGCCTATCAGGGTTTGCAGGGATGAGATTGGAGTGCCCATGGCTACAGAACACCCCCTTCCCCCTCTCTCCCCTGCGTGTCTTCTCCCAACTTGTGACTGCTTTGCTGCTCCGTGGTTGGAAGGAAGCCCTGCTGATCAAGGAAAGCTGGGCTTCCATTTGGGTTTCCAGGGCGACAGAAGGAGGGCAAACAGAGCTCAGGCTTTCCCCTGGCTCCGTTGCCAGGGGAATAGATTGCTGGCGCCTGAGTGTCTGAATCCCCGATCCGAGCCCGAACACAATGATCCAGGCCTCTCCCGATCTCTGGATCATTGGCCGTGGACAATCACGATCCGCTGGGTCATGATCGCGCGATCGCCATTATCGTGGGGTTTTTCCAATCGTAATACGGATTGTGCCCATCTCTAGTCCAAATAACAATTTGTCTGTATCTCACTCATGTGATATGCTTGTCCTTTGATATAATGTTCAAAATAAGAAATTTGATCCCTGACTCAAATTATTATTTATAAACAAGTTATTGTAATCTTAGTTAGTACCATTGAAATCAGTAGGATTACTACTTTCTTTTCCGAGCAGGGTTTCTGCAGATTTCATAGTTTTGTAGCTGGTACGTGAAGCCCTTCCCATTGCACTTTCATACTGGGAAAACACTTCACATGTTAATCCTCTAGAAATGTTCCTTCAGGCTGTGCAGAAATATAATATTACTGATTAAATTTAGCAGGACTAGAGCTGTCAATTCAGCAATAAATTAATTTACTTGTATAAATTAAAAATGGAATGTAAACCAATTTCATGAAGAAATTATGAACTTCCATTCCAAAAGTAGAAAAAGAGCAAAACCCTCTTTAATGTAAATACACAGCTACTAAGTTAAGAAAACACACCTTTCTCCCCTTCCCATAAAGTATTTATTATGTGTTAGGTTTTATAAATTGTTTGGTCCTGCAGCTTTTATTTTTAAAAGAAAGAGATTTTCTCTGAATGCATTAACAAATATCTTGTGGAATATTTCACATAAAAGGACACAGAAAATGTATAAATGTAAACAGGCTAATTGTATGCGGAAATAAATTATGCATGTTGGCCTTATGAAAAAGCCGTCCTGATTTGCAGCGATCTTACTCAGCAGCTTTGTGCCTTGTCTGAGGGGATATTTAGTATGGCTGTGATATGCAGAATTTAAAGCAAAACTTTGAATTTTGAAGTATAAAATATAGCCCAGCTGTAATAAGGCCACACTATAGAGGAAAAGGAGCTCTCTGCAGCTTTATTTATGTTGACTGCTGTGCTTGTTAGCTGTGGTGTGTGGTAGCCCAGGGATACACTGCCAAGCAAAAGATTTTGTCAAGTCTTAACATTTGCAAAGGGATTAGGGTTAGTTTGATGTTGCTTAATAGAAAGATATAAACATTATCAAAGTTTTAGGTCTTTTCATGGTTGAAACTTTTCTAGGGTATTTCTAGACATTACTTGTCTTGTTGTCAGAAATCCTAATCCTCCACAGTTTTGTTGACTTTAATGTGAATTGCATATCTGCCTCTCTAAGTGCCAAGGTGGATGGTGTTCAAAACCAGATCAGTTACTATCAAAGAGGCAGTAAGAAGAAGGGGTACATAGGTAAGGGGGCTGCATCTTTTTTCTTTCTGTAGCTTACCTCCTTATAGCCCATGTCTCAAAATGCTTTTGTCATAGACAGACTCACTTCCAGTGCTGAAAACAAGGCTAGTGTGGTGTTCTTGGTCAGAGTAGAAGAATGCTGGGGAACCCCAAAACCAGGAAGGGGGAAAAAAGTGACTTTCACCAGCACCAGCAACAGAGGGATTCCGGAGGGGTGCTGTTGTTCACCTTTCTGTGTTCAGGAAGAACATGGTAACAAACCACCCACTATACTGACTGGGGAATTGCTAAGGGGAAAACCTTTTCCTTCCTTCTCTGAAGAACTGACGTTAGTGAGCCATGTGCTGAATGTCACGTGCTGAATGCTGTTCCAGATAAAAGTAATGGGGTTTATTTATGGGTAAAAGTATACAGGACAGATAGAATTTGGGTGTGTGTGTGTGTCAGTCCTAATTAGAGAATCAGTCAATTTAGATGAAACACAAAAGCAAAGAGAAATAAAAGCATACATACATCAGATCAGCTACACAATCCCTAGCATAATCTAAAACACTTTGAGGCAGTGAGATAAAACACTAGAGTCCAACCTTCCTTTTCTCTTTGCCAGTGCAAACAGGGACAGAACAAAGAGATAATAGTTGGGAGGCCCTTTTTGTAGATATTTTGAATTCTAGAACCCATAATCGCTGGGAGCTCAATCCTTACCTAGTGTCATGTGGTTTCCAGCAGGGGCAATCTTAGCCAATAGGCAACAGAAGCAGCTGCCTCAGGCCCAATGCTGGGGGCAGGGGTGACTGTCCACAGCACTGCTCCCCCAACAAAGGAGGAAAGAAAAAGCACAGGCTCCCATTGCTACCACTCACACCTGTTTTGTCTGGGGCTTGGGATGCACGCTTGCAGCAAGAGCCACTCATGACCACTCCAACCAGGGCTTGGACTGCCAGCTCAGCAGCAGTTTCTTGTGCCCATTTCCTTCAACGCTCAGGCAGCTGGCTTCTGATGACAAACCCACCTGCCGCACATGGGGTGATTGTTGTCTCTTGCTTGGCCGGGGGTGGGGCAGCAGAGGTGGCAGTGATCCTGGGGCCCCATCCTAGCTTTTTATCCAGAGCTCCAGAATCACTAAGACCACCCCTCGTTTCCAGAGTTTAATCTAGAAGTGTTATGGAACTTCCAGAGGTTCCTGCCAGACTTGCCAGATTCTAGGGGAATTTATACTGTTCTTCCCTAGATGGCCCATCCACTAACCCATTGCACCTTCCTTCCAGCTGCAGAAGCATTGTAGGGGATGTTCTTAGGCTGGGGTGCAGCGGCGCTCTTTCTGCAGCTGCCCCCCGCCCCCCCCGCCCCAGCCTCTTCCTCTCGTCCTCCTTCCTCTCGGCTTCCTTCTCCAGTGGCGAGAGAGGCGGTGGCGGCGGCGAGCGGCAGCAGCAAGAGCGCCACCGCTGCCGCGCCCCAGCCTAAGAACATCCCCCCGCCACTTTCCAGGCTCCTTGAGTCCCTCGCGCTTGGGAACGGCGGCGGCCGGGTGAGAGGAGCCCTCCTCCTCCCCCCTCCTCCTCTGAGCAACAGGAAGGAGAAATGCCTACATTTCCCGTCAAACCTTGAGGCAATTCAACCCAGGTTGAATTGAGGGAACTCGTCTCGTCTGTTTCGGCTCTTAGACTTTTAAATTTGCTAAGTACTGTGTATCAGCACATCATCTCTCCTAGGGTGAAGGACGGCATAGTGCTGTATCCTCAGCTACAACAGAAGCTTGGGGAACTGAACCCAATACAGGAAGACAGAGAATGGAACTCTTACATTCTGTGCCAAGTGACTTACAGAGTGCAGTGACCAATGCTTCCTCAGTAATGGCAACGACATTCTTTAACTCTCTTCTAGAATCATCTGGTTCATTTCCACACTGGCAAACTAGTCAATGCTGTTCTAGCAGTAAATGAACTTATATGCATAACTGACCAACACTGGAACTTCAGGAAAAATGTATAAGTGAATAAGGAAAGGGAAACGAGTAATATTTTGCAATTTAGCTGTGCTGTTATATATCTTGTCTATGCTTTTCTTTTTCTTTCTTTCTTTTTTGGTGGTAGCCTAAATCTACTATATTTATACTAACTCAGCTTTTTAATGCATTTTCTGTTGGCTTTTTCTTTTTAAATAAATAAAAAATGCTGTTCTGGCATTTACTGTATATAGAATTCCAATGGAGGAGGCACACTTTGGTAGGTATTGAACCTCTGAAATCATTCTCCTCCTCTGTACTTTTCCTGACCATAAAGGAGCATAATTCCATTCTGATTATGACTCTGCCCTGTCAAACTATCCATAAACATTAGCAAAAATATGTTCCTGTTACCTTTTTTTAAAAAAAGTGAGCTGATTTGCACTGATACTTAATGGTGCTAGATCATTACTCTTCCACCAATCTTGCATCCAGTTCTCATGGAGAAACTTTTGCAACACCCAACTTTCAGCTAACGCTAGCTAGAAATTCCAAGCTCCCGCTCTGAAATTCTATTTGGAAACAGCACGTTGAGAAATTCCGGTAATTCTTCTTAGTGTGACAGTGCTAACAATTTTTTAAAAGAAAGAAAACTGCAGCAGCTGTAGCTATTGTTACACTGCTCAGAAGTAATAGGGCAAGAAGTTACAATGACAAGAAAGGATCAGTCACAGAAACTGAACTCCTGTTCTACAATAGAGAGAAAACAGAACGCGTTGAATCCTGAAAAAAAATCACAAATGAACAGGGAAAAAGTTGAAGAAATACAGCCTATGCTAGGACCTTCTTGAACCACAGTTAAAACTGCATATATAGTGGGTGGGCAATTGCACCACAATTGATTGATATGGTATCTGTTTGGCTTCTCTTTCACAAAGAAATGGAACAAAAGAAGAGTGAACTTTTTAGGATGTCTTTTATCTCTGGTGTGGGACATTGATTATGTTTCTCCTTTTTATATTTCTTTGTCTTATTTTTTTAATGATGGGACATTTTAAATTATAAGTGGTTGTAAACCACTTAGAGAGTTTCACTGGGAAGTAGGATAGAACTCCAATGGCTGAAAGAATGAATAAATATTCCCTGCATGTTTAAAAGAAAAATAAAATGATGTACTTCTCACCAGAGCTTCTTTAGTCTTCTCTAGTTGCTGCACCCATGCATGCACACCAGGGTGGGGGGCAGCACCTTGTGTTCTGCTTGGCTTCCCTTACACCAAGCTCCTATAGAAGTGGCAACTTAAGTAAGCCTTTCAGGATACAGTGTTAAAGATAAATGCTCATTCTGAATCAGAGTTCAGTTAAGCCAAAATTTGATTTTAACACTAGAAAATGAGAATAAACCTGAAAATCCCACCCACTATTTTGTGTCTATGTAAAAAACCAAAGACTACACAACCAAGTAATGTTTGTGTATTTGTAGGCTTTTCTTCCCCTCTGGCTCCCATTACACGGAATGTTTCCAATTTGGGTCATTTCTCTCCTGCTGATGCCAGTTTTTCAATCCAGCATGATCCAAATTAAATAACCTTCTATTGTGCCATTCCCGATAAGCGTCAGCTTACTCTGAACAGAATTTGGGGCTTTGCCTGACAAGATGATTATTGCAATATTTAAACAACCCTTAGGGCCCTAATTCGCTAGCAATTTATGGCGCATCAAATTCATGACTGCCATCTTAGCAAAACCCATGTGTAGCCTGCCATGAAAATGTACAACAAACTGAAATGCATTTACTCTATTTACCGCACTACTTTGTTGTGTGCTAAAGAGCACAGTAATAGCCCACAAGGCTCAGAGAGTAGGGCAAGCTTAGTTCCAAATAAAAAGTGAAAAATTGGGATCATAAAAACAGATTGGCAAAGGCATTCCTCTTGATGTTCTTGTTCCTTGTTTTCTGGAAATGAAAACAATGATCTGCTTGCTCCACTGGAATGCAGTACAGATTAAAATTTCTGATTGCTTCCATTCCCTTGCATTGAAAGAGGTATACAAGGTGACCAGGCAAGCTGAGATAAACTTGTAAAGAGTTATGTTCTTAAAAAGTCAGAGCTGGCTTTTAAGGGTTAGAAGACAATGGGAGGTAGAATAAATGGTTCCAGCTCTGGGCCGGCTCATGCTGCTTGCTTTCTTAGGTGAAATGGGGGTGTGCAGAGGATTCTGGGGCTCATTCTCAAGCCTGATTTAAACATGATGCTACTGAAGCAAAGAGCTTTCCTTTGTAACAGTCCTTTGTGTACAGTCTCATTTAAACTGTGCTGCATTACAGCAACTGTGCTGCTGTAAAGCAGGTCCATGTACTTAGGCTACAGACTGTCACAACATCTACAAAGACTATGGTTTGGTTCAGAAGCGATTCCCATCAGCAGAATTAGATTTGTGTGCCTCCCTCCTCCTTCTGCAGCCAAAAATACACCCTGAAATGCTGTTCCTGCCTTCAGCAAGAGCTAAACTACAAGAGATGAATTACAGGAGGAGGAGAACTTGAAGGGAATCACAATGTTAGCAGGCAAGCTGAATTTTTAAAGAGATCAGAAGGCTTTGTCAATTTCTCCTCCCCTTCACCTCCTAGAAGGGGAGGTGAAACTGACAGAGCCTTAGGAAAGCAAAGAGGAAATTAACAAACCCTCTGAGCAGAGATTTCCCTGGCTCTGTAGAGAGGGGAAATTGACAAAGCCTTCCAATCTCTTTTAAAACTCAGCTTCTCAGCTAACATTGCGACTCCCTTCAATTGCTCCTCCTCCTGTAATTTGTCTCTTGTAGCTTGGCTTCAAGAGGGGGAATTGACAAGAATCACCTTCCCATTTTGTTCATGGAAAGTTAATACACTAGCTTCTCTGGTGTGCAAACCATTATGAATAGCTGCTCTGCATGGGCCGCAACTCTATGATGCTCCCAAGAAAAGGAAAGAAACGCTGTTGGTACTGGGCTGCAGTTTGCCTTTCTTAAAATGGCTGCCATGCTGAACTGTGATCCATTTAATCTCTTGGCAGGTAAAGGAAAGGCTGAGTTTTAATCCATATATCACTGCAGCTAGCTTCTTTTGAATGCAGACTAGTTAAGAGATCCCCAGTATTATGCAGGGTGTGATCTACTGGTTTGTTTAAGTATTTATATCCTGCCTTTCCACAACTTACAAAATTATTTTTAAAATTCCAAATTAACACCAAGATAAAATCTCTTCCTTCCCCTGAAAAGAGGCCTGCCCCTTACACCCCTTCAGAAGCCCTGTAAAAAAGCAAGCCTTCCAGTGCCTCCTGAAGATCTCCAAGAAGCCCCCCCCCCCAACCTCTTCAGGGAGCCTATTCCACAGAGAAGAAGCCACAATGGAGAAGGCTGGGGCTCTGACTGATGCCAGATGGGCTGCCCTAAGTGGTGGGATATCCAAAAAGCAGCTGCCTGAAGACTGCAGTTGGCATACAGGGACATATGGAAAGTAGAGGTGGGCACAAACAGGAAAAAAAACTAACGCAATGTTCGTTGTTTGTTGCCATCCATGAACAGGAAATCACGAACAACCACGAACATGACCCTGTTCACGAACATGTTCATGGTTGGCTGTTCATGGGAGGGACGGGGGAGACTTGGAAGGGAAGAAAGTTCCCTGCACCATTTGCAAACGGCGTGGGGAACCCCTTCAAAGTCTCCCTCCTTCCAGCTGGCTGGAGGGAGGGAGGGGAGACTCTGAAGGGAAGAAGGTTCCCTGCGCCATTTGCAAATGGTGTGGGGAACCTCCTTCCCTTCAAAGTGCAGCCTGCCGTGGTTCCCTCTCCCTGCTGCTGCAGTGCAGGAAGAGGGACATTTAAATCCCCCATTCAGCTTTGAAGGGAAGGAGGTTCCCCACGCCGTTTGCAAATGGCATGGGGAACCTTCTTCCCTTCAGAGTCTCCCCTCCCTCCCTCCAGCTGGCTGAAAAGAGACAGACTTTGAAGGGAAGGAGGATCCCCATGCTGTTTGCAAATGGCACAGTCTTCCCTTCCAAGACTGCAGACCTGGGGAGCGCAACTGTAACTGAAGCTAGCTCACTACATAACACTCTGCCTTTCTTCCCTGTTGGCCAGGTTAGTGGTGGCAGGGGGAGGTGGGAGCAGGAGATCCCTGCACCACTGGGGGACCTGGGATCCCTAAATAGCTGCCTTGGCAGCATGGGGTCTGTGCTTGCCCAGCTCATGCTGCTGACAACATCCTGTCGGCCTGGCTGAGGCTGAGTTGCTTTGGCAACTGCAGGAGACAGGCAAGTTAGCTGGGTGGCTGGAGGCTGTTGCCTAGGATGGTGCCTGGGCATCAGCTGCTGCTGTCCCAATGATGAAGGGGGACTGGGGTTCTGTAGAGGCACCTGCAGCTGAGGTACTGACAGAGGCAGCACTGCAGGGCCTGAGGACGGTGCCTGCTGCTGCAGAGCAGGTGGTGGTGGACAGGAGGATGGTACTGTGGATAACCTGCTCTGCAAAAACCAACTTCACTCCATCTAGGACAAATGGATCCATTCCCTCTAGCATATCACTTTCCCAACCAGCATCACCTCTATCTTGTCTGGATTCAGCTTGTTCAGCCTTAGCTGACCACAGCCTCAAAGCACTGGTTCAGAATCAAGACAGATGCATCTGGAGGCTTGGATAATGAAATAGAAAGCTGAGTGTCAGTCGATGATACCCAACCCCAAATCTCTGGACAATTTCATTCAGAGGTCTCTCACATACATATACATATACATATACATATACATATACATATACATATACATATACATATACATATACATATACATATACATATACATATACATATACATATACATATATGGTTGCTGTAGCCCACTTAATATATGGTTGCTGTAGCCCACTTAAGTGCTCTGCACTATACTATGATATGTGCTGCACAATCTACCCCTCTCTCTCCTACAAAAGGTATCACAATTCTGTCTCCTTTTTTGTAGGTGACGAGGGAATAGTTTCAATGAAACATTGCTCAGTCCTAATTGCTGTCATATAACTTTGTCCATGAACTTGTGAATGGTTTCCATTACAGTTACTAATAGTCTAATTGTAAGAGTCTGCACAGCAGTTTATGGAATGGGAGGATAAAAGCCTCGGTAAGGGCTCAGCTGGCACCTCTTCTCAGCCTAATACTAATGGCACAGCATCAGCTACCGATGACTTCCTGTGCTTGCCTTTCCGCCTTCCTGAAGCATGCCTATATCACAACTTCTTCTATTCCTTTAGGCAGCATATGTGGAGCAGCCTTGCACAGGTTAATGTAACACGGACAGACCTTCACGATTGTCCACACTTGCAATTGCAAAGCATGGAATGTTGCCTTCCCTGTGGCAGTGCAAACCACCACCAGAGGACCACTGGATTCAGGCTGCTCAGTATTCCACCTATTCAAACTTAATTACGCATTCTTGAAAGCACCTTTTTGTATGCAGTTGCACATACGCGCACACATAGAAAGCATCAAAACTTGCTTTTTGTATTCATTTTTCTCTCAGTGGAAAATGCCAGGTTACACTGAAGCACATTGTAATTCTGATAGTCTTTGAAATGAGAGGTGCTATCAAAAGAAAAATCTACAGAATTACTACCAATAGTGTGGTCAGACAGGCTATTTACAAAGGGTTTCAAAATCCATTTATAATATCTGCTGCGTTTGTGAATTGGCAAATACTAAGAAGAGCTTAGGCTGTACAATGGAAATGCTGAGCATAATCGGTGCAGATCAGAGACACATTATCAAATCAAAAGAATTTTATTTATGCATTATGCTGGATCATGAATCATATTTGTGTAAATTCTAATACTAGAATGCAAAAAGAGTTGAAAATCCAAGTGCAGCCCTACCAGCATGTAATCCCATTATAAGTAATCGCATCCAACAGAGGCATAATAGAGCAAGCCATTACATTTTGAGGTACCTTTGGATATTCAAGGGTAACAAAATAGTCAGGCCTATGTGGCAGATGAACACCAACTCATGTATACTCATCTGAGAAAATAGGTTGGCAGAATGGGGCAGATTACTGTTAATGGCTCCATTATGTACAGAAGCTATAACAGTTAGCTATTTTACATAGGGACAAAGGAGAATTTATTTGATGGCCCATAGCCCAGCAGACACCAGAAAGAGAGGCTGGCTTCCCTTTAATGCCAGACATTAACACTCATGTGACTGAAGAGGAAGGAGAGGTGGCATTAACTCAGTATTACTTGGTACAGAAGAGGATTAGTGAGCGAATACAATCAGCTCAGATGGAAATCAAAAGCAAGACAAGTTTTTAAAAGGTAAGAAGGTCCAGCACATTAGTTATCCTTAACTACTATTTTGCAACTGAAGAGAGGCAGTGAGTTTCACTGGGTACTTATTTGATGATAAAATGTTTTCTTGCAGGGGTGGAGAGGGGGAAGAAGGAAACACAAGTTGCTTAACTACTTTTGATCTCAGAACAGTTATGTATTTTTCTCAAACACATATTTATATAATTACTTCCACTTACTATACTTAGAGTAAAATCTGAACAAATCTTAATGCAGCGTTAAATGGGAAGCCCTGTTTCAATTTCCTCCAGCAACCTCAATGTTCTTGTCCTTGCATGTTTGCATTATCATGTCAGATTTGCTGTAATAACCATCATCTTAAGAGATCACAGAATTCTTTGCAAATTACAGAGTAATAATATACAATCTTTTTTTACCGTCACTAAAGCACTATATTTCATATTGCTTTAAAAAAACTTTTATTTTTATTATGTGTATTGAAAAATTCAAGAAAAGGCCTCACAAAATTTTATATAACCATATAATCAGATAGAGTAACCATTAAATAAATAATTTACAGTGCAATCCTAACCAGAGTTACTCCAGTCTAAGCCCATTGAAATCAATAGGCTTAGACTGGAGTAACTCTGGTTAGGATTGCTCTGTCAGTCTGAACAATATAAACATTGGCAAAACTGTAGCATGGCTGTGATTCACACATATGTAAGCTCTATTGAAATGTGGGGATTCCTTCCAAATAAATATATTTAGCTTGAGGATGTAAATAGGCTTAATAAATGTAAAAAACTGTATAGTATGGTTGTTTGGATCTTCTGTGTCAGGTGTCCAGTTTCTGTATTCTCTGCCCACCAAACAATAATTTGGGAGGCAGAAGTATATTTTAACCCCCAAACTAGTATGAAAGTTGTTCTTTGTATCCCAGTAAGGGCTTAACAGTTATAGAATAAGTGTGTACAAGTATAGGTGAGCATACAAAGCCCCAAAGTTACAGTATGCCACTTTTTGGCCAAAAATGCCATGAAGATGCTAACAATAAATAAATAATCAGAATAATAAAGTGACATTAAAACAAAGCTTTCCCCGAGGGAAATTGATACCTGTAGTCTGTAATTTAAGGAGAACTGGCCTCACTGGAGGTTGGCAACCTTAGTACTTCTCAAGCCACTTTGGGTTTTAAAGAACACGACCATTATCTTGAATGGTCCAAACCAAACTGAAATCCAAGGCAGCTAATATATAGAATGGCGTGATGTGCACATTACAGTATCAGTTTATGTTTGTGCTTTGGACCAATTGAAGTTTCTGAACTGTCTTCAGACAGCCCCTTGTTGGAGTGTGTGATAGTTATGAAGAAATGGAACAGTTTCCAACATTTTGTATTTTTTAAAATTATGTTTAATGTTTGAAATGTTTTCCATTGGGGAAAATGATGTCGATCAGCCTAGGGTTGCCAGATCCTGGGTGAGGGCAATTCTTTAAAAAATGGCCATTGGACTGATGTCACTTCTGGGTTTTCCCCAGAAGTGACAGCACGCCATTGCAGACTACCTCCGTCCCATATCCTTGCCTCAAAAGGACAGTTTTTGACTACTAGGTCAAGATCTGGGATACTGTACCAGATCTAAGGTATGTAAACAAGAGGAACCAGAGACCAGACAGTAAGGAGAAAAGGCTGAAATAAAGACGAGCCAGAGCATCAAAGGAGAAAGCTAAGCAGAAAGTTTTGCTGGCCAGTTTGGCTGCTGCAAGAAGGGAAAGAAGCTGACCCAACAAAGCAATGTGGTTGAACTACAGGCAATTACTTTGTTTTAAAACTTGCTAGGAGTTTGGCTGTGTAGTTTTTCCTTATTTTCTTATCCAAAATGCTTTTATGAGTTTTGTGTAAACGATGTAAAAACATTTTTGTAAGTATATGTTATTGCTGTTTTAAAAAATCTTCAGCAAAGACTTCATTGTGTTAAGTACCTTAGTCTCTGAATCTTTGTTTCCCACTCGTAGTTAAAAGGCATTTCACTCTGTCTGATCATTGTAAGTTAGTTGGATCTTATAAAATTACAAAGAAAAGGGTGTCAGATGGAGGCAGGTCAGAGAAAAAAAGACTGGCAGTAGCAACAAAGGTCACTGCAGAGGAAGAGTCAAAAGGCTTCGGCTTGCCTTCCTTTCCTCTCACAGTGTACACTATGACTGTGACAATAGTGATCTAGTCTGAATGATGCCAAAGCAGATGAAACTGTGGTGAGGTCTGCTTTCTACAGGAATGGCTGCAATTGGTGTACCAGCCTAAGAAAGCAGAAGGTACTCCTGGTCATCTACAGTTTCCAGCTTATTGGATGTAGTGAGAGGTCTCCTGCTGCCACCTCCTAGTCCACACCTCTGCTAGAATGAGTGGTGGGAAAGAAATGGGGGGAATGAGGTTGGTAGATATGCTGTTCTAGGAAGGCCCTCAAACCATAGAGTTTGGGGAATTCCTAGAGAGTCATGTTACTCCCCCAAAGCCCCCCAAAGTTCCTGGGCATCAAGGGAAGAGGCTTGGAAACCCTATGGCCACCCTCAATTATTTGTTAATAATGTTGATAATGAGGCATTCTCCAGAAGTACCTTTAAACTGCATACTTGCCCCTTCAGGTGAAGTGCAATCCTATATAGAGCAGGTTGAATACAAATTCCTACATCAGTTTTATATAGAACCTCCATTTTGTCTAGGTTAGATTTCAGTTTGTTCACCCCATCCAATCTTTCACTGACTCCAGATACTGATGTAGAACTTTCACTGTCTCCCTAGAATGAGATAGAAAATAGAAAGACTTGCATGTCACCAGCATATTGAATGAATGGTATCCCCAAATCCCACGTGATCTCTCTCAGTTGATTCATGTAGATGTTAAGTAGCACAGCAACAGGATTGAATGTAGTACCTCCTGAACCAATGGACCTGGAATACAGCAGAAGTACCCCAGCAACACCTTTCAAGCAAGGATGATAACACAAAACTGTGTCCTTCCTCAAGCCCAACCTCAAAAACGATATCATGGTCAATGCTATCACAGGCCACTGAAAGGTCCAGGAGTATTAACAGGAATACTCCCGATCAGTCAAACAGCAAAGATAATTTAATAAGAAAACCAAGGTATCATGACATGGATAGAACCCAGACTGAAGAGGATCTTGATAATAATTCTCATCATAGAAAATCTGGGTTTGTTAAATGTATTTACTCATTAAATCCATCTAGATAAAAAATCCAAAACAATGTGACATTGAAATACTCTCTCAATTTCTTACAATCTAAAAACATTTTTTCTTTCTTCTTCTATGTGACCAGGGCTCATTTCGAGGGGGAACGCACAGGAACGCAGTTCCCCAAAGAGGTCACATGTCAGGTAGCCCCGCCCACCTGACTCTCAGCCATTTTGGGCCTGTTTTGGCCTGGATTGGGGCTGAAATGGCCCAGATCGGGCCTCTGACCGGTGGTGGATCACTCTCCTGCTCATCAGCGGCCCGATTCTGACCATTTTGGGCCCCTTTTTGCCATTTTGGGCCCAATTTCAGCCCTGAATGGCCAGGATTGGGTCCAAAACAGCCAGGATAGGTGATGTCAGGGGGTGTGGCATATGCAAATCAGTCATGCTAATGACACACTTCCGGTGATGTCAAGGGACGTGGCATATACTAATGAGTTATGCTAATGAGTTCCTCCAGCTCTTTTTCTATGAAATGACCCCTGTATGTGATCAACCGTTAAAAAATGAATGTAATTGTTTTAAATTTGGTAGTGCAAATAACATTGCTTTGGGACGGAATCCAGCTTACAGGCCACACTCCCTGTACAAGGAGCATCAAACTACTATAATGCTGCAAAAAGTCATCTGGCCCAGCTTGTCCAAGGAGACTGTAAACTGGTAGGAATTGTTTTCCATAATAAGAATGCGTAGTGGAGTAGGAAAGCAACAAAAACATACAAACACATTATTTTACTTATTTTATATTTGACATGGCCTATATGGGAAATGAGAAAAATTGTGTCCTGGGCTTTTTGTATTCTATTACTATCATCTTATCTGAATCAAAAGGGCATGTTGGTTGCTGAAAGTGACATATTTTTCAGTTCCCTTACCTCTCTAATGGTTTGGGTGGTTTCTAGGCAACACTGCTTTCACTGTAGCTGCCATGAGTAGCATCAAACAAAATTTCTATGTAAAATTGGCATTTACAGGTTTTAGTAAATATTTTAATAGCTTGGATCAATGAAGATAAAGTAACAAACCCATCAATGAATTAGCATAGTTAGTATTGACTATATAACAGGTTTTAGTTAAACCGTAATATCCAGTGTGAAATAGATTCAACTATAAATTTGAATTGGTTGTAGTTGAAGTGTTAAATCCTATCTTGACCTTGAATTGCTTTGTATCCATATCATCATTCTTCTTGGTTAGCCTGTAAAATCAGCTTATATATCCCTAGATAGGTTTGTATTACTGACCAATTGTAGCAGATCCAAGCTTATTTTATATTCTTATAAGTCAAGAGGAGCAGGCAGAAAATAAAATCAACCCTGTTTCTATAAAGCCATATTCAAATGAATACCTCAAATCAAAACAATTAACATGCATAGTCATGGCTGTTACGCCAGAGAACAAAGAACTGAAGGGACTTCTGAGCATAGTAGATGCTTATTAGGAAATTAGATTTGGAGGTATATTGGGAACGCCTTTTCACTTGTAATATGACTGAAAGAAATTCGAGGGGCTTTGTGTGTAGTACTGTTGATGTAATCCTGAACGAGCTGGGAAAATGTATGCCTAACTTCTCAGAAACTGAAATTGAGATTCCTACTTGGCAAATATTTATGACAAAAACAGACAAGGGCAAGAGATTTGTAGTGTTCTGTAAAGGAAATAAGAAATGGCAAGTATGTAGAAAAAGGCAATACAAACTAAGCAGTATTACTTCAAAAGCATATCTGGACTTCTTAGCTTCCTTGCCTCCACCAAACATTCCCATCTTCCTTTCTGCAGCTCCATAGTTGCAATATTCACAGAAGCAAAAGCTCTATCTGATGACATTTTAAAAAATGACATTTCGCTGTATCTTCAAGGCACTGTAGTGTTGTCCAACTAACTACCACAGACATTGAATATTGCAGGATAATGTATTAATGAAATATAAATGGCTGGGGGTGGGGTATGAATGGCTCCCAGGTAGACCTCTATGAGGCATGAAAGTGCAGAGAGGAAGTAAGAAAAATCAAAACAAATATTTTTAATCAGCACTGCAGTATAGACCCTTTCACATGTTTCATGTATATGGTCCAAAACTTGAGCTACTGTCTTTATAAAGAGTGTCTTTGCTTTGTCATAGGCAGTGCTTTCTTTCTGGGGGTACGCGGGGGTACACATACCCCTAAACATTTTGTGAATCTAACGGGAGAAAGTAAAATGCTGGAATTCCCGCTAAACCAACTCCAAACATATTATGGATATTTATGTGATTTGTTAAGTTTTATATAGCGTATGTTGGCAACAAAGATGTTTAGTTATATTTAAACTTACTAGGAGCACTGTTCATCTTACAAAAAATGGAATGTCTTTGAGCATCGAACACGCCACCGAGATCGCTGGCATAATCGGTGATCGTTAGGGTGCAGACAAATACAAACAAGTCTTCTCTAAGCCTCTTGGAGCTCTGGTAGTTGGAATCTAGCGTGGTGATTGGTCAGTCTTGTTGCCACCCCTGATGGCGGCGACCAATTTGTGTATTTGTGTACGTTTTGTGCAAAGAGTGCAAAGAGTTTGTCTATACCGAAACTCTTTGGTTGTGCGCACGTGTCACTGTAGAGGGGCTTGGTTGGCAATATTGATACCCATAATTCTCATCACCGACAATCTTCTGAGGTCATTTCCTTTCACGGTGTTTCCTGAGTCTCAGATGGAAGCGAGTGTTTAATCTGTGAAGTAGTGTGGTGTTTTACTGATGAAAGTTTGGCCTATAACCTTATTGAGTGGCAGTATTTCAGTATGAGTAGGAAAATTGCTAACTATTTTACATCATCACAGCCAGCAAAGAAGTATAAAGTGAACGATGACTCTGTAAAAACAAAAGATGCAACAACGGTGTTGTGTGATACAGCGTCTGCTGTAGACCACGTGGAGAGTGGGCACACGGCTCCATCTTCTGAGGATCTTCCTGAATGTTGGGATTTTAATAAGAAAAATGAATTCTGCAATAAATATGACTGGTTAGTGGTTAAAAATAAAAAAACTTGGCTGCAGAGCTTGCAAAGAAGTTGGTGCTTTGGGACCAGACCGTAAAATGCAAGGCATGAACATTTCTCAACAAGAGCTTCATTGCATTTAAGCACTGTAGCAAACTTAATGTTTATAAAATTGGTAGGCCCTCCTTTGAGTTTGTTTAAGCTTTCAGTGTATGTAAATTCATGGTTTTTGAAAGGACGACATCTGGCGATGGACACCAAAAGCAAGCAGAGGAAACGATAAGATGTTAGTGAACACAACCTCATGCCAATCTGAAAGTTATTGTGAGCTGTGTAATACGAGGTAATGCATGTTCTTGGTAATTTTGTCCATTGACTGCATTTATTTTTTCCGATTTGAACTATAAAATGGTGATTTTCTTGAGTCGAACTGAGAGTACCCCTAAACATCTTTTTAGAAAAAAAGCACTGGTCATAGGTATGTAGGATAAAATCAATGCATGCAACTTAAAATTATTACTTCGCTGGGCAGACCACCAAACTTAATTAGGCCTGCCTGAGGAGGTCAGGAGAGCCCCCAACTCTCCTAGCTTTCTGCAAACAACACAGAACCAAATTATTCAAAAAAGCTTTTGTACTGTAGGGAGGCGGTCTCAGATGCTCTGCTAATGAGTTAGGGACAGTAGACTTCACCCATAGACTTCATCACTATGTTGCCTTACGTACTATCTGTTGCTTTAAATATGTGCTCCTATGTTAGCCCTAGAATTGCTTATGTTCTGTTTCAGCATCTCTTCAACTCTGTACTGAATTCTTGTTAATTCTTTGTAACCTTGTGTTTATATTTACCCTATGGCATTGTCTATGAAATTGTCCTTGATACTGACTGTACTAATCTTACACTGTGTAATCCGCCTTGAGTCTCAGTGAGAAAGGCCGACCATAAATGACATAAATAAATAAATAAAACTTGTTAAAACTTCTGGTACCAAGAGCAGATGAGAACTGATGCCTCAAAAAGATTAAGAGAAAAACGGAGCAAGTTCAACAAAATCAGAGAAAAATGGTTAGGTGTGCTCCAACCTCAACATCCCATCTGTAATGTGAGAATAATAAAACTGACCTGCTGGAAGGATTTCTAAGGTAATGTACATGAACCACAGTGAGAACTTACAAATTCTCTGTATACAACGCAAACAATATTACCTGTACTGGGCAGCAAAAATATCATGCAAGCAGCTGAGCTGGATCAGACCAATGGTCCATCTAGTCAACCAACCAGTTTCACACAAAGGTGAACCAATAGGCATAGGGTTGGGAAATTCCAATATAGGGGTTGGAAAATTCCTGGATTTGGGGGTGGAGCTTTGGAAAGGGTGAGTTTGGGAAGGGGAGGAACCTCAGTGGGAGTATAATATAGAGTCCACCTTCCCCTCAAAAAACAGCCATTTTTTCCAGGGGAACTGATTCCTCTCATCTGGAGATCAGTTATAATTCTAGGAGAACTCCAGGCCTCATTTGGACATTAGTAACACTACAAACAGCGCATGTCAACCCTAGCAATGGTTTTCAAAGGGATACTATCTCTGAACTTTAGTCATTGTGACTAATAGCTGTGGATGAACCTGTCCTCCATGAGCTTGTCTAATCTCCTTTTAAATCCCATTAAACTAGTGACCATCATCATATCCCATGGCAATGAATTCCATGTAAATACTCTTTCTTGTCTGATTATGGCTGTTTCCACATACCCTTAAAGGGATGGCACACAGGTGGAACAATGGTGACATCTCCATTTGGAAAACGGTTATGGGCCATTTGGCTTCTGTTTTTTCAGTGTCTTTGCTGGGACCTCAGAAAGTGCATTCCCAAAATATGTGCCGAAAAAAGGAAGCCAAACGGCCCACAACTATTCTGCAAACGGAGACGTCTGGATTCATGAGGAAAAGCCACCAGCATTTGGTGAGTGGGCTATCCCTTTAAAGGTGTATGAAAAACAGCCTATGTTTTCAGCAGTGGCCTGAAGAGAAAAGCAACTATAAAAAAACAACTTTTGGTTACTGCACTTCCCTCTGCTCATTTTGTTGCTCTCAATAAATCCATTCAGAGTAGCTTCTCCTTGTTTCATTTTTCTTTGTGTCTTTATGCCTGTAACACTCCACCCCTTCTCCCCCAACAATAAAGCAAACCACAGTATATATTTTATCTTAACTCCTGGCCCATCATTTCTGTTCATTCCTGTGTCATCCTTGAATATAGCTTATCACACTTATGGTTCTCCCTTTCTCCCAATGAAACTAGACCTGTACACCACATGTTCTGCTCTGTTAGGTGCTTGTATAATACAGCCTTCACAGAAAGCTTTCACAGTGCTTTTGTATTTGATGCAATGGCTGATGTTTAGATTCTTCATCTCATTTATTAACCCTGATCTGACCATACAAAATGCATATATTTCTTGCACTTTGGGCACTAGCCAATTACATTTATATTTGAGTTCCATTAGAATCCTTCATGCATGAGTGAGCCTGACTACATTTTACCCACCTGACCAAACTCTTTAGGCTTTAAAGGAGTTTTCAACTCACAGGTATAGAAGAGAGAAAAAAACTTCCTATGTTGGTAGGGGAATCCTATCCCCAAGTACAACAATTTTGTAATGTATTAGAAGGAAAAGTCGAGAGAGATTGAGTATCTCCATTACACAGGCTCTTGCTATTTACAAACAGTTAACCCTTTGTCAACAAATGCAAAGATGGTATAGGAAGGAAATAAAATTATGCTGTTTTTAAAGCTACCAACTCCATATTAACTGTGGAAGCATTCATTTTTTCTTGCTCTCTTTAAACAATTGATGAATGCACATGTTTATGATTTCAGATGTAGTGATAATTAAATAAGAATGGGGAAACCAATAAAGTAAAAGGGCAGATGATTTTATTTAAACAAGTTAAAACTCTAGGTTTTATCTTTTTTTAAATTAAAAAAATCCTTCAATTCAAAGAACATATAGTATGTTGGAAATTAAACTTCACTATCACGTATATTCAGTATGACAAGCCAAACCATCTTCTTAAATCAGAGTTTTAAAATGTGGGGTTCAGAATGTGCTTTGTGTAAGGATTCACCATTTGCCTGGTGCACGAACATTGGATGATTCAATGTGGCCTTTGAAACTAGAGATCCAGCAGCAGAGTTCATATAAGAAAATCACATGTATAAGATCCAACCTAATGCTCTGCATTTATTGGTGACCCACATCCAAAGATGACACATGTTACATTAAAACATACCTAGGAAATGAATTGCACTCTCCATCCAAGCCTGGCATTAAGAACTACTTCGCTCAACCGTTGGGCATTGGTTTGTTCATGGCCACATGCCTGGTGGCAACTTCTTGCATATACGAAAGTAATAAGTATAGTGAAATATTATTTGTATTTATTAATTACTATGCCAATCTACATGCTGACACAAGCAAAAAAAGGGGATTATGCTTTATGGAGAATGAAGTCAAAACTTCAGCAGAGATGTAAAGGAGAAGAGGCAAGGGAGAGACCAGGATGAGAGTCACTTTGGTGTAGTGGTTAAGAGCAGCAGAACTCTAATCTGGAGAACAGGGTTTGATTCCCCACTCCTCTGCTTGAAGCCAGCTGGGTGACCTTGGGTCAGTCACAGCACTTCTAGAGCTTTCTCAGCCCCACCTACCTCACAGGGATAATAATAACATATTTGTAAACTGGTCTGAGTGAGTGTTAAGTTGTTCTGAAGGGCAGTATAAAAATCAAATGTTTTGATGATGATGTTGATGATGATGAAGAAGAAAAAGCATGAATGTAAGTAAATGTAAATATATGTACCTGGGCGTATTCCCCACTCCCCTGGCTTTCTGTAAACGATGCAAAACCAAACTATTCAAAAAGGCTTTTTACTCAAATGGAAGGGCTGTATTGTAGGGATGGGGCCTCAGATAGAGATGGGCACGAACAGCAATATGAACAAAAAAAAGCCACAAACAGCCCAATCCTCTGTTCGCGAGCAAGTTGTTCGTGAGGTCCTCTTCCCGGTGAACTTGTGTACATTCCAAGACTTGTTCATGACATTCATCAGCCATTTGTAAAGCCAGACATTCTGACGCCTTTCAATCAATTCCCTTGGCAACGTAGGCATGGACTGTCTGAACTCTGTCTGAACTCAGTTTTTGCCACTGTGAAGAGAAAATGACAGGAAAGTGAGGGACCTATGGATCATGGCTTTCCCAGGGTCCAATCTCTCTGAAACTTGGGAGGTCTTCAGAGGACAGTGAGGACTATGTCCCCTGCAAATTTGGTGGGCATTGGACATTGGGAAGGTCAGTTTGTAACTAGAGATGTGCATGAACAGCAATACAAAGAAAAAAAGCCATGCACAGCCCAATCTGCTGTTTGTGAACAAGCTGTTCATGAGGCCCCATTCTAAACAAACAAGTGGTTGTTGCAAGCCTCGTTCGTTGCTGTTCATCAAGCCAGACAGTTTGGCACCTGCAATCAATTCCCTTGGCAACTTAGGCAGGGATTGTCTGAACTCTGTCTGACCTCCTGCTGTTGCCCTGGAAACCCCAATCTAAGCCCAATTTAGCTTGATAGGCAGGTCTTCCTTTCAAGTGTGGAGCTTCAAATTTGTTACAAGAGAGCAAAGACCATGTGAAGAGAAAATGACAGGAAAGGGGGAGACCCATGGATCATGCCTTTCCCGGCTCAAGTTCAGCTAAGTACCAAGGGGGCTGTTCTGGCTCCCACAAACCTCCAACTACAAACATGTTCGTGAACAGGTCATGGTCATCAATGTTCTTGAGGGAACACAGATGTGTGGAACCATGCATTTTTTAAAGGATGGAGTTCCAGATATTCAAGTATTAGAATTGCCTTTGATCCATAGAATCTGAGATGATGCAAAATAGTACTCCATAGTGAAAATATGGCCTCAACTCCAACAGGTGCTGATACCTTGTGGAAGGGAGTTTGGTGGGTGTCACAGTGCCAGTAAATGCAGGCACATGACCTGAGGGGCAGGGAGGTGAAGGCTTATTTAAAGTACCAGCACACAGCCTTCCATCTCTCTGACCCATGAAATTGGGACAGGAACCCCTTATGGGTTGCTATTATTGCTGATCCAAGACTTTGCAACTTGGGAGAAATTACATGGCACATCTACCTCAGATAAATGCTTGGGCAATATCCTACTTGACAGATTCGGGCTTGGAACCAGCATGGCCTCACTGCAATACAGGAATACGTAGACAGAGGAGTCTGACTCCTGACTTTTCTGCATTCCATTGCTGGCCCACATTGTGATTAAGTATGGCCATTTCCACACACGTTGAATAATGCACTTTCAATGCACTTTCACAATCCTTTTGAAGTGGATTTTTTGTTCCACACATGGAAAATCAGTTTCAAATGTTCACTAGAGTATTGAAAGTGGATTATCCAACATGTGTGGAAGCAGCCTATGTTTTGCCTTCGGATGCTGCAAATTCTTATATTGATGTAAAATAAATAAAGTTGGTTCTTGATTATCCCAGCTATTGATGTTGGCTCCCCTTATTCCATGTCCATCTGCAATGGACCCATTTATCGACTTAGTGTTTTAAGAGTCACCCAGTACTCTATACACCCTCAGTATTCCCTTTATGATGCTAAGATCCCAAACCAAAAATCTAGCAATATACATCTTGGATTTTTTTTTTTTTGTGAACAGGAATAAAGCTCAACTTTTAGAAAGTGATTTAAACAATTGCTTTTGAAGTAAACTTCCTCATTAGCTATCATGTAAAATAAGCTAGGATATGGCAAGATTTAATTTTTTCTCTTTCTTAAAACAAACAACCTGCACACTTTGAAAAAAATGGTGAGGCAAGGTATTTTCATGATTTCATTTAGAAATCATTTGGTGGTTTAAAACAAGCAAAAATTACCCTGCAGGTGCAGCTTAAAATACTGGAGGTGTGTCAAAAGCTTGCAGGAAAACACAGGAAAGCTATTTATCCAAAATTAAAGTGTTTTATAATACTAAGGTTAATGGAACGAGAGAAGTGAAAGGGGTGGAGGAGCATAATTTAGTAAAGTCACAAGCCTTCATGCAAAGCTAGTTAATCAAAATAAAGTATTTGGTCAATGAATACAAAATTTACAAAGTTCTGCACAATTACAAACAAAAAGTTGTATGATCATTACCCCTTTCCTGCAAAATGTTAAAGACTCTGCAAAAATCTTAAACACTTGCTTAGTAAAAATGGATATAACAAAAACATCTATTGATTCTTGATTGCTGAAAGGTACCAGTCTCAGTAACAATTAGGGTCAGTTCAGATGCAATCCAAATCCATAATTTAATTTAACTAGCCATAGTTAGTTAACCATTCAAATACAAGCCACTCTACTACCTATGGTTATTCTGTTAGTCACTCTTCTCAGTTCTTCCTCACTCCATACCTCCACTTTATGAGCAAGGGATGCGAGTATAGGTAAAACAGTAAAATAGTAAAAAATAGGGGTAGCAACTATGGGGTTAACTAATACTAGTAAAGTTAGCTGCTCCTAGGTACAAGACATTGAATTTTAGTTTGTAAAAGATGATGTCAGAACTTTTCTTGATACTGCATACTGCATCGCTATGTCTTGACAATGCCAGAAATCTTAGTGCCGCACCAGGAACCAAAGACACATAGAGGTAGCAGTATCTTGCATGAGAAACTCTGTCATTATCCAAAAGATTCACAGAACTTTGCATTTCAGCATTCCTGCTTGGACCTCTGTCATTCTGTAGTGTCAGATCCTGCAGTCACACTATCTCTGCTAAAAAAACCCCAATACTCTATCCAGGGCATCATTGCTTTTTAGAACAGAATGATTTTGCTGTGTTGCTACACACACATTCCAGAAGGAGAACATCCCAGCCACCATTCTTTCTCCTGGTCACTGCAGTGTTGCTTTAAAGAACTTTTCATACCCTCCCTGGGTATGAACCAACAACCAGTGCTTCAGCATAGAGGTGATGGGATGAATTACCCCCTCTGGCACTGCAATAAGAGATTTCTTTGCAGTGGAAAATGTGGACCTGGTGTGCGTGACCAAGACCTGGGTGAGGGATGGCGAAGCGGTCACCTTGAAAGAACTGACTCCCCCCCAGGGTTTTTGGTCCTTCACCAGGCCAGGATGGATGGTTGAGGGGGGAGGGGATGGCTAGCCTATGTTCATTTGGGAGTCTTTCTTCTTCAGGCTGCTCCCTGCACCAAAGATCACTGGCATTTATTGTGTTGGCCTGATGTGGGGTGCTGAGGAGAGTTTGCCTATCTGTCTGGTATACCAACCACCTAGTGCACCAGCAGCTACCCTGTTGAGCCTGTTGGAGGAGGTGGCGGGGTGGGCTTTGGAGCACCCTAGGCTGTTAGCCATGGGTGATTTCAACATCCATGTCGATGCTGCTGCTTCCTTACGGGCTATGGATCTGGTGTCATCCATGGCAGCACTAGGGTTCTCCCAATTTGTTTCAGCCCCCATATATCAAGCAGGCCACACACTAGATTTGATCTTAGGGATGAGGATTCAGGTGGACCTTGATGCCATTGAGGTGGTGCCATGGTCGGACCACTTTGTCCTGAAGGCCTGTCTGAGTGTTCCAGCCCCTTCCTGCATAGACGACGAGCTAATTTATGCTCACCAGCAGAGACTAATGGATCCAACTAGTTTCCAGAATGTTCTGCGGGATCCGATGCCCCCTGGCAGTTCATTAGATGAGCTGGTGGAGGACTGGCATGGTTGTCTCTCCGAAGCCATTGATGAAATCACTCCCCATTGCCATCTCTGTTCCCATGCCAGACTAACCCCCTGGTACACAGAGGAGCTATGGTGGTTGAAGTGGGAATGGAGACAGCTGGAGTGAGTGTGGCGGCAGAATCAGAGCAAAGAGGCAAGATCATCTTATAGAGCGTTTATGAAGGCCTATGAGGTGGCAAAGAAGGATTATTATGCAACCTCCATAGCATCTGCAAGCTCACGCCTGGTGAAATTATTTCAGGTAGTTCGGTCCTTGATCTCCCTCTCGCAAAATTAGAAATTCGGCCATTAACTGTGAGGCTTTGGGGAGCTTTTTTGCAGATTAAGTCTTATCCCTCCGCCACAACCTGCCTGCCACGGTTGATACAGTAAGGAAATTGGAGACCCCTTTGCCATCTTCTGGCCCAATCTTGGATCACCTCCTGGTCTCCCAAGAGTATGTTGACAGGATCCTGTGGCTGGTGAGGCCCACCATGTGCTCCTTGGGCCCCTGCCCCTCGTGGCTAGTTAAGGCCAGTGTTGATGGGCTGAGGGCCCCGCTAGAGGCTATAATCAATCTATTGTTGAGCTCAAGGTTTTCTCCAGGGCATTAAAGGAAGCTGTGGTGAGGCCCCTTTTGAAAAAAACAACTTTGGACCCCACCGATCCGTCCAATTACTGCCCAGTCTCAAACCTCCCATTTCTGGGTAATTGAGCAAGCAGTGGTGGAGCAGTTGCAGGATTTCCTGGAAGATGCATCAGTCCTGGATTCATTCCAGTCAAATTTACACCTGGGCTATGGGACTGAGACAGTGTTGCTTAGTAAATGCATAGGTAAATTTCATTATATGACTAAATGGCATGAGGTAATTGTCAGGGCTTGTCGCTGCCGCCACCGGGCAGGGCGCCAGCTGGGCCAGCCCTGACATCAGAGGGGCACCAGGGATGCTGCAGGACCCTGCTCTGTGGAAGGAGGGACAGTATACATCATCCTGACTCCCTCTCAATCCACTCACTGGCCTGCTCAACCTGGCCTGCTTACCCCCTGCATCCTCCCTCATCTCCTCCTCCCAGAACTCTCCTCCAAGCCTCCACTCTCGCACTGCTCTGCTCTCACTCCACGCCATCACTCCTTACTCACACCCACCAACCCAGAGCTCTTCCTAGCCACCCTTTATAGAGTTTCCTTTCTCCACCCCGCCCTCCTTCCAGGCTTGTTCCCTCTCCTGACTTGGCCCAGCTGTGCCTTCCCTCAGGTGTTTCCCTCCTATCACTAATCCATTCTAGGCTTCTTTGCCTTGCTGGCAGGGTGGGGATGAGTGTGAGCCATCCCCAGCTGAGGTCTCCTTGGCCTTGCTTACGAGGAGCTGCCCCAGCCAGCTTCTGTGCTGCTGAGCATGCCTGGCCTTGCTCGCGAGGAGCTGCCCCAGCCGGCTGCTGTGCTGCTCAGCCTCCTTGGCCTTGCTCGCGAGGAATTGCCCTAGCCAGTTTCTGGGCTGCCTGCTCATTGATGCTGGGCGGGGCTACCCATCTCCTCCCCCAGAATGCCTGTGGCAGCTCCACCTGGAGGGGCTTGGCTCCTAGCAACTCCTGAGCCAGGCTACTGTCCTCTCGCCGGGGCATGGCTCTGGGCTGTAGTGGCTGCTTCTCCTCCTTGGCTGGTAAGGGCTCTGTTTGGGCTGCTGCTGGGTCCCTATTCCCCCTGCCTTGGCCCTTTTCCTCTGTCCTGCTTAGCCCCCTCTCTTCCCCCTGGAGGGTGGGACTTGCTGGTCTCTCCCTGCTCCCTCCAGCCCTCTGAGGCTTTGGCCTTTCACCCCTTCCCCCTGGAGTAGGCAGGTTCTGGACCTGGTTGCTGGCTGGGGTGATAGGGCCACTGCCTCCCGGCTGCCTCCCACTGCTCCCTCCTGGCAAGTCTGGGGGCTGGGACTCAGACCCCGGACAGTAATAACATACAGGAACAACTGTGAATGCTTACCTAAATAATTTGGATATAAAAGGGGTCAGAGACTTTACTGTGGCACAAGTTTGGGCCTTTGCCTGACGTCAGCTGGCTGCCTGAAGGAAGATCAAGGATGGATTAATAGCCTGCCCTGGAACCTGTGGCTGTTCCCAAACATTAGGTTCAAGTGGTAATAGAAGTTTGTGGTGTTCCTCAAGCAGAAGCAGGTCCCTTCTTGACTTGCAGATGTTGTGCAGAATGCAGCACACCACAAGCATATCTGCAACGAATTCTTCCTATACATCCAACAGCATATATTGGGGGGGGGTAGCACTGATTCACACACCCAAATTCCCTTTCCACCAGCATATAAAACAATTGGTGGTTGTTCTTTTTAGCTGCAGGGTTCATGCTGGAGAGAAGCATGAACCATACCTGAATAGCATAGGTGTGACCTCCAGTGATCATCAACTTTAGTTCCACTGCACTGATCACTTGTGCATAATTGGAGGGGAAAGTGTCCAAGATCAGTTTGTTAGACACTGCAAATAACTATGTTGAGATACCATGGCACACATGTTCATAAACAGTCCCTTGTAGGGGTGTGCACAAAAAAAGTTTCAATATTATTTGGATGCAGATATCTATAATACCATCTGTATTCAGTATTATTGATATTAGGGTCCAAAAATATCAGCAATCTGAATACGATTAACCCCATTATTCTGGGAGGCTGAGGGAAGTGTTTTTTGTGCAAACTCTACAAAAATTGCAGGAAACCTAGTCTTTCCTGTCTACTAAAGACCTCCCAAGTTTTGAGAAGTTTGGATCCAGGAGTCCAGTTCTAGGGCCCCCTGAACAAGCTGGCCCCACCATTCCCCATTGTTCCCTGCATGGGGGAAATAATCCAAGCTGGCTTTCCAGCAAAAAATGTTAACCAACACACACACACACAGAGGCAACCACTGGCTGAGGGTCAACACCCAGTCCCAATGCAAGCCAACTGAACCAAGAAAGCACAACAGAACCAATTTCAAATCAGAGGATCTCAGCAGAACCAAACTAAAGCAAGAGACACACTGATGCAACCCTAATAGAACCAGTGTCACTTACAGAAGGCAGACAGAACCCAGGGCCAATGTGGTAACACACAGTTTGGTGTAGTGGTTAAGAGTGCGGGACTCTAATCTGGAGTGCCAGGTTTAATTCTCTACTCTTCCACTTGAAGCCTGCTGGGTGACCTTGGGCTAGTCACAGTTCTCTGGAGCTCTCTCAGCCCCACCCACCTCACAGGGTGTTTTGTTGTGGGGATAATAATGACATACTTTGCAAACCACTCTGAGTGGGCATTAAGTTGTCCTGAAGGGCGGTATATAAATCGAATGTTGTTGTTGTTGTTGTTACAGAACAGAACCAAGTACCAACACATCAACTGCACAGCAGCAGAACCATCACCTGGCACAAGATCTGGCAATAGCAATCAAACACACAAAGTAGTAACTTAGGATAAGACTCTTCTCCTAAGGAAAGCCTCAGAAAGTGAGAGACAGGAATAATTTTGGGTAGCTCAGGTTCTCCTCTCTCTGCAGTCTACATCTACACTGGGCAGATACAGAAGAGGAGGGTGGAAGAGAGAGAGAGAGAGGAAAGAAGGGGACATATATCACAAGGGGACAGAATGCAATTAGCGTGGAGGCAATCAAAACATTCCTTTGCTTGGAAATGTAAACATCTCCTTTTGGTGTGCAGTCAGTTTGCCGTATTAGTTTGTAGCGGCATCAACTACACTGTCTCTGGCTCTTACAGCTGCTCATCCTCCAATCTGATATATGCCCTCATGTGCCAACAATGTCCTTCTGCTCTGTACATTGGACAAACCAGCCAACCTCTACGCAAAAGAATAAATGGACACAAATCTGACATTAGAAATGGAAACGTCCAAAAACCAGTGGGAGAACACTTCAATCTACCAGGACATTCCACCAAAGACTTAAAGGTCGCTGTGGTTCAACAGAAACCTTTCAAAAACAAAATCTAATGGGAGGCTGCTGAATTGGAATTCATATGCAAATTTGACTCTGTCAAGCTGGGACTGAATAGAGACTATGAATGGTTATCACATTATCACAGGTAACAGATTCTCTTTACAGAGGCGTGATCTGGGGGAGCCCAGTGACGCCTGGTGTGGGCTTTCGGGGACCACAGTTCTCTTTGTAAGATGCAGCTGGCAGGGAGAGCTGTGGTTATCGAAGGCTTATACTACATAGGAATTGGATACTTTCACTGCTACAAACTAATACGGCAAACTGACTGCACAAAAATGTGATATTGTGTGTCTACAAGAAACCCATATTAGAAAGCAGGATGTAAAATATTTAAAATTGAACAAATTGGGCAATGACTTTGTAGCAGCCTCAACAAAGAAAAAAAAGGGAGTGGTACTGTATATAAAAGAGGAGCTACAGCCAAAATTAGTGTTGAGAGATGCGGAAGCCAGATTTTTAGCAGTGGAATGTATATGGAATTTAAAAAAAGTGTTGGTGATTGGAATTTATGCACCTAATGGAGCAAAAGAAAGCTTCTTTGAGGACTTGAGGAAGCAATTGGATGAACTTTCTTATGACCAGATAATTCTTGCTGGGGACTTTAATGGAGTTACTAATTTGGATCAGGATAAGAAATCAGCAACTGTACAAAATGTAAAATGTGATAAAATCTTGATGGCAATACAGTTGATCATGGTCAGGTACTCCAGGAACCCAGCCATCAATTCCTCATTGTATTCCAGTTTTATTACAAAGGGCAGGAAAAAGTTCAAGATGACCCACACACCTCTCTGAAGGGTTTACAGACAGTGCAGGTACTTATCCTGAACTGGTTAGTCAGCTCTGATTGATTGATTGATTACATTTATAGCCTACCCTCCCTGCAAGTGGGCTCAGGGCAGGGTACATCAATGGATAAATTACAACAGATAAAACTGTAGGATAATAAAATCACATCTTGACATAGCAGCATAAATTTCAGTATCCCAGATGGGGGGTGCCTGCTCCTTTCCCTGCACACCATACACAAGGGGAAAGAGGGCAGAAGTGTGGGTTGGTGAACTCTAACTCCCTAATGCATGGGGGGGAAAGGTGGGCCATATAGCCCCCCCCCCCCTACTAGCTGGAGAACAGCAGGGAGGCTACTTAGATGGATCCAGTGCTGGCCTCAACCATATGCCTGATGGAACATCTCTATCTTACAGGCCCGCTGAAAAGATATAAGATCTTGGCGGGCCCAAATGTCTTCCAACAGTGAGTTCCACCAGGTCGGGGACAGGATGGAAAATGCCCTGGCCCTGGTTGAGGCCGGCTGAGCCTCCCTGAGGCCAGGGTCCACCAGTAACTATTTACCTGTAGATCTAAAGGCTGTCTGAGGTACATACAGGTAGAGGCGGTCCCTCAAGTATGCTGGTCCCAGTCCGTTTAGGGCTTTATAGGTCAAGACCAAAACCTTGAACCTGATCTGAAACTCCATGGGGAACCAATGCAGCTGCTGCAGAGTTGGAGTCACATGTGCCTTGAATGAGATTCCTATCAGCACACGAGCAGCAGCATTTTGGACCTGCTGCAATTTCCGGGTCAGACTCAAGGGAAACCTTGCATAGAGCGAGTTACAGTAATCTAATCTGGAGGTGACCATTGCATGGATCACTGTCGTTAGGTCATGGGTTGAGAGACAGGGGGCAAGCTGCCTGGCCTGTTGGAGGTTGAAAAAAGCAATACAGGCAGCTGCCATGACCTGGATCTCTATAGATAAGGAGGAATCCAGTGTCACACCAAGGCTCCTGACCAATGAGATGGGCACAAGTGGTGCCCTGTCAAAGGCTGGGAGCTGGATCACCACATCTACTCCCCCGCAGCCCAAGTACAGGACCACCATTTTCATGCAATTCAACTTCAGTCTGCTCTGCTTCACTCATCCAGGCATGGCCCCCAATGCTCTAATTAGGGCATCGGGAGCAGTGCCAGGCCATCCACCCATCAACAAATACAACTGGGTGTCATCTGCATACTGATGGGAACCCAGTCCAAAACTCCATGCCAGCTGGGTGAGAGGGGGCATATAAAGATTTATCAACAAAGGGGAGAGAATGCCCCCTGTGGGATGCCACGCACCAATGATTGGCATGCTGATAACCTCTCCCCCAGCTCCACTCTCTGTCCCTGACCATGGGGAAAAGACACAAGCCACTGCAAGGCAGACCCTTGGATCCCCACATTGGCGAGGCGGTGTGTCAACAGTTCATAGTCGACCATGTTGAAAGCTGCTGAGAGATCTAGCAACACCAGCAGTACCAACCCACTCTGGTCCAGATGCACAGGGTGACCAGACAATTGCCAGCAATCCCTGAGAACTATTAAGGGTGTGGCTGGTGTACTGGCATCATGTTGGTACACTGATGTAACTTCCAATAAAATCTGGAAGTGATGTGATTAGACAGTCTAGGATTTTTAAAAAAACTCTGTGCTAAAACCATAGAGTTTTCGTGAATTCTAGAGCATCCATACAATGCTGCCATTCTCCCTCCCCCTTTCCTCCCACTGGCACCTGAGATGCCAATGATCAAAGGAATGGAATGCTGAGTGATTTTTTACCATCATGGGAGACCTCCTGGCATCCCTAAAATGAAAACAGGTAGAGGCACATGGGCTCTTCAAGGGGTTTGGGACTCTAGGTGTGTGGTGTTAGTGAGGAAACAAAAACCTGCCAGGACTTGCAAGAATCTTCCATGACATAGAACTGAGATGGGATACTTGGAAGGTTGTATTTCATTGAATTGGTACATGTGGGTGCACTGAAATAGGAGGCAGGACATTGTTTCCTACTTTGGGGGGGGGGGTAAAGGGTTAATATGGAACCCTTCACTTGTGTCTGAGTAGTAGTGGGGCATGGCCCACTCTAAGAGTAGCTGAGAATTTCTAAGTGTGTTTTCCCTGCCACCATGTTGCTGACCAACAGTGGCAGTGATGAGGCAGAGCTCCTTGACTGGCACCCAATCAGGTAAGGATATCAGCTGAGTCTCTGGTGGGGAGGTGGAGGAAAGAGAGATGATGCTGAAACCAAGAGGCAGTAAGACAAGACAGAATTCTGTAATCATCTGCAGGCGTATTTCATAAACCAATCACTGTCAAAATAATTTTTTTTTGCATCTAAACTGAATATATTTTAAGGACCAAGGCCCTGCTGATGTGCAGAATAGGAAATACAAGTGGGGGGACCCACAAAGACTTGCTGATTTCCCCCCCACACTATTTCCTCTTTCCCTGAAAGCCCCCATAGTATCTTCTCTTTGCTTCCTTCCCATCCGCCAGCCACCCTATCTTTATCTCCTCTTCCTGTCTTCAGCTTTTCCTCCTTCCTTTCCCTTTGCAGCCTCTTCCTGGGAACATTATGGTCAAGGTATAAAGGCATGGGGCCAAGCTGCATGGTGGGAAATCCACAAGGACTTGCAGCAGACTTTCCTCTGTATCCCTCTCCCCACACTATTACTTCTTTCCCTCCTTCTGGCAACATCACATATCCTCAGCTTTTCCTGAACCCTTCCTTCCTTCCTTCCTTCTCTTCCACTAACCAACCAACCTTTTATCCTCCTGCCTACCTACAATTTCAACTATGCTTTTATTCACTTCATTTATACTCCACCTTTCTCCACAATAGGTGCCTGTCAGGGTTAGCATGTTTTTCCTGAGTATGTAACCAAAGAGACTCCATGTTAATTCTCCATATTAATTCTTTCAGTATTCTAAGTGCTTTATTCACAAGTGCCAAGTTGTTCCAAGCAGCTATCTCACAAAAGAGGATTGTTTTGGCTATCGCTTTTCCAGCCTTGGGAAACTTTCGCTTTCTCAGCTTCAAAGAGATTGTTTTGAGAACTATGGGGGGAGGTTGGGTCTGCTGGGATCTGATACTTTGTACCTCATGCTTTGCCTGTCATTCGTAACAATACACGTGTACCAACCCAGATATTGCATCTGGGCCAGTGGACTATAATGATTGCTTTTTCAGTAAATCTTTTTGGAAACAACGGAATCTTGTCTGATTGCAGAAGGTAGTCTGGATTACAATTATTATTTAGCCACAGATCTGACAGTACCAAAAGGAAACTACATTATTCTCCTATTCTCCATTTTATTCTCACATCACCTGTGAGGCTGAGAAGATGTGACTGACTCAAGGTCATCTAGTGAATTTCCAAGGCAGAGTAGTAATTAGAATATGGGTCTTTCAGATCCTAGTCTGAAACTCTAAATTTGATACCACAGTGGCTTTCATTGGGTGGCTACTGTTGAGCAGTAGCTAGTCTTGGGTAAGTTATACAAGGCACGTGGTATCACACTGGCTGCTGCCAGGCCTGCCTTGAGGAGTTCTCCCTAGAAGGCCAAAACAGCCTGGAAAATGTCCCCACAACCTCTCACTACTGTTGTAAATACTGTTGTGGTTGCATAATAACCCCCTACAATGGTCACTGCAGAAGGCATTCATTTCCTAAATGTATACATGCTGCTTCTATCAAAGGGGGGGGGGGGTCAACAGCCTAATCTGTGTGCGTGTGTGTGTGTTTTTTAAGATTTCAATTTTTCTGTAAACCTGGGACTTTTTCAGGTTTGTAGAAAGATCTGTCTTGTCTGTATATGTCTCCAGTCTCCAGATTTAAGTATCAACAGATGGGGCTACATTGAAGTAGATATATTGATATAAAGGAACAGAGTTTTTTTCCCCTCTGTCTTTCAATGAGTTAACTATGCTACTAACCACAAACTATTAAGTCCCTAATTTAGGATAGAATACTCACTTTTTCCTCCTCCCTGAAACAAGAGACTATAGGAGGATGTATGCACAGCTTGTTGAATCGCAGTCAGGAGGGCTGCCAATGATTTACAAAAAAGATGATGGAAATGAAGGGTACAAGGTGCATCTTCTGTTGGGCACTTGAGAAACTCACCAGACCATGGCAATTGAGTGTGAAAAAGTGATTGACAGGATGATGGTATGTGATAGTTAAAGCATAATAATTAAATTTAGCTAACTTGGTTAATTGCTTTATCTACTCTCCATCCAATTTCATTAGAGCCGAATTCTGTTAGAGATACTGTTGTCACTCTTTTATTTTAAGTCTCAAATACATTTCAACACTTCCTGTAAAAGTAGAACAAATTTGAATCTGATGAGCTGCTGCCCCATCACCTCCAAAGTAGGACAGATTAAGCATTGTGTTGGTATTGCAAGCTGACCTCAGAAGCTGTGAAACAAATAGTAACAGGGGTTCACACTGTTATACCAAGAAAAAGATGTTGAATAGGAATAATTTTGTTCTGTTTTTAAAAGGCTGTTACATATTCAGCAAAATTCTTTCCTGCACTGAATATACTCCATTGTAAAAAAGAAAAAGACCTTGCATCGAATATGGTATAGTCTAGGAGGAATCTGTCATTTGGTGCTCCCATACCTGCCAAACCAAGTTTGAGGGAAGGCAATCATAAGAGGAAGTCTGGAGTCATAGTTTACTTTCCACTTTAGCTACATCCAGTTAGAATACTTTCAGACAATTCAATACTCAAATGGGAGATCATATTTTTCAATTAATACATTCAGATGTCAAGGAAAGGGGGATGCAGATTTAGGCGCAAGCTGCCCTACAAGGGAGGTTGTTGCCAAGTAGCCCCCCCCCTTCTCCTGCTCCAAGGCCTGCAATGAACTGGGTCAGCTTCCTGCGTTGCTGTTTAAAGACACACTAATGACCTGTTTCCTGATGACCCTACACATGTGAACTCTACTACACGTGTCTGTCTCCTGCCTGCATCGTTATCTGCTATGGACTATGCCTATTCCTGTCTCTGCCAGGGACTAAAGCTGTGGACTAAAGCTACACTAAAGACTCTCTTTCTGGGCAGCACTGCCCATGCCAGTATCCTGACTTTCCTGCGTGTCTGGACTCCAATACACGTGTCTGTTTCCTGCCTGTTGTTTATCTACCACGGACTGTGCCTATCCCCTCTCTCTGCTATGGACTGTGTTGTACGTGCTGTTTCCTGCCTCCATGGAAGCCTGCCTCACCTGGGCCCAAGCCGGGCTGTTAGCAGCCAGGTGCCAGCCATGGAGACCTCCAGCAAGCCTGACCAGGCACCCCTTGGCCAGTTCCCATCTGGAGCCTCCCGCGGGCCGGTCACCCAGCTTGCCCTCGCTACCGGGCAACCTACTAGCAAGCCCCAGCCATGCCCAGCCAGCAGCCATGTTCCCAGGCAGCCAGAAGACCCAGAGAAGCAGCCTGCTTAGAGAAGCCATTTCAGAGAAGCGAGCAGACCATGTCCGCAGCGGCAAGCCTCGCCTTGCTCTGCATATCTTAACAGCCGCCCCGGAGAAGGAGCTAAGTGCTGACCATCCCAAGCACTTAGAGAATGCATCTCAAAGCAGCCTCCACATTCCAGAGGTGATGACGTCAGGACAAGCCCTGTCCGCTGGAACATCCATTCAACACGCCCGGATCTCCCCCTCCCTCCTTTGTCCCCTCTTCCCAAGGTGTCACAATAATACAATCAGATTCCTAAAGTGGCCCATCTAGGGTAGTTGTAGAGCCATTAAAACCTTTGTTTCACCTGTAAGAACCACTAGGAACTGCACCAGCCCCAGGGTACGTTTTGGGGTATTTAAGCTGGTCTCCCAGGCCACATGGTGCATGTGCCATTCCTATCCAGACTCTTTGCTGTCACTCTATATCGGATCTAGTGCAGGCATTAGACCACCTCATCTCGCTGCTACGCCTTTGCTCCACGTCAGGATTGTGAGTATACCCAACTTCATCGCTCTCAAGTGGGCTACCCTGATAATGCAACCGTCTCTATTTTCCTCCTCTGTTTTCCTAGCTCTTGTGTGTAATCTTGTATGCGTGTGCTAGTTCAGGCGTATGCCACATTATATAGTAAAACACATTGTATCTTTATTTAGTCTGCCTCTTTATTGCATGAGCGTCTGGAGAGGGACCCCGGTATATATTGGTTAAAAGATCTGCACTAAATTTAGTTCCAGACTGCTAGCTAATTCCCCATTCAAATAGAGCAGTTCTGGTAACAAGGTAGGCAAGTGCTTGGATGTCAAGAGAGCTGGAAAGCTGAAGAGGATGGCTCACTACTATCTGTTGGGGAGATTTGGTTTATGAGTTGGGCTGAGTTATGCTCAGGTAACTGTTATTGTACAATGAGTTTTCATGCCAAGGGCCTTTCTTGAAATCTTGGTATCAAATATTGTTCTAGAGAATTCAAGCCCGCTAGTACACAACTGTGCACTGAAAAGCATACAGGTCTTCCATTTATTTTAATCTATGATGAGCATTCCTTTTATTACAACCTTCCAAAGAAATATCCTTTTGCTCTTAAATGTTTTATGAATCCTACTGTCTCTATGACTGGAACATTTGTTGATAAAAATAATAGCACCAGTAAGAGGCCCTTTGGCAACTATTTCTAAATAGACTCCTTTGTAAACCAAGAAATAACCTGGTTTGGGAGGGGAAAAGCACTAACATTGTTGTTCTATTGTCACCCAGTGGTAATTGAAAGTGCATTTCTGCCAGTTCCTCCAAAGACAAAATGCAATTCTTTTTTAAGATCTTGATCTTAAATTGACAAAGAAAAAAAATAAAGTCAATGATATAGAAGCAGGATATTGTGGCTTCTCTCTTGTGATGGCAATATTGAGGCTGCCTGTTCTCTCTGTCTAGCACATTATTCTCACAGACTCCTCAGCAACTCAGTGTTATTTCTTCATGTGTTTCCTCAGTTCAATTAATAGTGAAGAGCTTCATGTACAGAAAATTGATTCATATTTTGAAGCAATCATGTAGGTCCTAACTGTGCTTGTCTTTAGCATTTCTCAGCACATTCTCCTATGCAGTTGAATAAGTATTTTGCGTGGAATGAAAATGGAAGATGAATTAACACTTTCCATTTAATTGATAGCTAATCTGGGATGGACATTGTCTTTAAAATTGGCTCGTACTAACTGTTGGATAATAAAGACACCACATGAAGAGGATTACAGTTCTGTGTACGTTTATGATGATCAAATGGTATCTGCAGGTATCACATGCTCTATAAAAAGGCTCTCAGGTTTTGGAGTTTGGATTCCTTTGTCTGTTGTAGGGGGGGAAACGACTTTCTTGAGAGGCCTGGGCACCCCCCTCTCCCAATCAAGCATCAGACATTGGTCTGTGCTCAGATTCAACTAGCTGGGTAAATCTGAGGCTAAAGACAGATGCGGGCACCCATCTATTAGGATCTAGGCTGGGACCACCAGCTCATGTCAGATAGGCCACTGAAAAGCAATCAAATGGCAATGATTTTCAATCACTGCTGACAGGAGGGTGGATTCAAACCAGTGACCTAGAGGTGAAATGCTCCATATCCTATTACTAATCCTTGAAATTATTCCTTTTCCCACAGCTGAGCCATGAATGACATAAAAAGAAGAAATGTGAGAGGAATGGTAATAGGCATGCAGAGCCAGTAATTCATAAAGGGATAACAACAATCTATGCCTACTATGCTTAGCAAATATTGTTCAGATGAAATTTTATCAAAGGATTGTTCTAGAAACAAGGAGAACAGTGTACCACATTTGGGTGTTGGGAGAGGAAATCTGTAGAGTATATTCTGCAATGTTCACAGTTCTCAGTTAGAAAAAGTGATGTGTACAGCAAAATCTTTTGATGCAGGGGAGGAATTGCACTTTCAAAAAAGTTCTCCACAAATAAAGACTCCCTGCATATAAAAAAGCAGCATTCTAAGAAGAAGGGGAAGTTAGAAATCTTCTACTTGTTATGCTGGTTTTCTATGAACAAGGATTATATTTGTAATTCCAATGTGCAATCTCCCACAGCTGTCTGAAATGATATATCCCAGCAAGAACCACAATATATGTTTCTGCAGACAGCGCAGTTCAGCTCTTAAGGCCTGGACACATGGAATGACAACTGGAAAGTGAGAGTTATGGAGATGAATTTAAGTAAAGGCTCAAGCGTGCTCCATCTTTCTGATCATCTATTGCAATTTCATATTTTTGGAGAAAGCATTCAACATACCATACTTTAAGAGAGTTATTTTTTAAAAAACCTGAGCTCTGAACACAACTTGCTTTGGTGTACTAAGGAATGAACTGTATAGGATATACCATTGGGTCCTGCTGGTTCGATGATATGGAACAAAAGTCTTTTGATAATTTCAGGGTCTCATCTAGGTTTTTTTTAGAATGGGTGACTAATACTATTCTTGACCACTTCATATAATTTCTTAATTGCCTTTCCATGGTATTCTCAAGCAAACACACAAAGAAAACTCCTAGACATCAAAGTGTCATGAAGAAAAACCCAATAAAAACTGCAGAAAGTTGGGGTGGTGGTGGAGGTGGGTGGGCTGCCTTCTACTGGGAAATGAATAGTAAAGGAGTCTACTAGTCATGTCTTCAGAAGGCTATTTCACACTATGGATGCTATCATCAAGAAAGCTTTGCTTCATAAATAGTAAATAGTAACAACAGCTTAGTAAGAAGAAAAAGTAACACAGCTTGGAGAGATTCATAGGGCAGAAGAAGGCACTTTCTGAAATGTGCTGTGCAGGATCATTTATAGCTTTAAAGCTTCAATCCTATTCTGATAAGGTTGCAAAGGTCATGCAGTTAGGTAGTACTGGAGATACTGACAGAGTAACTACATTATATTTTCTCCCAAATGGGGGCCCAAAGGAACATGATTCACCCTCCCCCCTTTTATCCTCACAACGACTTTGTGAAGTAGGTTAGACTGGGGGGAAGTAACTGGTTCAAAGGTCACCCAGTGAGCTTCCATGACAGATTGGGATTTGAACCTGGGTATACCAAACCCCAGTCTGACAGTCTAACCACTGCATCTCACTGGCTTTTGCTGGTTTTAAAGGGAGGAATAGAGGCTGAGCAATTGTTGTGTAGTCAGTTTCTAAAGGAAAGACCATCTCACTCTCTTCCTACCTTAGATTAGCAAGCTCAGTCAGACTTGCCTTTCTAACATATGCGGAATCTTTGGCAAAGCTTCCTTTCATTTCCTTGATTAGACTAAAGTAATTTCTTCCAGCGAGGAAAAAGTGCAATCGGTTAGGCCTCTCCAGCATTGTCCAGTTGATGATCCTGCTGTGCCTCTCATGCTAGTGGTGCATGAAATCAATTGGTTAAGTATACAACAGGTATGCAATTAAAGCATATGTTCCACATTGTGCATTGACAGCTTTAATTTTCATGCCTGCAGATTCTGAAACTTGCTCACCGTAGCCAAGGTGCAGGTATATGAAGAGGAACTAATGCACGCTTATTTGCAGCCAATGTACTGTAGCTGACTTAATACACATCAACAAACGAGTCCATGCAAATCCTGAATGAAAATGTTTCCAAAAGAACATTGGGATTTCTGTGAGCCACTTTGTGCCACTTATTAGCACTGTGCAGTTTAATGTCGTCCCTCCTTTTTCAATGGCAGTCAGAATCCATAGCAAGAGGTACCCGGCTGATGCTTTTATTGAGGTATTTCAAATGTAACTATATATACTCCAACTCCAACTCAGTAAATGGAGAGCTTAGTGACTTGCCAAACTTACTATGTTTACAGAACCCTGAACAACTTAGAACTTGCAGTATCCCCAAACACACAATTCCTTTTGCACTCAGACAGAAATGTTCCTCAAATTGATACCTGCTGTTCCATAGTTGCCTAATGAGTTGCTTAGAAACTGTTGCCAAAAATTAATGAGTCAAGTCACAGCTACAAATACCATACTGCAGATCACCTCATTGTATTAGAATGCTGTGGACTCCAACTGAGGGATTAAGTTTTGTCAAGAAGACTGTTTAAACTGTGGAGCTATGTTCCCAGAAATCGTGTTATCTCTTCGCATAGGTATGGCTATAAGGGCAATTTAAGATTATGAATGCATCATTAAAAGAAAAATCATCTTAGATAAGAAAAGATCTCTACAAATACTAACTTTTAACTGTCATATTGCTATTGAATTAAGGCATTATGTTGTGGAAACTGTATTTATTTGTTGATATGGACCCAAAGCCTTTTGTTTCATTATGCCATTCAGCCAGGATCTGTTGTTCACTGCCCCTTAAGGCTGGAACTCCCCTCACTCCAGAAGATCCCTTTCCCTTTTCTTTGATGTTCCCCTCAAAACCCATCTTTTCCAGAACTTCCGGCTTGGGGAATATGGAGGGCTTATGCAGCTCGGGGAGCTGAGCTGTCCGTGTTGCTGTTTGTGAGGGCTAGTGGGGTGCTGATTTCCCACAGCCCCCTGTTCTCAGGCAGAGAACAGGCAAGTATGCTTAAGACCCCAAGGGTGAGTTGATCTCAGCTGGGGGGGGGATCTACGCAACGATAACCCACCCAGCCTTGAGGTCCCGCTTGTAGACTGGTGGCAAAGATCTCTGCAGCAGCTCTGGAGTCAAGTTTTTGGCTTAAGACCTCCGTACCCTAGCTTCAGCATCAAATTGGGAAGATTGGATTCAAAATGGAGGAAGAATCAAAATGGAGGAAGAGTTATCCTCCTGTTATGGATGGTTCCATTATAGACAGATTAGAGACCTTTACAACTCGGATTGTTCAAAAGGAGGAATCAAATGGAAAAACTCAGAGTTGGAAGAGACTATACTACAAGAAAGTAAAAAGAAGATATCTAAAATTTATAAAATACTTTTGAAGTGGTATGCAGAGGATGAGACAGTCAAAGTACAGATGGTGAAGTGGGCAATTAACTGTCACAAAGAAATAACAATGGAGTCATGGGAATATTTATGGAAAACTATATTGAAGATTTCAACTTGTACCAGTATTAAAGAGAATATCTATAAGATGATGTATAGATGGTATTTAATGCCTAAGAAAATTGCGCTTGGAAATGCAAATATGTCAGATAAATGCTGGAAATGTAAAAAGCATGAAGGATCATTGTACCATATGTGGTGGACGTGTGATGTAGCTAGACAGTACTGGGGAGATATTTTAGAAGTAATAAATGAGATTTTGCAGACCCAAATAAAGAAGAACCCAGAGCTATTGCTACTGAATTTAAGTATGGAAGATGTTCCTATGCAATACAGAACATTACTATTCTACATGACGATGGCAGCAAGACTTTTATATGCGCAGAAATGGAAGGTGCAAGAAATACCAACTATTGAAGACTGGATGTATAAATTGCTGTACATGGCAGAAATGTACCAGTATTAGAATGACAAGAAAGCTGAGAGATCAGAATCTGGCAGAATTCTTTACTGATTGGGGAAGACTGAAAACATATTTAGAAAAGAAGTGGGATGTGAAAGGGGAACTATGGCAGTTCGAAAATTATTAGAATGGGTTTCTTTTTATTGGAAGAGATGGAATCTTTACCATATGGAGTGAAGTATTAGCTAATTGTTAGCTTAAATTTAAGTGGATTTGGAGTTAATAGATATTGGTAAAATTAATAAAGTAGATATTTTATTTAATTGTTAGCTTAAATTTAAATATATCTGAAGTTAACAGATAGTAATAGATAACAGATTTTAAGTTAATAATAATAGATCTGAAGCTAACAGATAGAGCTTAGCTTAACAAAGCAGAATATAAACATGATATAATGAGTTATAGAAAAAGGAGATAGATTAGGAATAGATTAAGATATAGGGTTGGAAAGCTGTTGGAAGTCCTGAAAAAGGGGGGAGGGAAAGGGTGGGGGAAAATGATATTGAGATGTTATTTGAAAGCTGTATGTATTAATATTCTCACCTAATAAAATTTTTTCAAAAAAAAAAAGAAACCCATCTTTTCCATGAGGCTTCTGTTTTAATCCTTTACTTGATATCCTCTAAAGAAACCAAAGGCCCAACAAAATGGGTGGTGTTACCAGAACTGCTCTTTTAAATGGGGAAATTAGCTCAGCAGTCTGGAACTAAAATTAGCGCAGATCTAACCAACGTTTACAGAGGTCCCGATTCCAGACACTCTAGTGATAAAGAGGCAGACTACAAATAGTTTCAATAAACACGTGTATTTACTAATAGTGTGGCGTAAGCCTGAACTTGCACATACATACAAGAAAGCATACAAGAACTAGGAAATGCAGAGTAAGAAATACAGAGACGGTTGCATGAGCAAGTACCCACGATGATAAGGGAAATACTCACAATCCTGAAGCGGAGCAGAGACACAACAGCGAGGTGGTCCAATGCCAGCAATGGATCCACAGAGGGACAGCAAGGGGGTCTGGATAGGAATGGCACGCGCACCATGTGGTCTGAGGGACCAGATTAAATACACCAAAACGTACCCTGGGGCTGGTGCTGTACTTGGTGGTTCTCACGGATTAAAACAAAGGCTTTAATGGGTTACTGAATGGTTTAGATGGGACACTTTAGGAATCTGATTGTGTTATAGTGACACCTCAGGAAGAGGGGACAAAGGAGGGAGGGGGAGATCCGAGCATGTTGAAAGGATGTTCCAGCGGACAGGGCTTGTCCTGATGTCATCAGCTCTGGAATGCGGAGGCTGCTTTGAGATGCATTCTTTAAGTGCTTGGGATGGTCGGCACTGAGCTTCCTCTCCGGGTCGGCTCCTAAGATATGCAGAGCGGGGCGAGGTTCTCTCGCTGCGGATGTGGTGTGTCCGCTTCTCCGAAATGGCTTCCCAAAGCAGGCTTCTTCTCTAGGTCTTCTGGCTGCCTAAGAACATGGTCGCCGGCTGGGCATGGCGGGGGCTGGTTAGCAGGCTGCCCGGTAGCGAGGGCAAGCTCGGGGACCGGCACGCGGGAGGCTCCAGGTGGGAACTGACCAGGGAGCACCCAGCCAGGCTCGCTGGAGGTTTCCCCTGGCAGGCGCCCAGCTGCTGACAGCGGCTTGGGCCCAGATGAGGCAGGCTTCCATGGAGGCAGGGAAACATCATGTAGAACACAGTCCATAGCAGGGGACAGGCGCGGTCCGTGGTGGATGGCAATGCAGGTACGGGGCACACGTGTAATAAAGTCCAACCACACACTGGGAGGTCCAGATATAGGTCTGGGCAGGGCTGCCCATGAAGAGAGTCTTTTGTGGAGTCATCCAGACATGGAGTCCGGAAACTAATGCAGTCTATTGCAGCAGCAAGGTAATTAACGAGCAGGCAGGAAACTGACACGTGTATTAGAGCGCACACGTGCAGGGCAATCTTGGTGTAGCGGTAAAACAGCAACGCAGGAAACTCTGGCACAGTCCATAGCAGGCCTTAAAGCAGGAGAGGGGGCCTACTTGGCAACAGTGGGGTCTTTTTAACAAAAATTAAGTGCGTAGGTGAGGGAAATCAATCTTGTTCTCTCACCCTTCCTTTTTTCCTGTGCTTTCTGCCCTTTCCCCAACTCATCTCTAAAACTATACTAAAAGGAAAATGCTTCATGCTTCAGAAGGAACCATGGAAAACAAGATTGATTCCCCTTCCCCAAGACCAGGGGCTGCATTTGGTTGATAGCATAAGTAAGGTTGTTACGGGGATGGGTTGGACTTCCCCCCCCCTGAAATTTTATTTTTTAGATATAGTAATTGGTTCCTCCTATGGGATAGTGTGGATTTCTTCACCTGTAAATTTCTGCCTGTTTTTGTGCCACTGTAATACTATACAAAGAGTAAAAGCAGTATGACGCAATAAGGATATGTTCAAGCAAGTCCTGGCTTGTATTTAATTGTTTGTTTAATGGCCCATTTTGTTTTAATTTTTCAACTATGCCCTTGGTATATATATAAATAAATACATTACTTAGTGATTTTTAATCCAATCTACCTCTTCATGAAAGAGGAATTGATTTTAAACTGACTAAAATCCCTAAAACAGGAATAGAAATGGATTGCTGGATTTCCCAGAGAAACTCAGCAAGTGGAATTAAGAGAATTCCACTTAACAATACTAAAATTGCTCCACACAACACCTGGGAGATTATCTTGGCCTTAAACTCCTGGAGTACCAAGGCAATATTTTGCCCACTTTGAGTCCTATAAAATCTCTCATCAGTAGCCAATGAGGTTGTGGAACCAGTCATGGGATGTTGCAGATGGAAGTTCCAAGAAAGAGGAGTGGCACAGGATACCCAATGATTAAAAACCCAGATTTGCTCAGGCTGATGATTATCTAAAGGCCAGGATTGCAGCTGCTGATGTCCTCACTTGGGGGGGAAAACATAATTTTTGATGTTGAATAGTTAATCTGCAGCAATTCTGAGGTGCAACAGGAGGGGGAAAAGTTTAAAGCATGTCAGGTACCTATTGCTGATAAAGAAAGAAGTAAATTTGGCAAAGAAGAATTAAGAGAATTCCACTTAACAACCACTTACAAGAAGAGCTGTACATTTTTGCTTCCTTTACACTCCCAAATTGGCAGACTTTCAAGTTTAAAAACCTCAGTTGTCTCTGCCTTTGATATCGTGTGGGTCACCCATATCACTAGTTTTAGTAAGGAAGAATGACAAAGTAGGAATGAAACAAAAAGCCAGAGAATGATGGGTTTGGGGGAATCAACCCCCAAATTTCTCAGTGATAAATTTCTGACCTGTTTCTCTTTACTTCCCTTATTTCTTCCCCCAAGGAATTGCTTGTTAACACAAACAAACAAGGCTAGACAATAACATCCTCCTGACAGACAAGGATCTATCGAGCCAATTTGAAGGTAGGTAGATAGCAGCTGCACCTTTTCCACTGATGAAATATTACAGCTGTTACTTTTGTGTAGTGAGTCGTCAGCTGTCTGTTATTTACACTTTCATATAAAGACCTGTCTTATGTGTCAAAATTGTGAAAGTGGTATAGGCATGAATGGATGGATGCAAGTGTTAACAAGCAAATGTACTAAAGCTAGTTCTATTTCGGTTAGAATACCTTATGTATACAAACCTGAGACAACTTGACTTCTTATCCTGTTGGAATGAATGACCAATTTCCTTTTTATAGTTCAATTACTTGGCAAAATTTCTTATCTATTTATTTTTTAAATGCAGAAGATTTAGCTGCAAAACATGGACTTACATTTGTCTGTGGTCTTGCGGGAGAGGAAGGACACAATTGTTCCTTGAAGTTACCTCAAGGTAAAAATACTATTTTTTTTCCTTTTGGGTTCCTTGTTTCTTAATACTCTAAACCAACAGTTTCAGATGGGTAGCCATCCCTTAGAACAATACCCCCCAGCCTCTGGTTCCAGGGCTGCTGCCAGGCCCTCGGGCCAAGCTCAGTGGGAACCTCAGCTGAGGGCTGTCATTATTATCAGTGCCTGATCTGATCAGGCTTCTGGGAGTGCTGGGCTAGGGCTCTAGCCACAGTCTCTGGTTCCAGAGAACTGCGGAGTGCTGAGAGCCACAGTAGACTTGGGGAGGCTCAGAAGGCAGGTAGGTCCAGATCCAAGGGGGGATGCCCAAGGAGGTTGAGGTTGACCTTCATGAAGGTCAACATGTCCACCAGGTCCGGGTGCAGACATGCGCGGCGGGGATGGAGGAGGTCTCCCAGGTGGGAGAACACCTGCTCACTCTGCACACTGGTGGGAGGGTAGGACAGAATGTTGATTGCCACGATGGACAGGTTCGGCCACATGGAAGATTTTCTTGCCCATTACTCTAAGGGATTACAGTGGGGGGCTTGGTGGGCTCCGCCAGGTACTCTCACACCATAGCCCCTGAGGAGTCCTCCACCGCGAGTGGTCTCTCCTGGCATGGCTCTCTTCCCAACTCCCACCACTCCTCCTTCTCCTCCTGCTCCTCCTTCTCCGCCATTCGCCCCTCGCCCATGCCCAGTTCCCTCAGACTGGCCTTCTCTTTCTGGTAACAGAGCACCACTTTGTGGAGCTCCTTTTTCCAGCGCAGCATCTGATCCTCCTGCATGGCGATGCTACCCTTGATCCGGGGGTCACAGAGGGAGGCCATTTGGTACGGCACCTTGTGGCACAGAGGATGCAAGCACTCGGCCATGCATGCCTGGATCCTCCTCACAAAGTCCTGGACCATGGGGAGCAGCTGTTTCTCGCACTCGAGCTCTATGGCCTGGAACTGGTCTAGTCCGTGGATCAGGGGGATGACCTGACCCAGGCTGGCCTCGTAGGAGCACAGGAGCTCGGTGGCCTCCATAAAGTGTGTCAGCACCCAGGACATCTGGTCAAGGACTCTCCATTCCATGGAGTTGAGGCTCAGCTCCTCTCCCCTCCTCAGAACGTCCGTGGATGACAGGATGTCCTGCAATGGGCCCCTCTGCTCCACCAGACGACATAGCATGTCGTAGGTGGAGTTCCAGCAGATGGGCAGGTCCTGAAAGAGTTGGTGCTCATGCTCCCCCCTCCCTCTGCCTCTGGAACAGGTCACAGGAAGAGTTGATGCTGCGGGAGAAGTGGGAAGTGATGCGGCGGCAGCTCTCCAGCAGATTGCGCGTACACAAGGTTCCCTTATCCCAGTTGTCCCTTGGCTTGCTCCCCAGCCCAAGTACGTCCCTCATCACCAGGTGCAGCTTGTGCGTCATGCACACCAGGCCGGGGAGGGATGCCTCTTTCAGGGGTGCCAACATGTTGTTTCCCACGTCCATCACCATGAAGCCACTGACAAACACTTCCACCTCCACCATCCAGTCCCTCAGAGCCACCTTCATGGTGGTGGCGATGTTCTTCCCAGTATGGACATTGTCCATCTCCTGGGCCTGGAGAAGAACTACCTTGTAGCCCGGTGTCAAGCATTGTGCCTTTTTCCATGGGCCTTGGCCTAGGGCTGCGGAGATCCTCTGGTTACCACCAGTGGGCAGTGATGGCAAAATACCCATGATGGCAGCAGCTCCAGAGGTCATCTGTGAAGTGTACGGTATGGCCTTTGTCAGCCAACAGCTCCCTGAGCACCATGTCTCGCACTGACTGGTAGAGGGCAGGCAGGACTCTACGCCCAACGGTGCACCGTGACAGCATGGAGAACCATGAGGCAAAGTGCTGAAGCAACCTTTGGAAGCTCATGCCCTCCACGATGGACAGGGGAATCCTTGCAGAGCAATCGTCTCCGCCACCACATGAATGCCTGCCTCCTGAGCCCTTGACCTCACACTTTTGAACGGCACTATCACCGACCCCAATGGAACAACCTCTCCAAGGGCGGCCTGCCTGACCGTTCCACTCCCACCAGCAGCACTTCTTGCTTGGGGTGGATTCCGGTGACCCTCCCACTGATCTCTGCTTAGAGGAGCTGGTAGCCCTCTATCACCCCCCACCGGATGCTTCGCTGGCCAAGGACGGAGACCACAGGCTCGGGTGGCACGTCTTTAGGTGCCTTGTCAGGACTGTTGATGACAGGTGCTTCGGGTCATTGTCCCTGTACACCACAACATCACAGAGATGGCACTGCACCACACGGGGGTCATTTGGAAGGACCCGGAAGTGCCTCCATGCAACCGATTTCAACCATGGCCCCCTGACTCTTCCGGGGGAGGGAGGATGAAGGTTTACTGGTGGAGCTGGCAATGGAAGATGGAGTGAGGGATGGACTGCAGAAAGGGACAGCACCAGGAGTTTGGGATGGAGACAGGATGGATGTTTCATAGAACCTCAACCATTCTTCCATGGATCCCTCAGCCGCCTCCTCAAACATTTTAAAGAGTTCCTCTTCCCCTGGCAGTAAGAGCTCTTTGGCCTCCTCCACAGCCCCCACAGGTGATTTTTGGGGAGCAGGAATCTCTGCTGCCACAGAGCCCTGTCCAGTACTGCTTCCTGCGGGCAACTGGGACAATCTTTGCACTCCCCCCATGACCACCCTTTGCCCCCACCTGAAGCCTCATTGTGCCAGCAAACAAGAAGGAGGAAAGAAAAGGAGACAACACTGTGAGCCCTCAGCCGAGGTGCCCACAGAGCTTGGCCCCAGGCCTGGCAGCAGCCCTGGAACCAGAGGCTGGGGCTAGAGCCCTAGCCCAGCACTCCCAGAAGCCTGATCAGATCAGTCACTGATAATAATGTGAGCCCTCAGCTGTGGTGCCCACTGAGCTTGGCTCCAGGTCCTGGCAGCAGCCCTGGAACCAGAGGGGATAGATCCCTATTCCACTCACCACACACAGAAAAAATCCCAGCTCCAATGCACTCTCCCTGTCTCTCTCCCAAAAGGCTATCAACAGTTCTGTCCCACTCTACTCTTTGCTGAAAGTGAAAGCCAGAACTGGGAGCGCAGTGCCCTTTTATAAGCAGAGGTCTCATTGAGAAAAGCAGGTCTGTAGTTGGCAGTCAGAACTGCCTAACAGGGTTTGCAGGGATGAGATTGGAGTTCCCATGGCCACAGAACATCCCCTCCTCCCTCCCTCCCCCCTGGTGTCTGCTCCCACGTTACCAATTGTTACCATTTGCAGCTCCACACTTGGAAGGAAGACCTGCCCATGAAGCTAAGTTGGGGTTTGATTGAGGTGTCCAGGGTGACAGAGGGAGTGCAGGCAGAGATCAGGCAGTCCCTCCCTCCATTGCCAAGGCAATTGATTGAAGGTACGCCAAGGAACACCAAATTGTGAGAACCGTGCGACTTATATTACCAATAGATAAACGAGTGCTACATAAACCGTACATATAATATTAGAGTATTCGCACAATTAAGTTCAAAAATAAAGTTCGTATTGGGTAAAGTTCATCCGTGGAGGGGCTACTGTGTGCCCAGATGCTGGCGGGTCACGATAACCACGCCTTCGACAGTCTGCAAGGGCAATGAGTCAAGCACTGTCGGCAGTCTGCAAAGAAAATATGTCAGGCAACGAGCCGTGCCAGCCTCCTTTATTCACTCGTTTCAGAGTATTCTCTTTCCTCAGGCCATTACATAATTTACCGCCCTTGAAATTCAAACAAAATCTGTGGGGAAACCAGGGCCGGCGCGCCCATGGAGGCCAGGTAGGCGGTGGCCTCGGGCGCGCGGGCACTGGAGGGGCGCTGGAGGGGGTGTTGGGGGCAGAGGCGCGCGCAGCAAAGCTGGCATGACAGGGCCGCCTGTAGCTACTGCTGCAGCCAGCCAGCCAGCCAGCCCCTTGCTGCCGCCGCCGCCGCTGCCACACACCTCAGCCGGGCGCAGCCTCTGTGCGCCGCTCGAGCAGCGGCTCGCGGCTTCTGCGCCCAGCTGGGGCGCGCGGCGGCAGCAGCACAGAGCTGGCTGGCTGGCTGCAGCAGTAGCTGCAGCCAGCCACCTCAGCTCCGCCGCGCACTCCTCCACCCCAGCCGAGCACAGAAGCTGTGAGCTGCTGCTGGGGCAGCGCATGGAGCAGCCTCCATGCGCCGCTCCAGCAGCAGCCCGCAGCTTCTGTGCTCGGCTGGGGCATGTGGCGGCGGTGGCACGGGGCTGCCTGGCTGGCTACAGCTACTGCTGCAGCCAGCCACGCCAGCTCAGCTGCGTGCTCCTCTGCCCCAGCCGGGCGCAGAAGCCGTGAGCTGCTGCTGGGGTGGCGCACGGAGGAGCCTCCGTGCGTCGCTCCAGCAGCAGCTCACAGCTTCTGCGCTCGGCTGGGGCATGTGGTGGTGGCGGCGGCACGGGGCTGCCTGGCTGGCTACAGCTACTGCTGCAGCCAGCCACCTCAGCTCCGCTGCGCACTCCTCCGCCCCAGCCGAGCACAGAAGCTGTGAGCTGCTGCTGGGGCAGCGCACGGAGCAGCCTCCACGTGCTGCTCCAGCAGTAGCCCACAGCTTCTGCGCTCGGCGGTCCGCGCGCAGCCCAGCCCCCCTGTGGTGCGTGATGACGTCTGCGATGACGTCATCACGCCTCCCGTGGGGCGCGTGCACGCCCGCCGCCACAGGCGCTAAAACCTCTGGCGCCGGCCCTGGGGGAAACAATATCCAATTCCTGGGATGGGAGCCTTTGGCTCCCCTTGCTTTAGTGTTTTTCAGAGGAAGACTTTCCTGCTTGTTTGTGAATTGATTTGAAGGTGCCTGAGTGTCTGACTTCCCGAACAGTGGCTGAACGCAACGAACGAGGCTTGGAATGACTACCTGTTCATCTGGAATGGCGCCTCACAAACAGCCTGTTCGCAAACAGACGAGTGGCCTGTTCATTGTTTTTTTCCGTTCGTAATGCTGCTCCTGCCCATGTCTACTCCTGACATACTTCTTTGCAACACCCCGCCTACCTTCTGACAGGGATATAAAGGCTCAGGGACCTCCATTCCTACCTGTATCTAATGAAGGCAGCTTTCACTCACACAAGCTTATACCCTGAAAATCTTGTTGATCTTTAAGGTGTTACTGGGCTTGAATCTAAGCTAACAGTGGCTGTTTTTATATCATTACTTTTGAAAACATGAAATTAAATTATTTGTTTAACATTTTATTTTAAATGGCTTTAAAATGTGAAGGACAAATAAGCTAGTAAAAAAAATGGATTTTTAGGTTTTTTTTTTTTAAACAAAGCTAACCTAGCACATACATCCAGTTAATTGTTAAAAACAATAACCACTCATGGGCAGAACCAGTAAGCTGGCCAGAGGTATAGGACCCCTGGGGAAAAGTCATGTTTTTGTAATAAAGGTTGGAAGTAGATTACCTCACTATCCTATTTACAGTAAGTACCATTTATGCAATCTGTCCACTAAGAAAAGGCCTTCTTATGAAAGAACTGGCATGCATATGGCCTTGGTCCATATTAAAGACCATATATTCATAGAGGAGCAGTGTACAAGCTTGAGGCTCACTCGTTATGTACCCCATAAGTACAAGCTTAGGACACGTGAACCAGCCCTCGGTGGAATTATGTGCATATTTGTCTTCCTAAATCTAGTGAAATAAGTCCTTAGATAAGTGTGAATCATGGAGCAAGGAGATGAGAAATGGAACAGATGTTGAACAAATGATGGAGAAGCTGTGATGTTTGTTATGGAAAAATGCAAGGTTCTTATGTTCATGGGGTAGTTCATAGATTTTATCCAGGTGTAATACTCTGCCTGACAAGACAGAACTATATCAGGAGGCCTTTAACAAGCCATGATTAATATGGAATCTTTGTTACCTGGCAGTTGTTTTTACTATTGGCTGTATTTTTGGGACCACTTAATTGTAGGGTTGTGTTTTTAGTTTAACATATAATATTTATTGTTTTAATTGTTTTCACTTGTAAATCGCCTTAGGCCTCATTCGAGGGAGAGGCAGTGTAAACATCTAATAAATAAATAAATAAAATCATTATCTACCATAATTTGTTGAGTTAAAGCAAGAGGTGTTTGATTGCCAGTAATTCTACTAAACCTTCCTTCCCAAACTCAGGAACAATATTTATATTACCCTACTGGTAATCAGCAGCTTTAGCTAAGCAGTAGATATCAGGATTTTTCATGTTTAACAAAAATCCTACGATTTGTGAACATGATTATTATTTCATTACTTTATCTGTGCATAAAGTTATAAAGTAGTCAAGAAAGGATTTTATTTTAAAAACATTCAAGTACAAACCACTCTGTTATTCCCTTTTCTTTATAACTATTCAGAAATCATCATTGTTGGTAGCTAAGATGCCAGGGTTTGTCTTAGCTTTTCCAGTGTTCCAGTGTTTTAACTTTCAATATCCTTTTTTACTGTCCAAGAACAAATAAAATTAATTTGCTTCCCAAATTCTCATTCTGAAAACCGATTATAACAATTACCTGCCCAGTCAGTCTGTGTCATTGAGTACAAACAAGTCTGGCATAAAAATCAATTTTATTATCCTTAATTTTATTTTAGACACCTAATTTGTTTTTGAATTTGATACCTTTAGGCAAAAGCATAAAAGACTGCTGATCTCTTAGGTTCTTTCCCCCTGCAGGGAATGTAATTGGACACTATCTGATCCATGGCATCACTATTACAAATAATACAGAACAGCAAATGAAGATACTAGACTTAAACAAAAAAAGCCATTTAATGTTAACTATAATCAGAAATAATTACATGAAGATAAAAACATGAAGAAAAGATTATCAAGCAAGCAGCTTTATCCCTAATATAGTTACATCAATGTTCTTAAATTTGCCAGGCCTACTGATTTTAATGAGCTAGTTAAAACAGAAGCCCAACCCTTCCTTTTTTGTGACTGTCCCTGGCTGGTTTAACATTAAAGCA